>NC_054388.1:20266704-20588229 GCF_017654675.1 Xenopus laevis | reverse complement strand
CCAAACTGTCTCAAACTTATTTGGGCAAACCCCCAAACTGCAATAGTCTGTTTTTGATAAGGCAAAATATTATGATCTGCCCCCTCCAAAAAAGAAATTTGTGGTAGGGGGGTCAAGTGACCTTCCAGTGCAAAAAGGAATAGGCTTTTTATGCATTAATACAAACAGTTGAAGATAGCGAAGTTTAAGCCTATAGACTCTCAGACCAAAGTTATCCTACACTCCCAAATAAGGACCAATACCAGCGGCGGGTCTTAGCTTGAGTGGCAATCCCCAAAAACTAGGGACGTGTGTTGCAGGAACCTCCCTTCCCAGAAACCTTGAATACACAGCATTCCCAGAAAAACATGTATAAATGTCCTATTCCTGTTGCACTTGATACATGATCTGAGACATGCTGGATATAGTTTTGCGAGCCCTATATGGTGTGAAGAATAGACCCAATTCAGGAATTTAGTTGAAAAATATCAGATCTAAAAGGATCAGTCCTACTACATAAGCATCTGGCCTCCTTCAGACATTATCCCTGCCCAAATCATCTTGTAATGCTATTCTGTGAAACCTTCCTTCAAGGTGCATCTTTCACCCAACACTGCTTCTATCACTTTGTGATCAAGATGGCACATGAAAGAAGTTTCACAAACTAATCTCTCCCATGCCCTCTGTACGTTCCGTTGTCCCCAGGGGGTTTGCTGTCTGATCAATAAGTCTCCACAGGGCACAATTAAAGGGGACATAGTGCTTTATAAAACAAAAACAACATGAGCAGCAGCAGTGATTGAATCCATTGCTGATGAATTCATGGATCAAAAAGATATGGCAGCACAGTAACTGCACTGACTCAATAGGCCACACATACAAAGCAATGCTCTGTGTACGTAATAAACTATGTATGTACTGCACATCTAAGTGGAAATAAATGCCATATAAACCTTACTCATCAAAAGGGTACACTTCCCCTTTAAGAGCAAGGGACAGAAGTGACTTCATACCTAGGGATTTTGACAGTTGGATCAGTCCGTTGGTTGATACTGGGGTGAGAGGTAAGTGTAAATTCTCTCTGAGATTTTTTTGACAAAAAACCCTTTATTTTAGTTTAAAAAAGAGGGGAAATAATTGGGTGATACCCTCAGTCTAGCAGATGTTGCTCTTCTCATTGGTTTTAGTGAATTTGGAAAACTATCCCCTAAAATGGGTTTTGGAGATACCTTTAATCTTAGCACTGGTTGGGAGACACAGACCCAGGATTTGGAAGTTATGCAGGGCTGACAGCAAATATACACCTTTTCTATAGCAACCCCTTAAGAAAATAACATTTTGCACTCCTGAGGATCATTTCTGTTCCCAGTATTGACAGTCTACTTATTGCCCCTCTGCCCCTGGGTATCTGCCCTGCTATGAAGTACCAACACTGTAGATAAACACACGCTCCATTTATCCAAATCTGGAACTAGGGGTGGGTAGCAGAGTCACATGCCATGGGGATAATTGAGGGGGCAGAAAGCTAAAGAGTGGGGGACAAGCAGCAGGGTTTCATATAAGAAAGATGACTTTACAACTACGGATTTGTCAGTTGGTTTAGTCCGTTGGTTGGCAGAGTTATGAATGTAATATCCCTATAAGAGATTTTTGCCAATATAACCCTTATTTTAGTAAAAAAGGGGAGGGGATAGTTGGCTGATACTCCCAAGACTAGCGGATGTTGCTCTTCTCATTGATTTCAGGGATTTTTTCCCCACAAATGGGCTTTGGATATACTTTTACTCTTAGTGCTGGTTGGGAGACACAGACCCAGGGTTTGACAGTTGGTTTAGTCCTTTGGTTTTAATTGTGGTAAATGCATATTCCCTCAGAGATGCTTATTTTAGTGAAAAAGAGGGGAAACAGTTGGGTGATGCCCCCCCAGACTAACAGATATTGATCATATTACTGATTTAGTGAGTTTCCCCCTAAAATGGACAATGCCTTTACTCTTAGTGCTGGTTGGGAGACACAGACCCAGGGTTTGACAGTTGGTTTAGTCCGTTGGTTGGTAGAGTGGTGAATGTATTATCCCTATAAGAGATTTTTTACCAAATAACCCTTATTTCAGTAAAAAGGGGGGGTAGTGGGCTGATACCCCCAAGACCAGCAGATGTTGCTCCTCTCATTGATTTCAGGGATTTTGGAGAGTTTCCCCCACAAATGGGCTTTGGATATACTTTTAGTGCTGGTTGGGAGACAGACCCAGGGGTTGACAGCTGGTTTAGTCCTTTCCTTGATAGAGAGGTAAATGTGCTATCCCTCTAAGAGATTTAGGGGCTGACAGCAAATATACACATTTTTGAAGCCCATAAACAGATAACATTTGGGGACAACAGGAGCAGCAGCAGTGATTGAATCCATGGCTGATGAATTCATGGATCAAAAAGATATGACAGCACAGTAACTGCACTGACTCAATAGGAAATACATAATAAGCTATGTATGTACTGCACATCTAGGTGGAAATAAATGCCATATAAACCTTACTCATCAAAAGGGTACACTTCCCCTTTAAAAGCAAGGGACAGAGGTGACTTCATACCTAGGGATTTTGACAGTTGGATCAGTCCGTTGGTTGATACTGGGTGAGAGTAAGTGTAAATTCTCTCTGAGAGGTTTTTCTGCCAAATAATCCTTTATTTTAGTTAAAAAAAAGAGGGGAAAATAGTTGGGCGATGCCCACAGTCTAGCAGATGTTGCTCTTCTCATTGGTTTTAGTGAATTCGGAGAACTATCCCCTAAAATGGGTTTGAAGAAACCTTTAATCTCAGCACTGGTTGGGAGACACAGACCCAGGATTTGGAAGTTATGCAGGGCAGACAGCAAATATACCGCTTTTCTATAGCAACCCTTAAGAAAATAACATTTGGGGGACCCCTGTGGATCATTTCTGTTCCCAGTATTGACAGGCTCCTTAGAGTTTTGCCCCTGGGTATCTGCCCTGCTATTAAGTACCAACACTGTAGCTAAATACACGCTCCATTTATCCAAATCTGAAACTAGGGGTGAGTAGCAGAGTCACATGCCATGGGGATAATTGGGGGGGGGGAAAGCTAATTAGTGGGGGACATACAGCAGGGTGTCATATAAGAAAGGTGACTTTAAAACTAGGGATTTGTCCGTTGGTTCAGTCCTTTGGTTTAATTGTGGTAAGTGCATTTCCCTCTGAGAGATGCTTATTTTAGTGAAAAAAGAGGGGAAACAGTTTGGTGATGCCCCCCAGACTAACAGATATTGATCATGTTACTGATTTTAGTGTGTTTCCCCCTAAAATGGACAATGCCTTTACTCTTAGTGCTGGTTGGGAGACACAGACCCAGGGTTTGACAGTTGGTTTAGTCCGTTGGTTGGTAGAGTGGTGAATGTATTATCCCTATAAAAGATTTTTTTTACCAAATAACCCTTATTTTAGTAAAAAGGGGGGGGTAGTTGGTTGATACCCCCAAGACTAGCGGATGTTCCTCTTCTCATTGATTTCAGGGATTTTGGAGAGTTTTCACCTAAAATGGGCTTTGGATATGCTTTTACTCTTAGTGCTGTTTGGGAAACACAGACCCAGGGTTTGACAGTTGGTTTAGTCCGATGCTTGGTAGCGTGGTGAATGTACTATCCCTATAAGAGATTTAGGGGCTGACAGCAAATATACACTTTTTCCCAATTGAAGCCCATAAACAGATAAAATTTGGGGACTCCTGTGCCTCACTATAAATACTTTATTTGTATGACCAGTATTAACAGGCTCCTTACAGTTTTGCCCCTCTGCCCCTGGATATCTAACCTGTTCTGATATAACCAACCTTAAACATGAATTTAATGGAATACATAGCAATGTATTTTCCTTTCATGTCTCATGTGCATTCCCTTCAAATGTTCCGGCTGTGGGGGGCAACAGGGTACATGGTAGGGCAGTATTGATTCCAATCACATTTAATTGCTATTCTGTAAATGTTTTCTATAGCAGGGGGGTGGGCAATCTGCACCTGGCCAGCGATCTTATGTACTATGTATTCATTCTCTCTATACCAATGCTCATTTCTGATGGCTGCTGTGAGGTACTGTATTGTATAAACAGAGTGCCAGTACCCACTGGGAGTGACACAAAGCTCATGTTTAGGGTAAAATGGACAGATCGCTACCTTCCTCTGTATTTATAAGAAATATTAAATGTTAAATTGCATTATCCTGAAGCTAATCAGTCAATTTGTTCTCTTCCCATACAGATTGCTACAGTGCTATTTTTTCGGCAAATAACCAACGCTTTTTGGACTGTGTTTTTTCCTGGCTTCTCCTTAGTTCAGATTTTAACATTCTTTTCTGAACATATAAGGGAGCCAGTATCTAAGGAGGGAGACCCTCTGGGGTACCCGGCCTTGTGCCGGCCCCTCTATTTGAGCCAAAACATCTCAGGCTTTTTTTTTTTTGCTTCTTTTTTTTTTTTAACATCTGGCAACCATTTTTTTAACACTCTGGCATCTGAAGAACGACATCATCTTCTTTTAAGGAGGTAATCCTGAAAATCCAATTCTACAGTTTATTATTATTATTTTTTTATTAACATGTATTTATATAGCGCCAACATATTGCGTAGCACTGTAAGAGATTAATGATTTATTTTATAGAAAACCTGCCCTAAATTCAAGGGGAAGCAATATGTAAGGTCGCACATCTCTTTCCCAGGCCATTCAAATAGTAAAGTGCACCTACCCAGGGTAGTTTACTGCTGGTCAGACTGGCCCTCTAACTGGCCATCTAGGGGCAGAATTACAATATGGAAAGGGACATCGGCATTAGAAAGAGTTTAAAAATGTACTCATTTCTTGATTACTTACTGACAGTTTGCAGAATTCCCATGGGAATGGAGGTCACACTATGTGTGAGAAATATTTAATCATACATATGTTCAGATCTTTGTTACACGTTCTGATGAGTGAGGAACCAGGGTGATTTGTACATGTACTTACCTGCAGGGGGGCATATGAATACTAAATGCTATGGGTGTTAAAGTTTTCAGATTTTATCAGGTCACTCCCAGACTTGGAGTTGAAGCTCCTGGCTGGTTGCTAGGCTTAATTGCCCTAACAACCACACAGCAGTTTGGAAATAAAATTGGGAGAGGAATAGTAGACGGGCATGTCACATACAACAGAACCTTGGAGGACATTGTCTCATTAACTAGTGATTGATACAGTAAGACTTACTTTATGCAAGTAGCTGTTGCTAGCTTTGTGAGAAAAACTACTTTCTGTCTGTTCAATTACCTACATTTGCCATGTCTAGAGACATCGACAAAGATGGGTTTTTCAAACCCAAAAAAGCGCAAGAGAGAGGCGAGGAGTCGTGGAAGCGCCAAAAAGATCAGAGATGAGCGCGTGGCCTGCCAACCTGCAGCGAAGAAGCCGGTTCCTGTACAAGACCAATGGAACACCCTCAGGAACATCAACAAAGAACAGCACATCTTCGAGGACTACGGGGAAGAGAGCTACCTGTTCTATAAAGCCCTAGAAGAGAAATTCTTAACATCGGGTATTCTCACAAAGCAGACCACCATTGAGGAAAGTTATTGGCAGGAAGTCACCACCATTTTAATTAAAGTGCACAGACACTTTTCGCTGGACTTCTCCACCTTGTGCCTTGCTGTAAAATACATGGCAAGGTACATCTCCGGAAGGCAACTGAGACCTGGGATCCTGAAACCAGTGGGGGCCACTAGTTTATATTTGGCCATTAAGATCATGGAAGACAATCCACCCAATGCAGAAGAGTTTGCTGCGTTTTTTGGTGAAACTCATTACTCACCAAGTTTCCTGGCATATATTGAAAATATGATTCTGTACCGACTGGAGTGTCGCCTGCACCAACCAACCATAGACTTTTTTCTAGAGCACTTCACCTTAATGAGTGTATCCCCGGAGATGTTTTTTTATTGACAACATCACTAGAGTAGCCAATGCTCTTACAGCTGCCAGGGGCATTGCAGCACTGACCATGATGAAGTATGAATTTCATACTTATTTACCATCTTTAATGGCTCAGTGCTGCCTTAACGCTGCTGAACACATCCTTGGATACAACTTAATAGTGGAGTTGCCCAGCGACTATCCAAGTCACATAGTGCAGAAATGCCTCAGAAAAACGTTACTCCTGGCATCAGCCAACAAGGACTTTTTACACCAACTTATGCCAGGAGTCTTTCCTGAGGTATTTCCGAAGTTTACTTCAACAGGAGCCAAGAGCCAGCCAGGAAGCCCAGCAAAACATCTGCAAAAAAGCCACAAAAAGAGTCAGGAGCCAAGGAGCCAGCCAGGATGCCAGGCAAAACATCGGCTAAAAGGCCAAATAAAGAGACAGGAGCAAGGAGCCAGCCAGTCAGCCAAACAAACCGGCAAAAAAGACCAAAGATAGAGGCTTCTGCAAATGATAACAAAGGTAGAACAGAGTCAACAGCAGCAGAGGCAGTTGCACCCACGAGAAGAACAGCACGGAAACACGCAAAGATGCTGTAAATTTTGCGATGGCACTCATGCATACACATATCCACATACTCACACAGACACACATTTATACTGAGTCTATGGACAAAACACTTTCATCCCACTGACATGATTATCCTTTTTCCTTCTCCCAAAACAGCCCTTATGACATACACCCATACATATTTACATACACGCACACACACAAACATCTGAGTCACAGCTGCCAGAAGGGGCAAGCAGTACCATACTGGGGACAAGAATATGGTTAAATACAACGCAAGTACCTTTATGCCACTCGGTAGACCCTGCATTCCTTTTCACTCAATCCCTCAGACTGCAGAGCCGGGTCTGCAGGCTGCCTGGGTCTAACAGAATGGAGAGGAATGCAGCATTCACCTCCTGCTTAAAGGTACTTAATGTTGTATGTTGCCATATTCTCTCTGTTTCCTTCCCTTACACCGCAGCTTCACCAGCGGTGCTCCTCCCTTAATCCAAAATATGGTTTTATATACAGGAGCACACTTAAGCCACTTGGTGGATTTGTATTGCTTTTGACTCCATCCTCAGGCTGTAGAAGCCGGGTCTGCAGGCTACCTAAGGAAGGAATTGAAAGGAATGCAACGTTCACCTAGCAGTTTAATGACGCTCGTGTATATGCTGACATATTCCCTTCTGTTTCCCTTCCTTCCACCACAATTCCTACAGCAGTGCCCCCCCCTTACATATAAAAGATGGTTTCATACACAGAAGCACCCATAAGCCACTTAGCAGACCCTGCATTGCTTTTCATTCCATCCCTCCAACTGCAAAGCTGGGATCCAATGGAATGAAGAGGAATGCAGCGTTCACTTAGAAGCTTAATGGAGCTCATGTATATGCTGCCAAATTACTTTCTGTGTCCCTCACCCTGCTTCCCTTCTTTAATTATGGAGCATTGATCCTGGGAGCAAAACCGATCGCCGTTAAGGGGTCAGGAGGAATTTTCCCTCTAGTGAAGCAGATTAGACCATGCTTCACAAAGGTTTTTTTGCTTCCTCAGGATTGAAAAGCCCAATTCATTACATCAATAAAGCTGTGACTTACACAGATTAACCACAATGAAGCTGTGTGTGTATTTATTTGGGTATTGGGGGGCTGGTAATAAAGGTTGGTTCTTCCTTGAAAAAAGCCCAAGATAACATATACAGAGAGATGCAGATGGGAGAGTGAATAAAATAGCCCAAATAACAAACAGTTTAGAAGCTGCTGTGTTGTTGCTAGGGTCCCATTTGCCTTAGAAACAGCAACAGAGTGGGAGATGAAAACAACCTATTGCTAAAGAAAAGGGGTAGTTGGAATATTAAATGTGGTGGTCTGGGGTATAATTGCATGTAATCATAAGAAGAATACAGAAGAGAGCAGAAGTCTATAGTCTATAGGATTTGGTGTCATGAAAAGAAAGTTACCATGTGTGGGTAAAGGGGCGGGTGGGCGGGCTCCCTGTGTGGGTAAAGGAGAGTACGGGCACTCTCCCTGTGTGGGTAAAGGGGCGGATGGGTGGGCAACCTATGTGGTAAAGGGGTATTGTTACCCTGTGGGTAAGGAGGCGGGTGGACGGGGTTTCTGTGTGGGTAAAGGGACGGTGGGCGGGCTCCCTGTGTGGGTAAAGGGGAGGGCGGACGGCTCCCTGTGTGGGTAAAGGGGAGGGCGGGACTGATTGCTACAAGTCTGTAGGATATAACAAGCCCCCAGGGCAAACTTGCCAAATGAAAGAATATGCAAGTGTTGTATCTAGTTTTATGATAAACAGTCTATTCATTAAGGGAAATCAATGTTAGCAGAGCAACTGCCAAGGGACTGCATTATGCCGGATGGCCTCCCTCTGTCTCCTGCACAAACTGTATGAAAAACCTGGGGAGCCCTCCAGCCATCAACGGATCTCCACTGTCCTGAACAAGTGAGTATCTCTATATATCAGCAATACATTGCACCTAATATGAGAGCTATGCGCTCATGAGCCGCCAGAGCTGAATGAGAGCTGTGAAGATGTGGAATTTTCTCCCTGAATCAGTTGTACAGGCTGATACATTAGATAGCTTTTTACAAGGGGTTGGATGGTTTTTAGCAAGTGTGGGAATTTACATGGTTATGGAAGCATAGCTCATAGTACAAGTTGTTCAGGGACAAGTCAGATTGTCAAGTTGTTTTTGCCCCTCTGCGATAAAATGGAGAGGCCTTCAAATGGCAGGTTATATATTGACTTAAAAGGTTGAACATGATGGACTTCTTTTCAATCTATGTTACATAAAACACATTTGCTATAGAAAGTACATATCTAACTTGTGACTTATGGTAACAATACTGCAATAACGAATGCAGCCATTGAGGGAAGCTTAAACTGTCTTTTCCATTCAGTACCATGGACAGCACTCTGTGGCTGCAGCTCCTATTGTTAACAGGACATGACAGTGGGCCCCGGTTCTATCAGTTCTGCCACAGCCTGACAAATAAATGGATATCTGACTTCTGTCTATCTGCTGTATAGTATAATAGAAAACTTCTAAACCATTATCTATGAATTACTTCTACAGCCCACTGCCAGAAATTGCCTTATTGGGCAATGCGCGGACTGAGCCTTAGCTTGTTCTGTACCGACCAAAGTTATAATAATTACCATGAGAGTGTCCCGGGGAAACGTCTTGTCTTCTTCTGTCTTCTGATCTCAATTCTATCACTTCTGCTTATCCTTTGCTTCTTCTGCTTCTTACTGGCATATTCCTGATAAAGACAAATGTATGAAATTATAAATATAAAAAACTATATCAAGGTTGTTTTGGGACAACTTGAGCTTTCCAAATACTATCATTTATGTACAATCCCACTTTTGTTTGACATACTTTAGGTTCCAAGGCCAAAACTTCCACTAACAATAGGTTCCCCCCAAGAAATCAGAGATTTATTTTGATAGTGCACATTCTGACTTTTTTAACCTTTTAAACACCTGAGTGCAAGTCATATTTATCGTAATAAAAGGTTTTTACACTATATACAGAGTATTTCTTTTAAAGTCTTTTGGGAGTGGAAATTAAAGGCAATTCATCTAAAGTGAAACATTGGTTTTAATCAAGGTGGAAGTAACGGTCTAAACGTTTATTAGCTTCTCTGCAGTGTGAAACACTTATTCATTTAAAGGACAACCTAACCTAAAAAGATGTGGAAAACTCACAAAGCCACTATAAGAGTGTTATCACAAAAGGGGTTAGATACAGAGCTCAAGCAATACTACACTATTTTTTATATTTTTTTTACCTTTCTTTTTATACTCTCTCTACCCTGAGCTTTCTGGGAGCGAAGGTTCATATTGTTGGACTCTCAAATCTCCCTGACAAATGAGGATAAAACACACCAACCCCACACAATAATCTCTGGCTCACAATGGACTACACACACTATGCTTACGCAGCCCTAATGCTAAGGGGACCTGTCACCCCATTCCCCTCTAAGGGGCTGAGCAGTGACTATAAGAAAACTAATCCATAGCTAACCAGGCCTCACACTTCCTACTTACTTGGGTCCTGCCAGTTGTTCCTCCTGCAAAGTGGCTTCTTCAATAGATGTTCCTCCTCTGAAGCACATCTGCCCCTGTGACTTGTCTCCTTTCAAATTCTTCTAAACTCCACACTCTTAGAACCTCCTATTTGTTTCACTACTCCCTCTAATGGCCAAACACTATATAGCTAATGTCTAATCTAACCCATTTCTACACTGCCATCTAGGGGCAGAAAGTGGTAATTACCGTATAATTGCTTTAACCCTTTCACTGCCACACTATTTGGCTGATTTGAAATGAAAGAAAAAATCCTATTTTACTTAGTACAATCACATATATCAGAAACATAATTTATTATATGTACGAGAACACAGCAGATTTGGAAAGTTTAATGTTTCCTGAATGAGCCAATACCAAATAAATATAGTTTTATGGATATTGTCACCTGTGTAGATCTCCAAACTACAAGCAGTACATCAATACCAAATTTCCAAAGCATCACTGCACAAAACTCAATACTTCTGATTTTAAGGCCAAATATTCCCCTAACAGCAGGATTACCCTAGAAAATGACATTATTAGAAAAAGCAGATTCTGATGACAGGCACTCATTTGATAGGTTTGATTTACTGTTGCTGCACGTCACTATGGAGTGATGTTTATATTGTGCTTGTATCAAGTTTAGCTGCCAAGAATGGGTTTTTGACTTGGGATCAGTTAGGATCGGACTATTAGGCCAAAAGTCTTCCCATAATTCCAAGTTACTAAACCCGGACTTGCAATCTGGCAATATTCCAGTCTCTTCTTCAAATCAATGCATGGTTTGCTAAGGTAACTTGGACCCTAGTAACCAGATTACTGAAACTGCTAGCTGGAGAGCTGCTGAATAAAAAGCTAAATAACTAAAAAAACAGAAATTATAAAAATTGAAAACCAATGGCAAATTGTCTCAGGATTTCCCTCTGTAAATCATACCAAAAGTTAATATGAAGGTGAACAACCCCTTTAATGTAGATTTGAACCAATAACGAATGATACATTGTTAACCATGTTACATTTTATGAAATATATTTATATTAATGATACATTTTCAATAGTTTTAAAGCTATCACTAAACTGTTTCTACTGAAAGCAGTCTGGATGTTCATATTCTCTGCACTGCTGCTCCCTGACTCATGAAATAATGTAGCAGATAAATGTAGCAGATGCCAACTGATTAACGTGGAAGAGAACAGAATTCTGCTACATGATTGTGAAAAAGTCAGAAGCAGAGAGGCAGATGTGAGTGGATGAGACATTTCTCTGCTTCAGTGATAGATTTCAGACTGATAGATTTCACACAATGAAAAGCAAGAAGTCTCTGTTTATTGGCATTGCTGTATAAAAGGAGAGGAGTGTTACACAGGGCAGGATGATCAATGAATGAGCAGGATCATGTTGACTCACTGGCTCTGGAGAGAGCTGTGCCGGGTTATTAGGATCACATTCTTAGGACTTTTTCTTTCCTCCCGTTGGTGCTGAAGTGGTCGCCTTCTGTGATACTCCTTCATCTGTGGAGAAAATGGGACAGAGTTATACCAATGTATATATTATGCCTATCACTACCATCAGACATTAGAAACATGACATTGTCTGATATTTAAAAAACGATGTGAGAAAACCCCAGTGTGTTTACATACAAACTCCCTCTCATGCTCTGTGCTGTCTCAGAATGAACTCTAAGTTGTTCATTATCCAGTTTTCTAATCATCCTAATTCCACCGCTGATTAGGTTTATCCCACAAATAGCCACCATCCACTGAATATCACTTTGCTTGGCCTTTAAAAGCACTGACATATCTTACTGAATGTATTTTGGGAAGTTGCTTAGATTACATTTTCTTTCACTATGCAGAACAGAAGTGTAGGGACAAACTGCTAATGTCAAATCTAAATCTAGTTATGGCTGTGTCAAATTGGGCTGATTGAATGCTTAATCTGCAGGCTGAAAAATTACCCTGTAACACTGCGTCTATGAACAAAACATTATGAACAAAACATTCATGAGAGTCAAACATTAACACAAAAAACAAACAAAACAATTTACTTTTTCACAGTGAAGGTGACATCTCTGACCCGTAATCCCACATCATTTCGACAGCTGTGATGAAATAGGTACATAGCTCCCTGCTAATACTGCAACGGTCCTGATCCCAGTGCTCTTCATACACATCATCATACATACATCCTTCCTTTATTCCATGTCCCACTGGATTCCATGTTGATTTCTTCATTCATTAAAATGGTTTTCCTCTTTACACTGGACAGTTCATCTGATCCTCAGGAATCTCCCCTGAAGTGACTCTCCAGTCTCCTCACTTGCAAAGGTGCCAGAGTTCTCACCCTCCAAGATCTTGCTTTCAAGTGCTTCTTTTAATACATAATTATTTAATACATTATTATTTAATACATTATTTGTGACATGAATACACTCCTGCTAATATTTAGCTCAGTTTAGCCACTTAAACTAATCACAAAAATTAATCGCATTTATTCAATTTTAAAGAAAGCTCAGACTCTTAATCCACATTCAGTTGTATAAATAGTCAAAAAGTTATTTATTTCTCAGTGGAAAACCCAAGCAAGCAAGAGCACATCAAATATTCATTTATAATCACACATTAAAAACCTTAATTCAAAAGTAACAATTCATGAATATAAATCAAAGACTTACAAGATACGAATATTGGACAATTCGTTACACGTAATCAATTCACACTAAAAAGATTTAATTAATAGACACTATAAGAAAATTCATACAGAGGCTCAGGCTTTTAGGCTAATTAGAGGCAAATATTATATGCCACTCAATTCCTTGGCATTAGGATAGTAGCAGCCTATGACATGTGTAGTTTGTATTTCAAAACTCATAGCCCGTTGGTGCCAGCGTGTTAGAAGCACAACTATGCCCTATAAGATATCATTAGAGTTTCTTAACTACTCAGAGGGGGTAATTTATAAACACTGGGCAAAATTGCACCTGGCCAGTAACCCATGACAACCAATCAAATGTTTTCTTTCTATGTTCAGCCTGCAGCTGGCTTAAAAACATGTAATGACTTTCTGGTTGTTATGGGTTACTGCCCAGGTGCAGTTTTGCCCCAGTGTTTATAAATGAGCCCCAGTGTGACTTATAAAGAATGTCAAACTTTACCAACGTGAGCACACAGGACTCTATTCCTCCTTCTTTTTCACCTGTCATTGGGTACAAGGTTCCTAACTTGTAATCCAAAGGGAAACCTCTGATTTTACTGGTGAAGAGATGAGAGTGGAGCAAGAAATAACGAGGTAGTGAACACCTGCAAACTGTGAGAAAACATCTAATTTTCCAAGCATATTTCCCCTTTAAAAAGCTTTCCCTTATTGACTATGGCAGGAGTAACCCAGCGCTTCCCCTTATGTCTGCTTTCTGTTTTACAGTTACTGTCATGTAGGGTTCTTTGGTGGACACACTTCCTAATCCTTGGGGATGCTTATTATATGGATGACTAGACAATAGGTAACCAATAGGTATGTGTGGGGAAGAGCATCTCTGCAGCTTCATTTCTAGTGTTTTATTCTCTACCACACAACATGCCCTTCCGGTTATCAATCATTCTGTGTATGTGGGCAGTAATCATCAGTGCATATACCTAACAATTGTAACCAGAATTAGTGAGAAAAAAAGAGTTAGTGACTATAATCCAGTCCTGTGTCCTGCTCATTGTCACTTGTATAAAAAGAAAACTAAATTGTTTGTTAGTGATGAGTTGCAAATGCAAATTAAAAAATGTTATGCGTATATAGAACACCTTGCTTTTTCTGGGCAAATTACAGTTACCTATATAAAGACAAAATCAAGTCTGATGAATTGCAGAGACAATCTTGCCTTATTATATAGAAAAATATAAACTTATAAAAAAGTTAAATGACCAAAGTCTCTGAATCTTCCCCTTGGTTATCCGACCCAACGATCCTCGTTTCTCCTCGAGTGCAAAACAACAGTCCAAAATTTTCTTTAAAGGTCAGCGCTAATTGAAAGCTCAAGGGAAAAAAGTATGATGGAAAAAGGAAAACGATGAATTTTTTATAGTGTAGTAATTTACTGGGAGTTGTAGTTCCACAACCAGAGAAGACTATTTGGTGCAGTTACCCTTTAAAATTCACCACAAGTGGCTATTGGATGGGTACTTACGAACTTTTAAATTTAACAGTGCACATCACGATTGTTGGAGAATAAAAGTTGCAAGGTAATTCTTCTGAGCTGGAAGAGGTTAAAAGTGCGCAAAAAATATAGTGTAAAATCTTTTTTATTAAATATCTAAAAAACCAATTGGTTACACTCACATTTTAGTAGTTAAAAACCAGGCATATAGTCACTTATCCGTGCAAGTCCGTACTCCTGCAAGTCTTTTCCAGCGATTGCTGTTGGGGTCCCGACCAGCGTTTCCTCCACGATCAGCTTGCTGCTTGGTTGCTTTCTGGACGCTTGGATGTGACGGCCTCTGATGAAGTCGGTAAGAGACGAAACGCGTAAGGCATAGCTGGCAGACGTCGCATACAAGCGTCCAGAAAGCAACCAAGCTGATCGTGCAGGAAACGCTGGTCGAGACCCCAACAGCAATCGCTGGAAAAGACTTGCAGGAGTACGGACTTGCACGGATAAGTGACTATATGCCTGGTTTTTAATTACTAAAATGTGAGTGTAACCAATTGGTTTTTTAGATATTTAATAAAAAGGATTTTACACTATATTTTGCGCACTTTTAACCTCTTCCAGCTCAGAAGAATTACCTTGCAACTTTTATTCTCCAACAATCGTGATTTGCACTTGTTAAATTCAAATGTTCGTAAGTACCCATCCAATAGCCACTTGTGGTGAATTTTAAAGGGTAACTGCACCAAATAGTCTTCTCTGGTTGTGGAACTACAACTCCCAGTAAAATACTACACTATAAAAAATTCATCGTTTTCCTTTTTCCATCATACTTTTTTCCCTTGAGCTTTCAATTAGCGCTGACCTTTAAGAAAATTTTGGACTGTTGCCTTATTATATACTCTATCCCACTGTCTCCTCATAAAACATTATTTCAATTACAGCCACTATCCCTGAGGCCCTCTTGCGTTACTATCCCACAGTTACAGTCACTCCCCCAAAGAACATTTTGCATTACTATACACACTATCCCACTGTCTCTTCTCATAAAACCATCCTGTCTAATGATGATCACTATTTCACAATTACAGCCACTATCCCTGAGGCCCTCTTACCTCACTATATACACTATCCCACAGTTACAGTGATTTCCCAGAAGAACATCTTGCCTCATTATACACACTATCCCCCTATATACAGCCTCTACCCTGTAGAACATTGTGCCATATACACACTGGTAGGCAGGAGTGTATGTGGTTGTGTCAGTGAGAGGGTAGGTACATGAGGGGGTGGAAGGGTGAGATTGTGTGAGTCTGAGAGAAAACACATTATGTGATTTACTTACCTTGCGTCTCCTACATGCAGCGAAAACATCGATCCCTAGAAGTTGTCTCAGCCCCCCGACACACTCCCACTAGATTGCCCTGGGAGAGGAAATAAGAAAATAAGAAAAAATAACACATTTCATACACAATAAAAGAAAGGCTTATTGGAAAACATGGGAACACTGGAGAAACTGAAGAGGAAGACCTATTTCCTCTATAACGTTGAAATCCACATCCTGCTGCTTTTATTCTGTTTCAATTGACTCGATCGATTCTCAGCGAGTGGCGGAAGGCAGGGGGAAGGTGAGGTGCATTAGTTTAAGATTCAACATTTGCTATTATTATCCATATATCTCACATTTCATACATTTTTTGCAGACAAATCCACTGATGTCTAAATCTTGACGTATTAGCATATATTACTATGAAGATTTTCATTCATCCAGGTCATGGTATATCTAGTATAGGTAAAGCTAAAAACAACTGGACTTGCTGAGTAATCAATGAAGACGTTTCACTACTCATCCGAACAGCTTGGAAGAGTTTATATGCCGAGAACTTCCCACACCAGTCAGTTGAACTGAAGAAGCTGCTCGGATAAGTAGTGAAACGTCTTCATTGATTACTCAGCAAGTACAGTTGTTTTTAGATTTACCTATCCTATATATTAGCATATATTCTGTAAATACTCTGAAAAGGAATCTCAAACAAACCACATAAACCCCCAAAGTATTTAAGTACTAACCGGTGTCCGGCTCCCTTGCACTGATCAGTTCCGGACTGTGCAGCGCGTCAATTCATTCCATAAACTGCAGGAAAAAGATTGAACACAAGATGGCGCTAGAGCAAAGGTTCCATACAATCACATTCAGGAGTAAAAATGCACAATAAATGGGGCTGAAGTGACAGTTAAGAAAAGAATGTGTCTATAGATTTTGAAAGGATAAATTAGACAGAGAACATAAAACATTAGGGAATAGTGAGAAACTATGAAATATAAAGGGGTAAAACAATTCTGTAGTTCAGAGAGTGTCAGTTAACATTCCACACAAATAAAAAAGCCACACGTGAAAACCACCAAAGAAATCTTTAGGCGTAATTCTAGACCCTGACTTGAAGGACAATTACATCGGCTAAGTAGTGTAATATCATATTAAAATGTGAGTGAAAAGGGCCAGAGCAGTGGGAATGGATTAGAGTTTATTAGTCACAGCGGTGGGTATAAGATTACCCAGTATCATCAGACATGGGATTAGTGGAGATTTCTTTAGTAACTCAATCCCCTTGTGTCATTTTAGAGGTAAAGGAGGTGGTTTATCCAATGATCAGCATCAAACCCCTGCCTTACATAATCTCGCTACTTTAGAAGATCTGTCCCATAATACGTCCTATACATCACTTAATTATTGCTCTCGGCTTGACCCACTTTAGTTACAACACTGTATATCAAGCCACTAGTAAAAATTTGCAACTCAAACCCTGTTAGCATAAAGGAAGCAGCGTGTATGGAACTATAGCAAAATCCCAGAGTGAGGGACAGAAAAGAACAGTGAATATGTGGATATGGTGAAGAATGTGCCCCTATTCCGGAGAAACATCTTTCCTTTCTACACACACTATCCCACAGTTATACCCACTACCGATAAAGTCACCTTGCCTTACTACACACACTATACACTCTATCCCACAGTTACAGTCTCTGTTCATAAGACCATCTTCCCGTACGATGCATATTATGCCGTGTCGGACTGGGCCGGCCCAGATCCGCTTCTTAGTGGCGCGGCGCAACCCCACTTTGTCGGGGTTGCGGTAGAATACAAATTTTGCCCATGTACACAAATGCGACACTGCACGCGTGCGCACAATTGAGGCGCCGCAAGTATGCGCACTAACGCAGCGCCGTGCTCACACGCAGGTGCCCGGCATCGCTTATGCAGAAACGCGATGCGGCATGCAAGAGCGGCAGTGGGGCCCTGGGGCAGTAGCCCCGGTGGGCCCCAAGCCCCCCAGTCCGACCCGGATTATGCCACAATTACAGCCACTACCTGAGACCATCTGGACTTACTACAAAAACTATGCCATGGTTACAGTCCTTATTCCTGAGACCATCTTGCCTTACTATACTCACTCTCCCACAGTTCATCATTCCACTGACACCATCTTGCCTCACTATAAACACTCTCTCTCTCTCACTGTTACAGTCTCTACCCTGCAGAACATTGTGCCATATACACATTATCCCACATTTACAAACTCTACACCAAATAATATCTTGCCTTACTATTCACACTATCCAATAGTTACAGTCCTTTCCCCTGAGAAGCTCTTCCCTTACTAAACACACTATTCCCCAATTACAGCTCATTCCCCTCATTTTTTTTTCATTATACCTTTATGGAGTATTCAAGGAAAGAGAAGTTGGAAGAGAAAGAATGAGAGCGGAAACAGAGAAAATGGAGGGAGAGAAGAAAGGGTGACGGTGAATGTGAGAAAAGGAGAATGGGGCATTTCTGTAATATTTTTGTCAAAGAAATTGATTTAACCCTTCCACCCTCAGAGAGATCTACAGTACCCAGCAGATCTATTTGGACTCCAGACAAATGTTTCATCCCTCTCCGTACACTACTTCTGCGCACCTCTGAATACTGAATTTTACAAAGTAGAGAAGTAAAGTACTTCCCCAGTCTGATCCGTACCCAACTCAAACCCACAGCAGTCGCCCCAATTTCAACCTGACCCCCCCCCCCAACATCTGGGTTTGAGGTCAACCAGTAAATCACTTCAGGGAAAGAGTCAAATACGTTTTTGGTTTAACATGGGGACAGACGTGTGTTTTTGGTGTAGGTCATTTGGTGCAGTAAAACTTGATGGCAAATGAAGGAAAGAACCCTTTATACACCCATTCCCATTAGAGGAAAGGTGGTTCCATCTAAATATTTGGAAGGGGTTTTTACAGAGAGCTGTGAAGATGTGGAATTCTCTCCCTGAATCAGTGGTATAGGCTGATACATTAGATAGCTTTAAGAAGGGGTTGGATGGTGTTTAGCAAGTGAGGGAATACAGGGTTATGGGAGATAGCTCATAGTACAAGTTGATCCAGGGACTGGTCCCATTTTTTTTCCCTTCTAAGGCAAATTGGAGCGGCATCAAATGGAGTTCTTTGCCTTCCTCTGGATCAACTAGCAGTTAGGCAGGCTAAAATAGAGTTAAACATTTGAACTTGATGGACGTGTGTCTTTTTTTAAACTAACTTACTATGTTACACTGATTATAAATACAATACAATGTGGGGGCTGCAGGAAAGCTGCAATGGTCCCATTAGCTGTGTTGTTTCACCTGCAATTTCTAAAGAAATCAGTGGTTCTATGATCCTGAAGTTGATCTAAACTGACATATTCTTAGATGGAACACTCACTGCTGAGTTCTAAACTGTCTCTGGAAGCAATATCAGCACAAAACAAACATGAAGAACACAGAGCCGACACATGGAATTGCTCTTCCATGGGGAGTGGAGGGATCCCGAGTCTATTGTGTCAAACGGCTGCAAACACCTTTGGGTGAGCTTTGTATGTGCTGGGAATCAGCAGAGAAAAAGAAGAGGGGGAAACTACTGGGGCATCTTTGGAGACACAGATATTTACTACTGACAACCAATTTGGTACTTTCCTTGCCAGACAGAATTTGAACAAATAAAACTCTTTCCCTTTAGGGGTCTTTGGGTTAATCCAGGAAAATGATTTTTTTTTTCAGGACAACATAAGCTTTTAAAATATACTAGAATGTTGGTGTCATTCCAGTTCTGTACACTGAACAGTTTGATGCCCAATGTGCTTAGGTTTACCTACGTTTGTGACATATAGGGGCCCCCGAAATGAAGACACCCCAAAGAATCTATCACTTATGTCACTTAAGTTACTGCACAATTAACATATTTACAGAATTTCATGATGAGTAAAGAAAAAGAAAAAAGTACACTCACCCCAGAAAGTCCATTACCCCAAATTCAAAATGGGGACATGGCTTTCAACTCCAAACTACCAAGCCGAAAAGCTTTCCTAAAGTTGCCAATTTCCAAAAATCACCTTAAAGGGGTGGTTCACCTTTAAGGTAACTTTTAGTATGATATAGAATGGCTAATTCTTAACAACTTTTAAATTGGTCTTCATTATATATTTTTTAATAGTTATTTGTTTTTTTCTTCTGAATCTTTCCACCTTTTAAATGGGTGTCGCAGACCTCATATAAAAAGCAAATACTCTCTAATGCTACAAATGTATTGTTATTGCTACTTTTTATTACTCATCTTTCTATCCAGGCCTCTCCTAATCATATTCCAGTCTCTTACTCAAATCAGTGCCTGTTTGCTAGGGGAAGTTGAACCCTAGCAACCAGAATACTGAAACTGCAGAGCTGCTGAAAAAAAGCTAAATAACTCAAAAACGTTAATAAATAAAAAATTAAAACCAATTGCAAATTGTCTCAGAATACCCCTCTCTACATCATACTAAAAGTTAATTTAAGGTGAGCAACCCCTTTAAAGCTTCACATTTGCAACATCTTATCTCCCACATACAATTAGGTACCAAGACAAAACATCTTAAATATAGGGGGGCGTGGCTAGTCATGGTCTAGAGAAGACATGTTTCCTCCATTTTAACAGGCCTTTCAACTCCCGAAACAATAGCCAGAAGGAGTATTCAGAACCCAGATCAGGCTAGACTAATTAGAGACAAGATGGGGAAAAGAAAACCGAAGGACCAGACCTGCACCATGTCGCCCTTTCTTCAGAAATCAGCACAAACTGAAAGGTCTGTGTCTTTTCAAGATGGCGGCGAAGCAGAACTGTAATGTGTGAATCTCATCTGCTTCTTCTTTTAGCGGTAGCGATAATCCAACACCACTTTCACCAGGTCGGTCTCATTCAGCACTATTCAGCACATTACTCTCACCAAAGACTTTAGATTTGCACATACAGCATGTTACCTGCCAGATACTAGCAGAACAGCTCAGAGACGGGCCTGGTCGGTCAGACACCATAGGCAAACCAGCTGGCCAACTCGCCCCACATCCCCGTCTCACACGTGTGCTCATGCCAACAGCTTTCACACACACATGCGTGGAAGGGCCATTCACTGCGCAGGTCTAGTGCCAGGTTTGGTCTAGGTATAGGCAGAAGAGGTAGCTGCCCAGCACCCCCCAATCAGGGCAATACTTTTTTTTTTTTTTTTTAAACCCTCCCGAAGCCTCCGCCACTGATTTCCATTAGGAAATCCGATGACTTCTGAGGGGGTGAGGGGGGGGGGCAGAGGAAGAATGCAGAAGTTATGTTACATGCAGCACTGACATTACTTCCATTGAATATGTTGTGTGATGTCAGCACAAATGACGCATGACTTAGGTGCGTGTTAAGGTTCGATGGTTAGGGCGGCATCGGTGCTAAATACAGCCATACCCCCAGTTTTTGTGCCCCAGGCAGCTGTCTCTTCTGCCTACCCCTAGTTGCGGCCCTGGAAAAGCAACATAGCTTACAACAAAGGCTAAGTGACTATTAGTAAGACTTTTACCCAAGCGGATATTAGCAATCTAGGTGAGAGAACAGACAAAGTAGAAGCTATCAGAGATGAGCTGGCCCAACGCTACAGAGAAATAGAAAATGACAACATAGCTTTAAGAGAGGAAATGTTCCAACTAAAGCTACTGGAAATGTTCCAACTAAAGGACCTGGAAAATAGATCCCAGAGACAGAACTTGAGAATCAGGGGGGATCCCAAAGGAGGTGGGCCCACAGAGATTGCAGCAATATTTAAAAGGTTTATTTATCCCCTTGCTGTCTTGATGGAGCATACTCTGAATTAGTTGCTAAGCCACCAGCCTTCAAACCACCAAGAGACGTAGTAGTTCACTATTATGAATCCAAGGAAGCCATTTTTTCTAAGAGCCGCCAACAAACAGAGCTGGTCTTCTGAAATGCTCAAATATCAATATTTACGGATCTCTCTCCAATTACACTAGCAAAAAGAAGAGAGTTATGGCCACTGACACAAGAACTACCCAAAAACAATATCCCCTACCGCTGGGGCTTACACTTTTACTTAATTGTAAATAAAGAGGGTAAGTAACACACTCTGCAAGACCCAGATGACAGAAAATTCTTTTTAAATAAATTGGGCATCTGAACTACAAGCAAAATCCAATCTACTGCAATTACACAGACAAAGCTCAGGCCCCAACCAGTGTGGTCTAAAGTCCAAGCTTCACGACATGAGCCATCAACATCTAATCAGGATCCAGCACAGCAAACCTGTACCCCTATACACATGCCATCAGTAGCCCTATGTATAGGTCATCTGTACCCCATGTACATACCATCTGTACCCCTATATATAGGTCATCTGGACCCCATGTAAATACCATCTGTACCCCTATGTATAGGCCATCTGTACATCCCCGAAATGCTTTTCCTCTGGCAATAAAGCAATTCACTGTCAGAAAAGCATTACGGGTAGATTTGCATAAACTCAATTTTGTGTATAGTCTTGTCTATTCCTAGAAACGTTATCCTTTTTCTTGGGTATCTTGGAAAGGGTTAGGTGTGACGCTGTCCAGTGATGGGGGGGTTTAGGTGTGATGCTGTGTTATGCCAGGGGGGTGGTTGGGAACTGTGCTGTGACTTAGTGGTTAGGGAAGAGAGAATAATGTGCCCCCAGATGTAATATATTAAGGATATCAGAAATTGCAAAGAAAAAGCTTATACACTGATCATGAACTCCACACAAATTAATTTAGCGGTGAAACAAAGAATACTGTAAGTCTTATTCACTGGAACAACTAGAAGTGTATATTCCTCTAAATTCCCCAAAACTCCAGGGCCACAAACATATTTACAAACGTATTGTCTGGGACTTTAACAGTCACTGAGGCTCATTTGAACAATGGGTTTCATTTGCATGTGGGCAGTAAATCACAGCACTAACTGCAATTGTTGAAAACACAAATTAACTAATCGGTTGCTATGGGTTACTGCCCAGGTGCAGATAAATGAGCCCCAGTGTGTCTGATTCTCTCATTGTTCTGCCTTATATTTTTAATATTACTGACAGGCACAAAAGGATATCTACATATACTCTGTGACTTTACTCTCTGTAAATTTCAATTAACCCTATTATTATTCTATATTTTACCCCTTATTCAACATCAATAGTTACATAGTTAGTTAGTTACATAGTTAAATTGGGTTGAAAAAGACAAAGTCCATCAAGTTCAACCCCTCCAAATGAAAACCCAGCATCCATACACACACCCCTCCCTACTTTTAATTAAATTCTATATACCCATACCTATACTAACTATAGAGATTAGTATCACAATAGCCTTTGATATTATGTCTGTCCAAAAAATCATCCAAGCCATTCTTAATTGAATCAGCCATCACCCGGCAGTGCATTCCACAACCTCACTGTCCTGACTGTGAAGAACCCCCTACGTTGCTTCAAATGAAAGTTCTTTTCTTCTAGTCTAAAGGGGTGGCCTCTGGTACGGTGATCCACTTTATGGGTAAAAAGGTCCCCTGCTATTTGTCTATAATGTCCTCTAATATACTTGTAAAGTGTAATCATGTCCCCTCGCAAGCGCCTTTTTTCCAGAGAAAACAACCCCAACCTTGACAGTCTACCCTCATAATTTAAGTCTTCCGTCCCTCTAACCAATTTAGTTGCACTTAGTCTCTGCACTCTCTCCAGCTCATTTATATCCCTCTTAAGGACTGGAGTCCAAAACTGCACTGCATACTCCAGATGAGGCCTTACCAGGGACCTATAAAGAGGCATAATTATGTTTTCATCCCTTGAGTTAATGCCCTTTTATATGCAAGACAGAACATTATTTGCTTTAGTAGCCACAGAATGACACTGCCCAGAATTAGACAACTTGTTATCTACAAAGACCCCTAGATCCTTCTCATTTAAGGAAACTCCCAACACACTGCCATTTAGTGTATAACTTGCATTTATATTATTTTTGCATTTATCAACATTGAACCTCATTTTCCAGTTTGCTGCCCAGTTTTCCAGTTTAGACAAATCACTGTGCAAAGTGGCAGCATCCTGCATGGAACCTATAGTTCTGCACAATTTAGTATCTGCAAAAATAGAAACTGTACTTTCAATGCCCACCTCCAGGTCATTAATAAACAAGTTGAAAAGCAAGGGACCTAGCACAGAGCCCTGCGGTACTCCACTAACAACACTGGTCCAATTAGAAAATGTTCCATTTACCACCACTCTTTGTAGTCTATCTTTTAATTAATGTCTGAGTAAGAGATTAATATTGCATATGTAAATATTATGGAGCCCCATAGGCTAAAAGAGCAACATGGTGGTGCTGCCCATTGCTCTGAAGGGTTGCCCAGTAGACTGCTCAGCTAACAATACTATATAGTTTGTTCCCAATATTTTGCATATGAAAGTAAATCGCTGGCAAATAAATAATTGGATACATTTGATAAATTCCCACTGGGTGGAGACAGAGGATCTTGCTTAAATAGTAAAGTGACTAACTGCAAAGATTAAGGGGACATTCGCGTTTATGCTGTTTAATGTGATTCCCACTCAAAAAAGAAAAATAATCTGCATAGACACAAAGTTTTTGGACAGCCAAAACTCTATTTATAAAGACTAATAGTGCTGTCTTGTGAACAGACACTCCCAATGTTTATAAATATAATTGCATAGAAAGGAGTGTCGGCCCAGAGAAAAAACAAATCCTGTGTACTGTGGCCGAATAGAAAAATAATGAAGAATCTAAAGATCAGTGGTCTAAGTGATAAGCAATAAAGGCTTTGTACACACACATATTTAAATATATATAGCACACACACACAAAATTTGGAAGAATACATTGATAAAAGCTAAAATCCCTGAGACTATCTTGCCTCACAAAACATTATCCCATAGTTACATCAACAATTTTGGAGGCCAACATTCCTTAGATCATCTTCCCTTAGTAAACACTATGCCAGAGATAAAGCAACAATCCTGGAGAAAATCTTGCCCTACTATACACACTATCCCATAGTAATAGCAAGAATCCCGGAGACCATCTTGCCTTACTAAACACTATCCCATAGTAAAAGCAACATTCCAATAGCTCATCTTGCCTTAGTAAACACTAACCCAGAGATAAAGCAACAATCCTGGATACCATCTTGCCTTACTTAACACTATCCCAAAGTTATAGCAACAATCCCGAGAGACCATCTTGCCTTACTAAAATGTATGTGAGTGTGTGTAAGTGTAAATGTAAGTGTGTAATAATTTGAAAAATGTGTGTGTTTTGTGCGTGAACACTACCCTGGGGGGGGGGGGGGGGTGCAGCTAGCAGATCCTTTCCTCTGCAACGTGGGACCAGCTGGAGGCTCCGCAGGAAGTTTTCACATGAAGATCCAGGTTGGGGGTCCTCGCTGGGGGGAAGCGGAGGTGCGGGGCAGCAGCAGATGCATTCGTTCCCCCCATTCTGACTGCCCAGCTTGTTGTCTAGAGCAATAACAACAATTACACACAACATTAACATGTCCTTATATATCAGTACCTGCTGCTACAGTCTGTCCATGGATTGTAATCACATAGAAGGATGCTGCATCGATATTAGAATATACATCTAATCATTCTGACTGACAGTTCTCTGAATTGGACCAGAATATCTGGGACTTGCGTTTTTTCATAATGTTAAAAGTGTACATAAGGAGATTTACTTACCTGGTAAAGCTCTTTTGCATAGGCCCTACCTGTCAGTGCAGGACGACTGGGGTTAAGTTCTCCTCTCTGGAGGCAGGACAAACAATTAATGAATTTTAGACTCCTCCTCTTCCTGTGTCTCCTTCCATCCTCAGTTTGTTGAAAAGTCTGTGAATGGAGACACACATAGAATAGAACTAACTCCCTATCTAGCTACGGATCGGCAGCAACCGGCACCCACACCAAAAAAGGGCGGGATGCTGCACTGACAGTACGGGCCTATGCAAAAGAGCTTTACCAGGTAAGTAAATCTCCTTTTATGCATACGGCCCTACCTGTCAGTGCAGGGACGACTGGGGATGTCCCAAAGCCATCAAAAACAGGGTAGGGAATTAAAAAGTATGGAACTAGTAAACATCCAAAAACTAACAATTTGGAACTAAAGGAAGCTAACTACGTGCTACCGCTGCTAGTAGCACCTTCCTTCCAAAATCCGACTGATCGGAAATTATACAAATCGAACTTGTAGAACTTTGAAAAGGTATTAGGGGAAGAACAAGTGGCGGCCTGGCGTTATTGTGGAAGGCCACCGAAGTGCTCATCTTTCTAGTGGAATGGGCCCTCAACTGCAAGGGAGGGAGCCTGCCTGACTGAGAATAAGCAGTAGAAATGGTGTCCACTATCCATCTAGCCAAAGTTCTCTTGGAGGCAGGAGAACCAGATGTAGGTCCCTTAAAAACAATAAACAAGGCTTCCGTGTGTCGAAGAGCCTGAGTTCTCCCAACATAAGCCTTCAAAGCCCTGACTGGGTCTAGGGCAAGAGAACTGTCTGGATCAAGGGCTGGATCTTGAGGGCGAAAGGCCGGAATCACGATGTCTTGGTTTAAGTGAAAAGCCGATACCATCTTGGGCAAAAATTGAGGATTTGTACGCAGTACTGCTTTATCCGGAAGGCTGCTAATTCAGACACTCTGCGAGCAGATGCTATGGCCAAGAGGAAAACAGTCTTGAAGGTCAGGAATTTAACCTCAGCCGAGTCCAGCGGTTCAAATGGAGATGATTTAAGCGCCTCTAGGACTACACCAAGGTCCACGTAGGTAAGGGACGCTGAGAAGGCGGTTTGAAGCCGGTACAACCCTGAAGAATAACTTGAATTTCCGGTAAGAGTGCCCACTGGAACTGGAACAAAGCTGCTAGGGCTGAAGCTTGTACCTTGAGGGATGTAACGCTCAACTCCATATCAAAACCGTTCTGCAGGAACTGTAGAATCTGAGGTGATTCACAAAGTTGCCACTGTAGATCTTGTGATTCACACCAAGAAATGAAATTGCCAGATCCTGTGGTAGGCCTGAGCAGTAGATGGTCTTCTAGCCGAAAGTAAGGTATTAATCACTGACTGAGGGAAACCTTTCGTCTTCCAGCGGTCGGTTTCAATAGAAAAGCCATCAAATTGAGTTTGTGGACGTCTGGATACCAGGCTGGGCCTTGTGTCACAGGTCTGGAATTAGAGGAAGGCGAAATGGTTGATCCGCGAGCAATTGATATCACGTCTGCAACGCAACTGCGGGCTGGCCAGTGTGGGAGCCACAAGGATAGTTGTCACCCCTTCTAGACGATCTTCAGTAGCGTCCTTTGAATTATCGGCAATGGCGGGAAGACATAACCCAACTGGAAGGTCCAAGGAATAGCTAACGCGTCTACACCCTCCGCCAGTGGGTCCCTGATCCTTGAGAAGAATCGGGTACCTGATAGTGTGCCTGGAGGCCATGATGTCGACACATGGATTGCCCCACCTGGCGGTGACTAGCTGGAACACAGATATCTTGAGCTGCCATTCGCCGGGATCCAGAGTGTTGCGACTGAGGTAATCCGCCTGCCAATTCTGCAGGCCTGGAATGTAAATGGCAGTGAGATTGGTGGAATGGGACTCCGACCAATTGATAATCTTGGCTATCTCTCGCATTGCAGCTGCACTTCTCGTACCCCCTTGTTTGTTGAGGTACACCACTGCCGTGCTGTTGTCGGATTGAATTCGAACATGTGAAGCTTGGAGAAGTGGTGACCAGTGAAGTAGAGCATTGAAGATCGCTCTGATCTCTAAAATATTTATGTGGAGATTCCGCTCCTGCTGGTTCCAAAGGCCTTGGCAAGATCTGTGTTGCCATGATGCTCCCCAGCCGAGGAGACTGGCATCCGTGGAGATTACCACCGGAGCCGGTAGATGCCATGGTTTGCCTTTGGTTAGGCTGTCGTTCCTGGACCACCAATTGAGGCTTCTCGAACCGCCACCGATAAATGTATCTGTGTGATAGATTCTGGTGATCCTTGTTCCACAGTTTGAGGAACTGCCTTTGCAAAGGTCTCATGTGGAATTTTGCGAATGGCACTGCGTCTATGGTCGAAGCCATTAAACCCAAAAGTTGAAGAACAGAATATGCTGAAGCTGTCTGGATGGTAAGGAACGGATGATTGATTGGATATGCAGAACTTTGTCCGGTGGAAGGAAAAGACTTTGGAGGGTAGAATTGACTACCATGCCCAGGAAGGGAAGACATTGAGTTGGAGTTAGAATACTCTTTCGAAAATTTATGATCCGGCCGTGGCGAGTAAGATGATGAAGACATAACTGTGTCGCCATATGAGCTTTTGGGCTTGATTCTGCAAAAATTAGAATATCGTCCAGGTATGGATAGACGTGGACGCCCAGTGTGCGAATCATTGCCACCAGTGCTCCCAGCACTTTCGTAAAAACTCGTGGTGCCGAGGTCAACCCGAAGGGCATGGCTTGAAATTGAAAGTGTTGGTGGTTGAGGAAAAACCTGAGGTATTTGTAGTGATCTGGATGAATTGGGATGTGAAGATAGGCATCTTTCAGATCCACCTTTGTCATGAATGCACCTGGTGGAATGGCTGTTGTTATGGAACGAATAGTCTCCATTTGAATCTCTGGTATTTGACCGTCTTGTTGAGTGGATGTAGGTTCAAAACTGGGCGGAAACCGCCATCTCTTTTTGGGACTAAAAAAAGATTTGAATAAAAACCTTGGAAATGTTCCCTTTGGGGAACGAGGGAAATAACTCCCTTTTCCTGGAGGTCTACCAGAATAGAAGTGGTGGCAGCCGCTTTGAAGGTACAAACCTGAAGGCTGAGGGGAAACGAGTGAAAAAGATTCGGAGGCCTGAAGTAATTATGTTGAGTACCCAGTTGTCCGAAATGGAGGCTTGCCATACTGTTGCAAACTGTTCCAACTGAGTCAGGAGTCCTGACTCTTGGAAGGACCCCCTTTCCTGGAATTCTTTTGTTGTGACTGCCATGGTTTGAATTTCTTGTAATCAGGCTGCCTATTGTTAGAGGTTGAGCGACCTCTGTTAGATTGACGTGAGTAGGATCCCCAAAATCTATGATGGTAGTTACGCTTGTGGATAACTTTGTTGGGTCTTTTACCTTGTGGGAGGAATGCTCCCTTCCCGCCTGTTACTTCTGCAATGATCTGCTTAAGCTCAGAGCCAAACAACTGGGTTCCTTCAAACTTGAGTGACACCAATCTGTGTTTAGAAGCAGTATCTCCCGACCATTGTCTAAGCCAAAGAGCACGCCTTGCCGTGATGGATGCTGCGGACGCTCTAGTGGCTAACTTGGTCACATCAAGTGAGGCCTCGCTGAGGAAGGATAGGGCGAGAGATAATTTATCTATCGCAGCCGCCGTGTCTGACTGTTTGACAAGGGGAGATTTCTTAAGCTCTTGGCACCAAAATTTTGCTGTACGTGCTACGCTAATAGAAGCTGATGCGGATCTTAAAACAGCAGCTGAATGAATAAAATCCCTTTTGAGGGCAGACTCCAACTTTTTGTCCATGGGATCACGGAAAGAGCCTGCATCTTCAGCAGGTAGTGTAGTGTTCCTTGATAAGCGAACAATGGCAGAGTCAACCTTAGGTGACTTGTCTGCGAAATGCTTATTCTCATCTGTAACCGGATATTTAGGATAAAACTTCTGCGGGACAGTGTTACGTTTGTCTGGTTCAGACCATTCCTCAGAGAATCTGTGAGACCGATTTGCTGGTGGGAAATGCTCTGGATTTTTTGTGAGTGTTGCCCAAAACTTTGTCAATCTTAGATACAGGTAAAGGAGTTTCCTTAATTTCTAGTGTATCACACAGGTATTTAAGAAGCAACTTGAGATCTTCCGGTTGCTTAGAAGTAACTGCCTCTTCCGAAACTGAAGAATCGGAGTCTAAAGAGCAACTGTTATCAGATTCGGAATCGGAACCTGAATTGGAAACTGAGTCTGAAGAATCAGAATGGGTAGGCTGAGTCAATTTAGGCTTAGGTTTGGAACGAGTAGGGATTTGTGATTGGTTAGCAACAGCTTGTTGGACAGATGTATGAATGTGAGAGTGTAACCATCCAAAGAATTGTGAAAATTGCTGATTTGTGGCAGAAGATGCTGGAGAAAATTCCTGGGGAATAGACTGAGAATGAGAAGTGTGAGCAGGGCTAGCAGGACCCGGTGAAATTTGCGGTGGTGTAGGGGGGTCCTGAATTGCATGCACTGTGGCAATTGTGGATATAGGCCTTGGTTGCTCTAATCCATTGTCAGAATCTGCCGAATGGGTAGATTTGGACATCTTATGTAGGATAGGGGGAGATGGAGAGGCATTAATTGCTTCCTTTTTCTTCCCCCTTTTTTTAGTAGGCTTGGTAGGCTTTTTCTGAATGTCAGCCTAATCATCAATTAAGTCAAACAGTTCCTTAGAATGTGCCATGATGCTGCAGACTGAAAAGATCGCTCATACAGTGCAAGGGGAGGACCCAGTAAAATTGGAAGTTACTTAGCTGAACAAGCGATTCAGATGCGTGCTTCCAGTCCGCCTCGATCCCTGTGACGTCACTGCTATGCGCGGCAAGTCTTGGCGCGCTTAGAGAGCAGGCGGAAGTGACGTAGGTAGGCGGAAATGGCGGAGAAAGGGATTCCGCGGCAGGATGCGGCTTACCGTAGCTGAGCCATAGCAGCAGGGACTAAACGGTAGCAGGGACTCTGCGTCTGGGCAGGTAACAAAATGCCGGTCATCCTGAATGTGCCCCAGATAGTTACTCCGCTATATCTTGGGGCATGGAGCGCACTATTCCAAACCACGAGGGCAAGGAGGGCTCACAACACACAACGCTGCTCAGGAGGAGCGGAGCACACAATAATAAGGGCTCAAAACTAAAAGGCATATCAAAGGGAGCACACTAGTATTAGAATAACAAAAGGGGCTCACCTTAGTAGCTTGTCAGAAGGGCTCATTACACTGAAAAGCACACAACCATGATGGGGGCTCAAATACAGTGAAGAGCACACAAGGAAATGTAAATGAACAAGAAAAAATAAAAAAATTAATAAAATAATAAAATAATAAAATAATGTGGAGAGGAAGAATGATGTGTCCACCTCCGAGCAGGACAAACAAAAAACTGGGGATGGAAGGAGACACAGGAAGAGGAGGAGTCTAAAATTCATTAATTGTTTGTCCTGCCTCCAGAGAGGAGAACTTAACCCCAGTCGTCCTGCACTGACAGGTAGGGCCGTATGCATAAAAACCTAATCACTTGTACCTCTTACCAGCAGTTGTTTATCAGCATGTACACTCTTTCGGGAGACATCTTGAGTTTGAAGAGCCTCAGTCCAGCTGAGATTTTATCCACAGCCTCGGAGTTGAAAAAATCTTCAAATGGAATTTTGCTCTTGCTGAACACCTCCCACATGAACACTCCTAAATGAGAGAGAGAAAAGAAAGGGAACGTGTGATTAGACTGATCCACCAGAGAGCTGGGCTAAACACTGACCAACACTTCACTTCATATTTTTGAAACCATGATATAATGAAATCACAATACACCAATATTTTCCTATTCCTGTAACCCATTTCATGACCTAAAGGAGGCCTTGGCCAGAGGAAGAACCTTCAGGTGAGGCCTGTATTAATAAAAAATGAGAACCACTGCTTTATACAGTAATTTATTGTGGCGTTTGAAATTTTATCTTTACGGTGGCCTCTGAAGCTGAAATTAGGTGCACTTACCTGGCCACCCAAAATCTGAAACCTTCACGACCAATGATTCCCCACCAGGCAGTTGCAAGCAGCCTATTGCAGAAATGGAGATAACTACGTTATTACAGGCAATAAAAAAAACAGTTTATAGGTTCTGAGGTATTAAAAAGAAAGGATACGGGCAGGTGACTGTCACAAATGCATCACAGGTTGCTACTGGTTACAGGGCTTGGTAAAAGTTTTTACTTTGCAGTTTTTATAACACAACAAAAGAAACCATACATACAGAGAAAGAAAAAAAAGACATTAACCATTGCCAGTGGTGCCTTCAATTTACATACTATTTCATGTTACGCCCAACGCTAATGGAGCGGCCTCCCATTCCATCCATGCACCCCAAATGTCTCCAAACTTATTTGGGCAACCCCCAAACTGCATAGGTCTGTTTTTGATAAGGCAAAATATTATTGATCTGCCCCCTCCAAAAAGAAATGGTAGGGGGGTCAAGTGACTTCCAGTGCAAAAAGGATAGACTTTTTTGCATAATACAACAGTTGAAGATAGCAAAGTTTAACCTTAGACTTCAGACCAAAGTTATCCATCACTCCCAAAAGACAAACCAGCGGGGTTCTTAAGCTTGGGGCATCCAAAACTAGGGACGTGTGTTGCAGAACCTCCTCCAGAAACCTTGAATACAAGGGCATTCCCAGAAAACATGTATAAATGTCCCTATGTCCTGGTTGCACTTGATATACATTGATCTGAGACCATTGGATATAGTTTTGCGAGCCTATATGGTGTGAAGTAGACCCAATTCAGGAATTTAGTTTGAAAATATCAGATTTTAAAAGGATCAGTCCTACTTACATAAGCATCTTGGCCTCCTCAGACATTATCCCTTCCCAAATCATCTTTAATGCTATTCTGTGAACCTTCCTTCATGTGCCATCTTTCACCCAAACACTGCTTCTATCACTGTGATCCAAGATGGCACCTATGTGGGAAGGTTCACAAACTAATGGGTAAATGCCCTGTGTACTTTCTGTGTGGACAGGGGTTTGCTGTGTGGGTCAATGAGTCGGACAGGGCCCAATTAAAGGGGACATGTCTGTAGTATATAACAAGCCCCAGGGCATACTTTGCCAAATGAATAGAATATGCAAGTGTTGTATCTAGTTTTCTGATAAACAGTCTATTCATTAGAGGGAAATCAATGTTAGCAGAGCCACTGCCAAGGGACTGCATTATGCCGTATGGCCTCCCTCTGTCTCCTGCACAAACTGTTGAAAAACCTGGGGAGCCCTCCAGCCATCAACGGATCTCCACTGTCCTGAACAAGTGATGTATCTCTATATATCAGCAATACATTGCACCTAATATGAGAGCTATGGTATAGAGAGCGCCAGAGCTGAATGAGAGCTGTGAAGATGTGGAATTTTCTCCCTGAATCAGTTGTACAGGCTGATACATTAGATAGCTTTTACAAGGGGTTGGATGGTTTTTAGCATGGTTATGGAAGATAGCTCATAGTACAAGTTGTTCCAGGGACAAGTCAGATTGTCAAGTTGTTTTTGCCCCTCTGCGATAAAATGGAGAGGCTTCAAATGGCAGGTTATATATTGACTTAAAAGGTTGAACATGATGGACCTGTATCTCTTTTCAATCTATGTTACATAAAACACATTTGCTATAGAAAGTACATATCTAACTTGTGGCTTATGGTACAAATACTGCAATAACGAATGCAGCCATTGAGGGAAGCTTAAACTGTCTTTTCCATTCAGTACCATGGACAGCACTCTGTGGCTGCAGCTCCTATTGTTAAACAGGACATGACAGTGGGCCCCGGTTCTATCAGTTCTGACACCGCCTGACAAATAAATGGATATCTGACTTCTGTCTATCTGCTGTATAGTATAATAGAAAACTTCTAAACCATTATCTATGAATTACTTCTACAGCCCACTGCCAGAAATTGCCTTATTGGGCAATGCCGGACTGAGCCTTAGCTTGTTTTGTACCGACCAAAGTTATAATAATTACCATGAGAGTGTCCCGGGGAAACGTCTTGTCTTCTTCTGTCTTCTGATCTCAATTCTATCACTTCTGCTTTATCCTTTGCTTTCTTCTGCTTCTTACTGGCATATTCCTGATAAAGACAAATGTATGAAAATTATAAATATAAAAAACTATATCAAGGTTGTTTTGGGACAACTTGAGCTTTCCAAATACTATCATTTATGTACAATCCCACTTTTGTTTGACATACTTTAGGTTCCAAGGCCAAAACTTCCACTAACAATAGGTTCCCCCAAGAAATCAGAGATTTATTTTGATAGTGCACATTCTGACTTTTTTAACCTTTTAAACACCTGAGTGCAAGTCATATTTATCGTAATAAAAGGTTTTTACACTATATACAGAGTATTTCTTTTAAAGTCTTTTGGGAGTGGAAATTAAAGGCAATTCATCTAAAGTGAAACATTGGTTTTAATCAAGGTGGAAGTAACGGTCTAAACGTTTATTAGCTTCTCTGCAGTGTGAAACACTTATTCATTTAAAGGACAACCTAACCTAAAAAGATGTGGAAAACTCACAAAGCAACTATAAGAGTGTTATCACAAAAGGGGTTAGATACAGAGCTCAAGCAATACTACACTATTTTTTATATTTTTTTTACCTTTCTTTTTATACTCTCTCTACCCTGAGCTTTCTGGAGCGAAGGTTCATATTGTTGGACTCTCAAATCTCCCTGACAAATGAGGATAAAACACACCAACCCCACACAATAATCTCTGGCTCACAATGGACTACACACACTATGCTTACGCAGCCCTAATGCTAAGGGGACCTGTCACCCCATTCCCCTCTAAGGGGCTGAGCAGTGACTATAAGAAAACTAATCCATAGCTAACCAGGCCTCACACTTCCTACTTACTTGGGTCCTGCCAGTTGTTCCTCCTGCAAAGTGGCTTCTTCAATAGATGTTCCTCCTCTGATGCACATCTGCCCCTGTGACTTGTCTCCTTTCAAATTCTTCTAAACTCCACACTCTTAGAACCTCCTATTTGTTTCACTACTCCCTCTAATGGCCAAACACTATATAGCTAATGTCTAATCTAACCCATTTCTACACTGCCATCTAGGGGCAGAAAGTGGTAATTACCGTATAATTGCTTTAACCCTTTCACTGCCACACTATTTGGCTGATTTGAAATGAAAGAAAAAATCCTATTTTACTTAGTACAATCACATATATCAGAAACATAATTTATTATATGTACGAGAACACAGCAGATTTGGAAAGTTCAATGTTTCCTGAATGAGCCAATACCAAATAAATATAGTTTTAAGGATATTTGTCACCTGTGTAGATCTCCAAACTACAAGCAGTACATCAATACCAAATTTCCAAAGAATCACTGCACAAAACACAATACTTCTGATTTTAAGGCCAAATATTCCCCTAACAGCAGGTTTACCCTAGAAAATGACATTATTAGAAAAAGCAGATTCTGATGACAGGCACTCATTTAATAGGTTTGATTACTTTGCTGCACGTCACTATGGAGTGATGTTTATATTGTGCTTGTATCAAGTTTAGCTGCCAAGAATGGGTTTTTGACTTGGGATCAGTTAGGATCGGACTATTAGGCCAAAAGTCTTCCCATAATTCCAAGTTACTAAACCCGGACTGGCAATCTGGCAATATTCCAGTCTCTTCTTCAAATCAATGCATGGTTGCTAAGGTAACTTGAACCCTAGTAACCAGATTACTGAAACTGCAAGCTGGAGAGCTGCTGAATAAAAAGCTAAATAACTAAAAAAACAGAAATTATAAAAATGAAAACCAATGGCAAATTGTCTCAGGATTTCCCTCTGTAAATCATACCAAAAGTTAATATGAAGGTGAACAACCCCTTTAATGTAGATTTGAACCAATAACGAATGATACATTGTTAACCATGTTACATTTTATGAAATATATTTATATTAATGATACATTTTCAATAGTTTGAAAGCTATCACTAAACTGTTTCTACTGAAAGCAGTCTGGATGTTCATATTCTCTGCACTGCTGCTCCTGACTCATGAAATAATGTAGCAGATAATGTAGCAGATGCCAACTGATTAACGTGGAAGAGAACAGAATTCTGCTACATGATTGTGAAAAAGTCAGAAGCAGAGAGGCAGATGTGAGTGGATGAGACATTTCTCTGCTTCAGTGATAGATTTCAGACTGATAGATTTCACACAATGAAAAGCAAGAAGTCTCTGTTTATTGGCATTGCTGTATAAAAGGAGAGGAGTGTTACACAGGGCAGGATGATCAATGAATGAGCAGGATCATTTGACTCACTGGCTCTGGAGAGAGCTGTGCCGGGTTATTAGGATCACATTCTTTCCTCCCGTTGGTGCTGAAGTGGTCGCCTTCTGTGATACTCCTTCATCTGTGGAGAAAATGGGACAGAGTTATACCAATGTATATATTATGCCTATCACTACCATCAGACATTAGAAACATGACATTGTCTGATATTTAAAAAACGATGTGAGAAAACCCCAGTGTGTTTACATACAAACTCCCTCTCATGCTCTGTGCTGTCTCAGAATGAACTCTAAGTTGTTCATTATCCAGTTTTCTAATCATCCAAATTCCACCGCTGATTAGGTTTATCCCACAAATAGCCACCATCCACTGAATATCACTTTGCTTGGCCTTTAAAAGCACTGACATATCTTACTGAATGTATTTTGGGAAGTTGCTTAGATTACATTTTCTTTCACTATGCAGAACAGAAGTGTAGGGACAAACTGCTAATGTCAAATCTAAATCTAGTTATGGCTGTGTCAAATTGGGCTGATTGAATGCTTAATCTGCAGGCTGAAAAATTACCCTGTAACACTGCGTCTATGAACAAAACATTATGAACAAAACATTCATGAGAGTCAAACATTAACACAAAAAACAAACAAAACAATTTACTTTTTCACAGTCAAGGTGACATCTCTGACCCGTGATCCCACATCATTTCGACAGCTGTGATGAAATAGGTACATAGCTCCCTGCTAATACTGCAACGGTCCTGATCCCAGTGCTCTTCATACACATCATCATACATACAACCTTCCTTTATTCCATGTCCCACTGGATTCCATGTTGATTTCTTCATACATTAAAATGGTTTTCCTCTTTACACTGGACAGTTCATCTGATCCTCAGGAATCTCCCCTGAAGTGACTCTCCAGTCTCCTCACTTGCAAAGGTGCCAGAGTTCTCACCCTCCAAGATCTTGCTTTCAAGTGCTTCTTTTAATACATAATTATTTAATACATTATTATTTAATACATTATTTGTGACATGAATACACTCCTGCTAATATTTAGCTCAGTTTAGCCACTTAAACTAATCACAAAAATTAATCGCATTTATTCAATTTTAAAGAAAGCTCAGACTCTTAATCCACATTCAGTTGTATAAATAGTCAAAAAGTTATTTATTTCTCAGTGGAAAACCCAAGCAAGCAAGAGCACATCAAATATTCATTTATAATCACACATTAAAAACCTTAATTCAAAAGTAACAATTCATGAATATAAATCAAAGACTTACAAGATACGAATATTGGACAATTCGTTACACGTAATCAATTCACACTAAAAAGATTTAATTAATAGACACTATAAGAAAATTCATACAGAGGCTCAGGCTTTTCGGCTAATTAGAGGCAAATATTATATGCCACTCAATTCCTTGGCATTAGGATAGTAGCAGCCTATGACATGTGTAGTTTGTATTTCAAAACTCATAGCCCGTTGGTGCCAGCATGTTAGAAGCACAACTATGCCCTATAAGATATCATTAGAGTTTCTTAACTACTCAGAGGGGGTAATTTATAAACACTGGGCAAAATTGCACCTGGCCAGTAACCCATGACAACCAATCAAATGTTTTCTTTCTATGTTCAGCCTGCAGCTGGCTTAAAAACATGTAATGACTTTCTGGTTGTTATGGGTTACTGCCCAGGTGCAGTTTTGCCCCAGTGTTTATAAATGAGCCCCAGTGTGACTTATAAAGAATGTCATACTTTACCAACGTGAGCACACAGGACTCTATTCCTCCTTCTTTTTCACCTGTCATTGGGTACAAGGTTCCTAACTTGTAATCCAAAGGGAAACCTCTGATTTTACTGGTGAAGAGATGAGAGTGGAGCAAGAAATAACGAGGTAGTGAACACCTGCAAACTGTGAGAAAACATCTAGTTTTCCAAGCATATTTCCCCTTTAAAAAGCTTTCCCTTATTGACTATGGCAGGAGTAACCCAGCGCTTCCTCTTATGTCTGCTTTCTGTTTTACAGTTACTGTCATGTAGGGTTCTTTGGTGGACACACTTCCTAATCCTTGGGGATGCTTATTATATGGATGACTAGACAATAGGTAACCAATAGGTATGTGTGGGGAAGAGCATCTCTGCAGCTTCATTTCTAGTGTTTTATTCTCTACCACACAACATGCCCTTCCAGTTATCAATCATTCTGTGTATGTGGGCAGTAATCATCAGTGCATATACCTAACAATTGTAACCAGAATTAGTGAGAAAAAAAGAGTTAGTGACTATAATCCAGTCCTGTGTCCTGCTCATTGTCACTTGTATAAAAAGAAAACTAAATTGTTTGTTAGTGATGAGTTGCAAATGCAAATTAAAAAATGTTATGCGTATATAGAACACCTTGCTTTTTCTGGGCAAATTACAGTTACCTATATAAAGACAAAATCAAGTCTGATGAATTGCAGAGACAATCTTGCCTTATTATATAGAAAAATATAAACTTATAAAAAAGTTAAATGACCAAAGTCTCTGAATCTTCCCCTTGGTTATCCGACCCAACGATCCTCGTTTCTCCTCGAGTGCAAAACAACAGTCCAAAATTTTCTTTAAAGGTCAGCGCTAATTGAAAGCTCAAGGGAAAAAAGTATGATGGAAAAAGGAAAACGATGAATTTTTTATAGTGTAGTAATTTACTGGGAGTTGTAGTTCCACAACCAGAGAAGACTATTTGGTGCAGTTACCCTTTAAAATTCACCACAAGTGGCTATTGGATGGGTACTTACGAACGTTTAAATTCACGATTGTTGGAGAATAAAAGTTGCAAGGTAATTCTTCTGAGCTGGAAGAGGTTAAAAGTGCGCAAATAAAAATATAGTGTAAAATCTTTTTTATTAAATATCTAAAAAACCAATTGGTTACACTCACATTTTAGTAGTTAAAAACCAGGCATATAGTCACTTATCCGTGCAAGTCCGTACTCCTGCAAGTCTTTTCCAGAGATTGCTGTTGGGGTCCCGACCAGCGTTTCCTCCACGATCAGCTTGCTGCTTGGTTGCTTTCTGGACGCTTGGATGTGACGGCCTCTGATGAAGTCGGTAAGCGACGAAACGCGTAAGGCATAGCTGGCAGACGTCACATCCAAGCGTCCAGAAAGCAACCAAGCAGCAAGCTGATCGTGGAGGAAACGCTGGTCGAGACCCCAACAGCAATCGCTGTAAAAGACTTGCAGGAGTACGGACTTGCACGGATAAGTGACTATATGCCTGGTTTTTAACTACTAAAATGTGAGTGTAACCAATTGGTTTTTTTAGATATTTAATAAAAAGGATTTTACACTATATTTTGCGCACTTTTAACCTCTTCCAGCTCAGAAGAATTACCTTGCAACTTTTATTCTCCAACAATCGTGATTTGCACTTGTTAAATTCAAATGTTCGTAAGTACCCATCCAATAGCCACTTGTGGTGAATTTTAAAGGGTAACTGCACCAAATAGTCTTCTCTGGTTGTGGAACTACAACTCCCAGTAAAATACTACACTATAAAAAATTCATCGTTTTCCTTTTTCCATCATACTTTTTTCCCTTGAGCTTTCAATTAGCGCTGACCTTTAAAGAAAATTTTGGACTGTTGCCTTATTATATACTCTATCCCACTGTCTCCTCATAAAACATTATTTCAATTACAGCCACTATCCCTGAGGCCCTCTTGCGTTACTATCCCACAGTTACAGTCACTCCCCCAAAGAACATTTTGCATTACTATACACACTATCCCACTGTCTCTTCTCATAAAACCATTCTGTCTAATGATGATCACTATTTCACAATTACAGCCACTATCCCTGAGGCCCTCTTACCTCACTATATACACTATCCCACAGTTACAGTGATTTCCCAGAAGAACATCTTGCCTCATTATACACACTATCCCCCTATATACAGCCTCTACCCTGTAGAACATTGTGCCATATACACACTGGTAGGCAGGAGTGTATGTGGTTGTGTCAGTGAGAGGGTAGGTACATGAGGGGGTGGAAGGGTGAGATTGTGTGAGTCTGAGAGAAAACACATTATGTGATTTACTTACCTTGCGTCTCCTACATGCAGAGAAAACATCGATCCCTAGAAGTTGTCTCAGCCCCCCGACACACTCCCACTAGATTGCCCTGGGAGAGGAAATAAGAAAAAAAATAACACTTTTCATACACAATAAAAGAAAGGCTTATTGGAAAACATGGGAACACTGGAGAAACTGAAGAGGAAGACCTATTTCCTCTATAACGTTGAAATCCACATCCTGCTGCTTTTATTCTGTTTCAATTGACTCGATCGATTCTCAGCGAGTGGCGGAAGGCAGGGGGAAGGTGAGGTGCATTAGTTTAAGATTCAACATTTGCTATTATTATCCATATATCTCACATTTCATACATTTTTTGCAGACAAATCCACTGATGTCTAAATCTTGACGTATTAGCATATATTACTATGAAGATTTTCATTCATCCAGGTCATGGTATATCTAGTATAGGTAAAGCTAAAAACAACTGGACTTGCTGAGTAATCAATGAAGACGTTTCACTACTCATCCGAACAGCTTGGAAGAGTTTATATGCCGAGAACTTCCCACACCAGTCAGTTGAACTGAAGAAGCTGCTCGGATAAGTAGTGAAACGTCTTCATTGATTACTCAGCAAGTACAGTTGTTTTTAGATTTACCTATCCTATATATTAGCATATATTCTGTAAATACTCTGAAAGGAATCTCAAACAAACCACATAAACCCCCAAAGTATTTAAGTACTAACCGGTGTCCGGCTCCCTTGCACTGATCAGTTCCGGACTGTGCAGCGCGTCAATTCATTCCATAAACTGCAGGAAAAAGATTGAACACAAGATGGCGCTAGAGCAAAGGTTCCATACAATCACATTCAGGAGTAAAAATGCACAATAAATGGGGCTGAAGTGACAGTTAAGAAAAGAATGTGTCTATAGATTTTGAAAGGATAAATTAGACAGAGAACATAAAACATTAGGGAATAGTGAGAAACTATGAAATATAAAGGGGTAAAACAATTCTGTAGTTCAGAGAGTGTCAGTTAACATTCCACACAAATAAAAAAGCCACACGTGAAAACCACCAAAGAAATCTTTAGGCGTAATTCTAGACCCTGACTTGAAGGACAATTACATCGGCTAAGTAGTGTAATATCATATTAAAATGTGAGTGAAAAGGGCCAGAGCAGTGGGAATGGATTAGAGTTTATTAGTCACAGCGGTGGGTATAAGATTACCCAGTATCATCAGACATGGGATTAGTGGAGATTTCTTTAGTAACTCAATCCCCTTGTGTCATTTTAGAGGTAAAGGAGGTGGTTTATCCAATGATCAGCATCAAACCCCTGCCTTACATAATCTCGCTACTTTAGAAGATCTGTCCCATAATACGTCCTATACATCACTTAATTATTGCTCTCGGCTTGACCCACTTTAGTTACAACACTGTATATCAAGCCACTAGTAAAAATTTGCAACTCAAACCCTGTTAGCATAAAGGAAGCAGCGTGTATGGAACTATAGCAAAATCCCAGAGTGAGGGACAGAAAAGAACAGTGAATATGTGGATATGGTGAAGAATGTGCCCCTATTCCGGAGAAACATCTTTCCTTTCTACACACACTATCCCACAGTTATACCCACTACCAATAAAGTCAACTTGCCTTACTACACACACTATCCCACACTATACACTCTATCCCACAGTTACAGTCTCTGTTCATAAGACCATCTTCCCGTACGATGCATATTATGCCGTGTCGGACTGGGCCGGCCCAGATCCGCTTCTTAGTGGCGCGGCGCAACCCCACTTTGTCGGGGTTGCGGTAGAATACAAATTTTGCCCATGTACACAAATGCGACACTGCACGCGTGCGCACAATTGAGTATGCGCACTAACGCAGCGCCGTGCTCACACGCAGGTGCCCGGCATCGCTTATGCAGAAACGCGATGCGGCATGCAAGAGCGGCAGTGGGGCCCTGGGGCAGTAGCCCCGGTGGGCCCCAAGCCCCCCAGTCCGACCCGGATTATGCCACAATTACAGCCACTACCTGAGACCATCTGGACTTACTACAAAAACTATGCCATGGTTACAGTCCTTATTCCTGAGACCATCTTGCCTTACTATACTCACTCTCCCACAGTTCATCATTCCACTGACACCATCTTGCCTCACTATAAACACTCTCTCTCTCTCTCTCACTGTTACAGTCTCTACCCTGCAGAACATTGTGCCATATACACATTATCCCACATTTACAAACTCTACCCCAAATAATATCTTGCCTTACTATTCACACTATACAATAGTTACAGTCCTTTCCCCTGAGAAGCTCTTCCCTTACTAAACACACTATTCCCCAATTACAGCTCATTCCCCTCATTTTTTTTTCATTATAGCTTTATGGAGTATTCAAGGAAAGAGAAGTTGGAAGAGAAAACAGGATTTTTGTTACTCACCGTTAAATCTGTTTCTCTGTAGTCGATAGGGGGACACAGGGACTATGGGGTTAAGCTCCACCCTCCAGGAGGCAGGACACTTATGTTAATGAAAAAAAGGGGGCGTGCCAGATACTGTGGCTTAACCCCAGACTGTAGTCAAACCAATCAGTTGGTACCAAAGACACTGCGAACAATAAAACAGAAGTCATAGAAAAAGGCAAAACTGGTAACTCAAGAAGAACATTCCATAGACCAACAAGGTCAACTCGCAAGGGAAGGGAAGCCCTGTGTCCCCCTATCGACTACAGAGAAACAGATTTAACGGTGAGTAACAAAAATCCTGTTTTCTCTGTTGTCTCAAGGGGGACACAGGGACTATGGGGACTTAACAAAGCAGTCCCAAAAGTAGGGTGGGAGCGAGGAGAGACACGTCATTGCACCACAGCGTGCAGCACCTTCAGGCCGAAGGCAGCCTCTGCAGATGAGAACGTGTCAAGCTTGTAAAATCGAGTGAATGTGTGAACAGAGGACCAAGTGGCCGCTCTACAGATCTGGTCGAGGGAGGCCACGTTGCGCCAGGCCCAGGAGGCTCCCACTGACCTTGTGGAATGGGCTCTGATTCTGTCCGGCGGGGGCTTGCCCTTGGCTAGGTAGGCCTGTTGTATGGTCTCTTTCAGCCAACGTGCTATGGACGTCTTGGAAGCAGCCATGCCCCGTCGGGCTCCAGAAGGAATGACAAAAAGGTTTTGAGAACGTCGAAAACCCTTGGATCTCTCCACATACCAGCGAAGTGCTCTAACAACGTCCAGACCATGAAGCCTGCGTTCTTTGTCATTCTTAGGATCGGGGCAAAGGGAAGGCACCACAATTTCCTGGTTTATGTGAAAGGATGACACCACCTTTGGAAGAAAGGATTGCATCGTGCGTAACACAGCCTTATCCTTGTGGAAAATGAGGTAGGAGGGAGCGCATGACAAGGCACTGAGCTCGGAGACCCTCCGAAGCGACGATATGGCAACGAGAAACACCACCTTCCAGGTGAGCCACTGTTCTGAAATCGTAGCTAAGGGCTCAAAGGGAGGATCCAGAAGAGCTTCGAGAACGATGTTGAGGTCCCAACCCGGAACAGGCGACCGAAATGGAGGACTGATGTGTGCCACACCTTGAAGGAAAGTATGAACTGAGTCATCCAGCGCTAATCTGTGTTGAAGGAGAACCGACAGGGCTGAGACCTGAACCTTGAGGGAGCTGAGTTTCAGACCCAGCTGTAGACCATGTTGAAGAAAGGACAGCACTCTCGTAGAGACGTCCTGGTGGACGGTAGGAGTGACAACTTCTGCAGTAGGGATCCCCCCCGCCATGCTGACAGGATGTTGGCCTGAAGGGGGCGTAGATGCAGTTGAGCAAATGGGACTGCCTCGATGGTTGACACCATGGAGCCAAGGACTTTCATGGCCAGATAAATCGTGGGTCTCTGAGCCTGTAGCAGGTTGGAGACTAGAGATCGTATCTTCTCCCCCTTGTCTGGTGGGAGAAAAACACGTTGAGTCAAGGTGTCGAATTCGAGACCGAGAAATGTCATCCGGTGACTGGGAAGGAGGTTGGATTTCTTCCAGTTGATCGTCCAACCGAAGTCTTGGAGCAGAGCTATCGCCTTCTGCCGGTCCCTCACGCTCTTCTCCACCGTTCTGGCTTTCAGAAGCAGATCGTCGAGATAAGGTGTAATGGAAATGCCCTGAAGCCTCAGAGTTGCAGCGGTCACCGCCATGAGTTTGGTGAACACTCTGGGGGCTGATGAAAGACCGAAGGGGAGTGCAACGAACTGATAGTGCCGATTCCGGAAGGCAAATCTCAGAAATTGATGGTGAGGAGGCCAGATGGGGACATGAAGATAGGCGTCTTTGATGTCCAGTGACATAAGCAGCTGTCCCGACTCCATCCCTCGGATAACTGAGCGGAGCGTCTCCATCTTGAACCGTACTGATCGAAGAAATTTGTTGAGGAATTTGAGATCTAGTACCGGCCTGAAGGAGCCGTCCTTCTTGGGAACCAGGAACAGATTGGAGTAAAAACCTGAGAAGGCTTCCGACTGGGGGACCGGAATGATCACCCCATCCTGTTCCATCTTGTCGATGCAGTCTAGGAAGGCATGGGCCTTTGTGGGATTTGTTGGTATCCGTGACATCAGAAATTTTCGGGGAGGACGAGAGGAAAAATCGAGGTGGTAACCTTCTGTGATAATCTCGTTGACCCAGGCGTCCGACGAGTATCGGTTCCAGACCTCCCGGAACCGCAACAGTCTTCCTCCAATGGACTGCTGCGGTTCCGGAGGGGATGCCCCGTCAACCGGAGACCGGCTTGTCTGTTGTAGGTTTGTTGTGGAACTTGTTGCTCTTCCACGCTGGTCGTCCCTTGTCAGTAGGTTTGGAACGAAAATTAGACCGTTGGGACGGGCTGTAGCGCCTTGAAGACCGGCCGGGTTGGCCTCGAAAATACTTTCTCTGTCGAAATGTGGAAGAGGATCGAGATTTGGACTGGGGCAGGAATGTACTCTTACCCCCAGTTGCTTGGGAGATAATCTTTTCTAGCTCCTCACCAAAGAGCCGTAGGCCCTTGAAGGGTAGGGTAGTTAAGGACTTTTTAGAACTGAGGTCAGCCGTCCAATTCTTTAACCATAGGGTACGCCGAGCCGCTACGGACAGTGCTGAAGTGCGTGCAGTGATCTGTGCTGTGTCAAGCGTAGTCTCGGAAAGGTAAGCAGATGCCTCAACTATGGATTGTACTGATGAAAGTAGATCTGTTCTAGGAACACCCTCCTGAATATCTGTAAGAAGGGATTCGGCCCAGGCCTGAATGGCTCTAGCTACCCAGGCTGAGGCCAGGACGGGACGTAAGGAAGAACCAGCAGACGAGTATACAGCCTTGAGAAAACCTTCTAGACGTCGGTCAGAAGAGTCCTTGAATGCTGCGGCATCTGTGACCGGTAGTGTAGTAGATTTAGACAATCTGGAGACAGGAGCATCTACTGTAGGAGGCATTGACCACTTGTCCACCAACTCCTTAGGAAAGGGATAGGACTTGGAGAATTTTCGAGTGGCTTGAAACTTTCGTTCAGGATAGTTCCACTCCTCTTGTATAATATCTAGCAGTTGGTCATGTGAAGGAAAACAGAGAGAAGATTTGTGTTTTCTCTTAAACAGGCTGGAGGATTGAGATTGTGGATCTTGTGACTGAGATACTTTTAAAACCTCAGTAACGCCCTTAATGATATGTTCTATGTCATGTTGAACATCATGGCCCTTAGACTCATCTTCAAGCAGTTCTTCGTCTTCGGACGATACATCTGAGAGGGGGAGTTCGCCTTCTGAATGAGATGAATCCCCGCCATGTAGAGAACCCTCAGAGGGAGAAAGGGCCCCCGGGTGGGCTCTGGATAATTCAAGTCTCTTGCGTTTTCCGCTGGAACGCTGATCTAGCTTGGCTAGGGCCCGGCCCAAATTATCTGCAATAGAGGGAAGATTTTGAAGAGAGGCCAGAGACTGTGTAAGTTGAAGGGCCCATAGGGGAGCCGAAGGCTCGGAAGAGGTACCGGCCATGTTATCTTGTGGAGTGTCTTCTCCAGAAGGAGGGCTAGACATAGCAGTTGTAGCAGTAGTGTTACCTCCTGGTACAGGGACAGCGGGGGCTCCCTTGGCACAAGATCTGCAGAGGGGCTCACCTTGACCCCCTGGAATCTTTAATTGGCAATGCTTGCAGGCAAAATAGGTAATTTGGGCTGCAGTTGCTGGTGCTCTCCCCCCCCCGCCCTAGGGAATAGTCCCCCTGACTTACCTTCTGCCATAAGCAGGGGCTATGGTACCAGCTGAAGGGTTTGTAGGTACAGTGTGCGGTGCAATAAGCAATGCGTCAGTGCGCTGAGGATTGCCAGTTGCCTGTGTGCTGCGAGAGATAGAGCCGCACATAGAGCGTGGAGGAAGCGCGCGAAACTAGCGGCGCTGGAAGGAGGCTTGGAACGCAAGGAACCGCCTCCTCCTATGCACGCTGCAGGATGCGTTCCAGGAGGCGCGCGAATGGCGCCGTTGATTCCCCTGCACTGACGAAGGAAGAACTAACTCCCATGTGAGGCGGCCAGATGAATCCTTGAGGCACCGCAGGGAAGTGGAATGTAGGGGGGTAAAAAGCGCAAAGCCATCGCCCATTGTTAGCGCAGCAGCGGAATGGAGAGGGAGCAGCCCTGGGGGGGGTGAGCAACCATGAGGGAATAGATGAAAGAGAATCTACTCACATATAGCCGCACTGCAGGCCCTCTGCTCTCCCTCCACGGAGCGCAGGCATGCCTATGCGAGTCGTGTTTAGCCAGAAGGCCATGGACTGACTCCAGTGGGCGTCCCACGAAGGGGGTTTTACTCAGCAATACAGGTATCCCTGAATGTGGTATTGACCCCAATTCTTCTTAAAAGCTTGGAGCTTGTAGTTGTCCATCCTCCTTGGAAGCAGGACACTTAAAAAACGGATTGGTTTGACTACAGTCTGGGGTTAAGCCACAGTATCTGGCACATCCCCTTTTTTTCATTAACATAAGTGTCCTGCCTCCTGGAGGGTGGAGCTTAACCCCATAGTCCCTGTGTCCCCCTTGAGACAACAGAGAAAGAATGAGAGCGGAAACAGAGAAAATGGAGGGAGAGAAGAAAGGGTGACGGTGAATGTGAGAAAAGGAGAATGGGGCATTTCTGTAATATTTTTGTCAAAGAAATTGATTTAACCCTTCCACCCTCAGAGAGATCTACAGTACCCAGCAGATCTATTTGGACTCCAGACAAATGTTTCATCCCTCTCCGTACACTACTTCTGCGCACCTCTGAATACTGAATTTTACAAAGTAGAGAAGTAAAGTACTTCCCCAGTCTGATCCGTACCCAACTCAAACCCACAGCAGTCGCCCCAATTTCAACCTGACCCCCCCCCAACATCTGGGTTTGAGGTCAACCAGCAAATCACTTCAGGGAAAGAGTCAAATATGTTTTTGGTATAACATGGGGACAGACGTGTGTTTTTGGTGTAGGTCATTTGGTGCAGTAAAACTTGATGGCAAATGAAGGAAAGAACCCTTTATACACCCATTCCCATTAGAGGAAAGGTGGTTCCATCTTAAGATTTGGAAGGGGTTTTTACAGTGAGAGCTGTGAAGATGTGGAATTCTCTCCCTGAATCAGTGGTACAGGCTGATACATTAGATAGCTTTAAGAAGGGGTTGGATGGTGTTTAGCAAGTGAGGGAATACAGGGTTATGGGAGATAGCTCATAGTACAAGTTGATCCAGGGACTGGTCCCATTTTTTTTTCCCTTCTAAGGCAGATTGGAGCGGCATCAAATGGAGTTCTTTGCCTTCCTCTGGATCAACTAGCAGTTAGGCAGGCTAAAATAGAGTTAAACATTTGAACTTGATGTACGTGTGTCTTTTTTTAAACTAACTTACTATGTTACACTGATTATAAATACAATACAATGTGGGGGCTGCAGGAAAGCTGCAATGGTCCCATTAGCTGTGTTGTTTCACCTGCAATTTCTAAAGAAATCAGTGGTTCTATGATCCTGAAGTTGATCTAAACTGACATATTCTTAGATGGAACACTCACTGCTGAGTTCTAAACTGTCTCTGGAAGCAATATCAGCACAAAACAAACATGAAGAACACAGAACCGACACATGGAATTGCTCTTCCATGGGGAGTGGAGGGATCCCGAGTCTATTGTGTCAAACGGCTGCAAACACCTTTGGGTGAGCTTTGTATGTGCTGGGAATCAGCAGAAAAAAAGAAGAGGGGGAAACTACTGGGGCATCTTTGGAGACACAGATATTTACTACTGACAACCAATTTGGTACTTTCCTTGCCAGACAGAATTTGAACAATTAAAATTCTTTCCCTTTAGGGGTCTTTGGGTTAATCCAGGAAAATGATTTTTTTTTTCAGGACAACATAAGCTTTCAAAATATACTAGAATGTTGGTGTCATTCCAGTTCTGTACACTGAACAGTTTGATGCCCAACGTGCTTAGGTTTACCTACGTTTGTGACATATAGGGGCCCCCGAAATGAAGACACCCCAAAGAATCTATCACTTATGTCACTTAAGTTACTGCACAATTAACATATTTACAGAATTTCATGATGAGTAAAGAAAAAAAAAAAAGTACACTCACCCCAGAAAGTCCATTACCCCAAATTCAAAATGGGGACATGGCTTTCAACTCTACACTACCAAGCCGAAAAGCTTTCCTAAAGTTGCCAATTTCCAAAAATCACCTTAAAGGGGTGGTTCACCTTTAAGGTAACTTTTAGTATGATATAGAATGGCTAATTCTTAACAACTTTTAAATTGGTCTTCATTATATATTTTTTAATAGTTATTTGTTTTTTTCTTCTGAATCTTTCCACCTTTTAAATGGGTGTCGCAGACCTCATATAAAAAGCAAATACTCTCTAATGCTACAAATGTATTGTTATTGCTACTTTTTATTACTCATCTTTCTATCCAGGCCTCTCCTAATCATATTCCAGTCTCTTACTCAAACCAGTGCCTGTTTGCTAGGGGAACCCTAGCAACCAGAATACTGAAACTGCAGAGCTGCTGAAAAAAAAGCTAAATAACTCAAAAACGTTAATAAATAAAAAATTAAAACCAATTGCAAATTGTCTCAGAATACCCCTCTCTACATCATACTAAAAGTTAATTTAAGGTGAGCAACCCCTTTAAAGCTTCACATTTGCAACATCTTATCTCCCACATACAATTAGGTACCAAGACAAAACATCTTAAATATAGGGGGGCGTGGCTAGTCATGGTCTAGAGAAGACATGTTTCCTCCATTTTAACAGGCCTTTCAACTCCCGAAACAATAGCCAGAAGGAGTATTCAGAACCCAGATCAGGCTAGACTAATTAGAGACAAGATGGGGAAAAGAAAACCGAAGGACCAGACCTGCACCATGTCGCCCTTTCTTCAGAAATCAGCACAAACTGAAAGGTCTGTGTCTTTTCAAGATGGCGGCGAAGCAGAACTGTAATGTGTGAATCTCATCTGCTTCTTCTTTTAGCGGTAGCGATAATCCAACACCACTTTCACCAGGTCGGTCTCATTCAGCACTATTCAGCACATTACTCTCACCAAAGACTTTAGATTTGCACATACAGCATGTTACCTGCCAGATACTAGCAGAACAGCTCAGAGACGGGCCTGGTCGGTCAGACACCATAGGCAAACCAGCTGGCCAACTCGCCCCACATCCCCGTCTCACACGTGTGCTCATGCCAACAGCTTTCACACACACATGCGTGGAAGGGCCATTCACTGCGCAGGTCTAGTGCCAGGTTTGGTCTAGGTATAGGCAGAAGAGGTAGCTGCCCAGCACCCCCCAATCAGGGCAATACTTATTTTTATTTATTTATTTATTTATTTTTTTAAACCCTCCCGAAGCCTCCGCCACTGATTTCCATTAGGAAATCCGATGACTTCTGAGGGGGTGAGGGGGGGGGGGCAGAGGAAGAATGCAGAAGTTATGTTACATGCAGCACTGACATTACTTCCATTGAATATGTTGTGTGATGTCAGCACAAATGACGCATGACTTAGGTGCGTGTTAAGGTTCGATGGTTAGGGCGGCATCGGTGCTAAATACAGCCATACCCCCAGTTTTTGTGCCCCAGGCAGCTGTCTCTTCTGCCTACCCCTAGTTGCGGCCCTGGAAAAGCAACATAGCTTACAACAAAGGCTAAGTGACTATTAGTAAGACTTTTACCCAAGCGGATATTAGCAATCTAGGTGAGAGAACAGACAAAGTAGAAGCTATCAGAGATGAGCTGGCCCAACGCTACAGAGAAATAGAAAATGACAACATAGCTTTAAGAGAGGAAATGTTCCAACTAAAGCTACTGGAAATGTTCCAACTAAAGGACCTGGAAAATAGATCCCAGAGACAGAACTTGAGAATCAGGGGGGATCCCAAAGGAGGTGGGCCCACAGAGATTGCAGCAATATTTAAAAGGTTTATTTATCCCCTTGCTGTCTTGATGGAGCATACTCTGAATTAGTTGCTAAGCCACCAGCCTTCAAACCACCAAGAGACGTAGTAGTTCACTATTATGAATCCAAGGAAGCCATTTTTTCTAAGAGCCGCCAACAAACAGAGCTGGTCTTCTGAAATGCTCAAATATCAATATTTACGGATCTCTCTCCAATTACACTAGCAAAAAGAAGAGAGTTATGGCCACTGACACAAGAACTACCCAAAAACAATATCCCCTACCCCTACACTTTTACTTAATTGTAAATAAAGAGGGTAAGTAACACACTCTGCAAGACCCAGATGACAGAAAATTCTTTTTAAATAAATTGGGCATCTGAACTACAAGCAAAATCCAATCTACTGCAATTACACAGACAAAGCTCAGGCCCCAACCAGTGTGGTCTAAAGTCCAAGCTTCACGACATGAGCCATCAACATCTAATCAGGATCCAGCACAGCAAACCTGTACCCCTATACACATGCCATCAGTAGCCCTATGTATAGGTCATCTGTACCCCATGTACATACCATCTGTACCCCTATATATAGGTCATCTGGACCCCATGTAAATACCATCTGTACCCCTATGTATAGGCCATCTGTACATCCCCGAAATGCTTTTCCTCTGGCAATAAAGCAATTCACTGTCAGAAAAGCATTACGGGTAGATTTGCATAAACTCAATTTTGTGTATAGTCTTGTCTATTCCTAGAAACGTTATCCTTTTTCTTGGGTATCTTGGAAAGGGTTAGGTGTGACGCTGTCCAGTGATGGGGGGGTTTAGGTGTGATGCTGTGTTATGCCAGGGGGGTGGTTGGGAACTGTGCTGTGACTTAGTGGTTAGGGAAGAGAGAATAATGTGCCCCCAGATGTAATATATTAAGGATATCAGAAATTGCAAAGAAAAAGCTTATACACTGATCATGAACTCCACACAAATTAATTTAGCGGTGAAACAAAGAATACTGTAAGTCTTATTCACTGGAACAACTAGAAGTGTATATTCCTCTAAATTCCCCAAAACTCCAGGGCCACAAACATATTTACAAACGTATTGTCTGGGACTTTAACAGTCACTGAGGCTCATTTGAACAATGGGTTCCATTTGCATGTGGGCAGTAAATCACAGCACTAACTGCAATTGTTGAAAACACAAATTAACTAATCGGTTGCTATGGGTTACTGCCCAGGTGCAGATAAATGAGCCCCAGTGTGTCTGATTCTCTCATTGTTCTGCCTTATATTTTTAATATTACTGACAGGCACAAAAGGATATCTACATATACTCTGTGACTTTACTCTCTGTAAATTTCAATTAACCCTATTATTATTCTATATTTTACCCCTTATTCAACATCAATAGTTATAGTTACATAGTTAAATTGGGTTGAAAAAAGACAAAGTCCATCAAGTTCAACCCCTCCAAATGAAAACCCAGCATCCATACACACACCCCTCCCTACTTTTAATTAAATTCTATATACCCATACCTATACTAACTATAGAGATTAGTATCACAATAGCCTTTGATATTATGTCTGTCCAAAAAAATCATCCAAGCCATTCTTAATTGAATCAGCCATCACCCGGCAGTGCATTCCACAACCTCACTGTCCTGACTGTGAAGAACCCCCTACGTTGCTTCAAATGAAAGTTCTTTTCTTCTAGTCTAAAGGGGTGGCCTCTGGTACGGTGATCCACTTTATGGGTAAAAAGGTCCCCTGCTATTTGTCTATAATGTCCTCTAATGTACTTGTAAAGTGTAATCATGTCCCCTCGCAAGCGCCTTTTTTCCAGAGAAAACAACCCCAACCTTGACAGTCTACCCTCATAATTTAAGTCTTCCGTCCCTCTAACCAATTTAGTTGCACTTAGTCTCTGCACTCTCTCCAGCTCATTTATATCCCTCTTAAGGACTGGAGTCCAAAACTGCACTGCATACTCCAGATGAGGCCTTACCAGGGACCTATAAAGAGGCATAATTATGTTTTCATCCCTTGAGTTAATGCCCTTTTATATGCAAGACAGAACATTATTTGCTTTAGTAGCCACAGAATGACACTGCCCAGAATTAGACAACTTGTTATCTACAAAGACCCCTAGATCCTTCTCATTTAAGGAAACTCCCAACACACTGCCATTTAGTGTATAACTTGCATTTATATTATTTTTGCCAAAGTGCATAACCTTGCATTTATCAACATTGAACCTCATTTTCCAGTTTGCTGCCCAGTTTTCCAGTTTAGACAAATCACTGTGCAAAGTGGCAGCATCCTGCATGGAACTTATAGTTCTGCACAATTTAGTATCTGCAAAAATAGAAACTGTACTTTCAATGCCCACCTCCAGGTCATTAATAAACAAGTTGAAAAGCAAGGGACCTAGCACAGAGCCCTGCGGTACTCCACTAACAACACTGGTCCAATTAGAAAATGTTCCATTTACCACCACTCTTTGTAGTCTATCTTTTAATTAATGTCTGAGTAAGAGATTAATATTGCATATGTAAATATTATGGAGCCCCATAGGCTAAAAGAGCAACATGGTGGTGCTGCCCATTGCTCTGAAGGGTTGCCCAGTAGACTGCTCAGCTAACAATACTATATAGTTTGTTCCCAATATTTTTGCATATGAAAGTAAATCGCTGGCAAATAAATAATTGGATACATTTGATAAATTCCCACTGGGTGGAGACAGAGGATCTTGCTTAAATAGTAAAGTGACTAACTGCAAAGATTAAGGGGACATTCGCGTTTATGCTGTTTAATGTGATTCCCACTCAAAAAAGAAAAATAATCTGCATAGACACAAAGTTTTTGGACAGCCAAAACTCTATTTATAAAGACTAATAGTGCTGTCTTGTGAACAGACACTCCCAATGTTTATAAATATAATTGCATAGAAAGGAGTGTCGGCCCAGAGAAAAAACAAATCCTGTGTACTGTGGCCGAATAGAAAAATAATGAAGAATCTAAAGATCAGTGGTCTAAGTGATAAGCAATAAAAGGCTTTGTACACACACATATTTAAATATATATACACACACACACAAAATTTGGAAGAATACATTGATAAAGCTAAAATCCCTGAGACTATCTTGCCTCACAAAACATTATCCCATAGTTACATCAACAATTTTGGAGGCCAACATTCCCTTAGATCATCTTCCCTTAGTAAACACTATGCCAGAGATAAAGCAACAATCCTGGAGAAAATCTTGCCCTACTATACACACTATCCCATAGTAATAGCAAGAATCCCGGAGACCATCTTGCCTTACTAAACACTATCCCATAGTAAAAGCAACATTCCAATAGCTCATCTTGCCTTAGTAAACACTAACCCAGAGATAAAGCAACAATCCTGGATACCATCTTGCCTTACTTAACACTATCCCAAAGTTATAGCAACAATCCCGAGAGACCATCTTGCCTTACTAAAATGTATGTGAGTGTGTGTAAGTGTAAATGTAAGTGTGTAATAATTTGAAAAATGTGTGTGTTTTGTGCATGAACACTACCCTGGGGGGGAGGGGTGCAGCTAGCAGATCCTTCCTCTGCAACGTGGGACCAGCTGGAGGCTCCGCAGGAAGTTTTCACATGAAGATCCAGGTTGGGGGTCCTCGCTGGGGGGAAGCGGAGGTGCGGGCAGCAGCAGATGCATTCGTCCCCCCCATTCTGACTGCCCAGCTTGTTGTCTAGAGCAATAACAACAATTACACACAACATTAACATGTCCTTATATATCAGTACCTGCTGCTACAGTCTGTCCATGGATTGTAATCACATAGAAGGATGCTGCATCGATATTAGAATATACATCTAATCATTCTGACTGACAGTTCTCTGAATTGGACCAGAATATCTGGGACTGCGTTTTTTTCATAATGTTAAAAGTGTACATAAACCTAATCACTTGTACCTCTTACCAGCAGTTGTTTATCAGCATGTACACTCTTTCGGGAGACATCTTGAGTTTGAAGAGTCTCAGTCCAGCTGAGATTTTATCCACAGCCTCGGAGTTGAAAAAATCTTCAAATGGAATTTTGCTCTTGCTGAACACCTCCCACATGAACACTCCTAAATGAGAGAGAGAAAAGAAAGGGAACGTGTGATTAGACTGATCCACCAGAGAGCTGGGCTAAACACTGACCAACACTTCACTTCATATTTTTGAAACCATGATATAATGAAATCACAATACACCAATATTTTCCTATTCCTGTACCCATTTCATGACCTAAAGGAGGCCTTGGCCAGAGGAAGAACCTTCAGGTGAGGCCTGTATTAATAAAAAATGAGAACCACTGCTTTATACAGTAATTTTTTGTGGCGTTTGAAATTTTATCTTTACGGTGGCCTCTGAAGCTGAAATTAGGTGCACTTACCTGGCCACCCCAAAATCTGAAACCTTCACGACCAATGATTCCCCACCAGGCAGTTGCAAGCAGCCTATTGGAGAAATAGAGATAACTACGTTATTACAGGCAATAAAAAAACAGTTTATAGGTTCTGAAGGTATTAAAAAGAAAGGATACGGGCAGGTGACTGTCACAAATGCATCACAGGTTGCTACTGGTTACAGGGCTTGGGTAAAAGTTTTTACTTTGCAGTTTTTATAACACAACAAAAGAAACCATACATACAGAGAAAGAAAAAAAAAGACATTAACCCTTGCCAGTGGTGCCTTCAATTTACATACTATTTCATGTTGCGCCCAACGCTAATGGAGCGGCCTCCCATTCCATCCATGCACCCCAAATGTCTCCAAACTTATTTGGGCAACCCCCAAACTGCATAGGTCTGTTTTTGATAAGGCAAAATATTATTGATCTGCCCCCTCCAAAAAGAAATGGTAGGGGGGTCAAGTGACTTCCAGTGCAAAAGGATAGACTTTTTTGCATAATACAACAGTTGAAGATAGCAAAGTTTAACCTTAGACTTCAGACCAAAGTTATCCATCACTCCCAAAAGACAAACCAGCGGGGTTCTTAAGCTTGTGGCATCCAAAACTAGGGACGTGTGTTGCACAACCTCCTCCCAGAAACCTTGAATACAAGGGCATTCCCAGAAAACATGTATAAATGTCCCTATGTCCTGGTTGCACTTGATACATTGATCTGAGACCATTGGATATAGTTTTGCGAGCCTATATGCTGTGAAGTAGACCCAATTCAGGAATTTAGTTTGAAAATATCAGATTTTAAAAGGATCAGTCCTACTTACATAAGCATCTTGGCCTCCTCAGATATTATCCCTTCCCAAATCATCTTTAATGCTATTCTGTGAACCTTCCTTCATGTGCCATCTTTCACCCAAACACTGCTTCTATCACTGTGATCCAAGATGGCACATGAAAGAAGGTTCACAAACTAATCTCTCCCATGCCCTCTGTACTTTCCTGTGTCCCCAGGGGTTTGCTGTCTGATCAATGAGTCTCCACAGGGCACAATTAAAGGGGACATAGTGCTTTATAAAACAAAAACAACATGAGCAGCAGCAGTGATTGAATCCATGGCTGATGAATTCATGGATCAAAAAGATATGGCAGCACAGTAACTGCACTGACTCAATAGGCCACACATACAAAGCAATGCTCTGTGTACGTAATAAACTATGTATGTAATGCACATCTAAGTGGAAATAAATGCCATATAAACCTTACTCATCAAAAGGGTACACTTCCCCTTTAAGAGCAAGGGACAGAGGTGACTTCATACCTAGGGATTTTGACAGTTGGATCAGTCCGTTGGTTGATACTGGGGTGAGAGGTAAGTGTAAATTCTCTCTGAGATTTTTTTGACAAAAAACCCTTTATTTTAGTTTAAAAAAAGAGGGGAAATAATTGGGTGATACCCTCAGTCTAGCAGATGTTGCTCTTCTCATTGGTTTTAGTGAATTTGGAAAACTATCCCCTAAAAAGGGATTTATACTTACGATAAATATTTTTCTAGTAGGCCCGAACTGTCAGTGCAGACGTATGGGTTATGTCCAGGTTCACCTCTGGAGGCAGGACAGAAGAATTGGTCTCTTGGCCCCTCCCTCAGGATATATAGGCTGGCTCCACCTCTGTTCCTCAGTTCTGTTATAAAGCTCAGTGAGGTGGTTGAAGAGACAGCAGATATGAAGGAAGGTCAAGAGACAACAGTAGGATCACAGAGAGATAGAGAGACAAGAGAATAGAGTCCACAGACCCATACTAAAATCAGCCTGGGTGGGACTTACTGCACTGACAGTTCGGGCCTACTAGAAAAATATTTATCGTAAGTATAAATCCCTTTTTCTCTAGTCGGCCCTCCTGTCAGTGCAGACGTATGGGACGTTCCAAAGCTGTCCCTCAATAATTTGGGTGGGTATAGCTGATTTAAGCCAAATGAATTTCAGACCTGTCTACCAGTAACTGCAGTGTGCAAAACTTTACGGCCAAACACTGCCGACATAGAAGCAAAAACGTGTAACTGGTAAAACTTGATAAAAGTGTTGGGCGAAGCCCATGTAGCAGCCTTGCAGATTTGTTCTGGTGTAGCTGAATTCTGGAGAGCCCATGAGGTGCTCTGTGCTCTAGTAGAGTGAGCCAGCACTCTGAACGGTTTTTGTTGGTGGCTGAGCAGGTAGGCTTGGTTGATAGTCTCTACGAGCCACCTGGCAATAGTGCGTTTGGACACCGCTAGGCCTTTGTGTGCAGGTGAGTAGGAAACCAAAAGAGAATCCGATCGGCGAAAACCAGCCGTTCGCTGTTTGTAAATCCGAATTGCCCTCACAACGTCCAACTTGTGAAGTTGACTCTCCTTGTCATTATGCGGATTCGGACAGAATGAGGGAAGAACAATGTCCTGATTAATATGAAAAGCCGAGACGACTTTAGGGAGGAAACCAGGAACAGTGCGAAGTACGACCTTGTCGTTGTGAATAACCAGCCAAGGCTCTTTATGCGACAATGCCGCTATCTCAGACACCCTCTTGGCGGAAGTGATCGCAATGAGAAAGGCAACCTTAAGAGTCAACCATCTGAGGTCACAGCTGTGAAGAGGTTCAAACGGCTCCTTTTGTAAAACAGATAAAACTAATGTCAGATCCCAAGGAGGCGTGGGGTTCCTAAATGGAGGCCGGGCCCTCAAAGCCCCTTGGAAAAACTGCTGAATATCCGGATGATCCGCCCACTTCAATTGGAATAGAACAGAAAGGGCAGAGATGTGAGCCTTAAGAGTGCTAGGTGCCAAACCCTTTGCAAAACCTGCAGCCAGGAAGTCAGTAATGATCTGTGACGTGCTACTTTCCCATGTGTGGTGATGGCTGGAGCACCAGGCAATGAACGTCTGCCACACCTTGTAGTAAGCTTTGGCTGTATTCTTTTTACGTGCTTGCAGCAGAATATCTATAGCCGCCGGGGAAAATCCCCGTTTGGACCACAACTTGGTCTCAAGTGCCAGGCCGTCAAACGCAACAGAGGTAGATTGGGGTGACGTGCTGGTCCCTGCAGGAGAAGGTCGGACCGCATGGGCAGTCTCCAGGGTCTGGAAATGGACATGCTGATCAGATCTGAGTACCACAGTCTGTTGGCCCAGTCCGGAGCAATGAGGATAGTGGTCGACCCTTCCTGTTTGATTTTGGCAATGATTCTGGGTAGAATCGGAAGCGGTGGGAAAGCATATACCTTGTGAAAGTTCCAGGGAATCACTAACGCGTCTGTGAACGCTGCTCCGGGATCTTTGGTTCTGGAGCAATAACATGGAACTTTGAAATTGTGTCGGGATGCCAGAATGTCGATGTCTGGTACTCCCCACTTGTTGGTGATCTGGGAGAACACCTCGGGATGTAAACTCCATTCCCCCTGGTCTAGTGTTTGTCTGCTGAGGAAGTCGGCTTCCCAATTGAGGACTCCTGGGATAAACACCGCTGAGATGGCCGGAACATGGAGTTCGGCCCAGGTCAGGATCTTGGCAGCCTCCAGCATCGCCTGTTTGCTGCGAGTTCCCCCTTGCTTGTTGATGTAGGCTACTGCCGTGGCATTGTCTGACTGAATCCTGACCGGGTGCGCCCGGAGGAGGCTGGTCCAGCCCTGAAGAGCCAACACAATTGCTCGAAGTTCCAGTACATTGATTTGTAGTTGGGATTCTTGGGGGTCCCAGCGACCTTGCAGAGTGTGTTCGCGGTAAACAGCTCCCCAGCCGAACAGGCTGGCATCGGTCGTCACCACTTCCCACTTGACTGGAGCCCAACTTTTTCCTGATTGTAGGTGCAAGCGGTTGGTCCACCAAGAAAGGCTGCTCCTGGTGTGAGGAGAGATGGGAATGGGTTGCTGAAGATCCTGATGATCTTTGTTCCAGCATTGTAAAAAAATTGCGTTGTAGAGGACGCAGATGAAATCTTGCAAACGGAACTGCTTCGAGAGCGGATACCATGAACCCTAAGAGCTGAAGGCAATCGCCGGCCGTCACAGTGGTTTGCTGTAGAAGTTTGGTGGTATTGTTGACAAGATTGTTGATCTTGTCCTCGGGAAGCTGTACTATCTGGTGTTGGGAGTTGAATTGTAGGCCCAAAAAAATTATGCTCTGGGAAGGAAGGAGGGAGCTTTTGCGGTGATTTATTAGCCAACCGTGTTGTGACAGGGTTTGCAGAGTGATCTCTGTGTCCCTGACAGATTGCTCCTGAGTCGTAGCTTTGAGCAGGAGATCGTCCAGATATGGTAACACATGAATCCCCATTGTTCTCAAGTGAGCGATCAACGGTGCAAGCACCTTGGTAAACACTCTTGGAGCTGTACAAAGTCCGAATGGGAGAGCCACAAACTGGAAGTGTTGGTCGTTGACTGCAAAACGCAGAAAGGGTTGAGAACTGGGGTGGATGGGAACATGGAGGTACGCATCCTGGAGGTCGATCGACGTCAGGAAACAGTCGGGTTCCATGAAAGCTATGGCCGACCTGATCGACTCCATTTTGAATTTGTGGTTGTGAATGAATTGATTTAACCTCTTGAGGTTTAGTACTGGTCGGAAGGATCCCTCTTTTTTTGAAACCAGGAAGAGATTGGAATAGAATCCCTTGAATTTTTGAAGGTGTGGCACAGGGACAATAACTTGAGATTGTTGTAGGTCCAGGACGGCTTGTTGTAAGGCTTGTCGTTTGTGTGGAGGTACTACGGATGGAACAAATTTTCTTGGGGGCAATTTGGTAAAATGAATTCTGTAGCCATTCTGGATAATTTGCAGAACCCAATTGTCTAGGACGTGAGTTTCCCAGCATGACAGGAAGTTTGACAATCGACCTCCTACTTTGGATGCTGGGTCGAGGTGGGGGCAGTCAAGTAGAGGTGGGTTTAGTGGTGGTAGGCTTTCGGTGCCTACCCGGTTGTTGCCACTGCGTCTTGTTACGTCTTGCACCCTGGTCTGAGCCGGTGTTACGAAAGTTAGGCGAGCGAAAGGAACGAAAATTGCGGTTAGGAGTGGACCATGTCCGCCTAGTGGTGGATCTGATGGGTTGATCCATGCGCCCTCTTTTTCCTGGTGGAAGGAAAGTACTCTTCCCACCGGTGACTTCCGTAATGATTTGCTTGAGGTCAGGGCCGAACAAGGACTCACCAGTATAGCTCAGTTTCAATAGCTTGTTCTTAGAGGCGGTATCCCCTGACCAGTGACGAAGCCAGAGAGCTCGTCTGGCCATCACCGAATTTGCGGAAGATCTTGCTGCTAGCCGAATAATTTCTAACGCAGCATCGGCTAAAAAGGAAAGGGCCGTGTTCAGTCTACTCATGTCCCCTGTTAACTCCTGGGCTGAAGTAGGAGGGTTCTGGGCAATTTCTTGTGCCCAGTGTCTAGCTGTGCGAGCAAGGCCTGCTGCCGCTGTGGCTGGTCTGAGGATTGCTGCCGATTGAGAATATGCTCGTTTGAGGGAAGACTCTAATTTTCTATCCATGGGGTCTTTAAATGCGGACTCTTCAGTTGGTAATGTAGTTTGTTTGGAGAGTCTAGCAATGGCCGAATCTACCCTAGGAGGCTTATCCCATACTTTGCGCTGTTCCTCAGGAACAGGGTAGGTGTCATAAAAACGTTTTGACAAGGTAAAACGGCGGTCAGGTTGTGACCATTCTGTATCAATAGTTTTAGTGATGGACGTAAAAATAGGAAATGCACGGGCTTTCTTTTGATGGACCCCCAGCACCTTATCTGCTTTTGAGACTGGCACAGTTTCATCTTTTATTTCTAAAGTAGCCATCATCTCTCTCAGGAGTTTCTTTGAAATATCAGGTTTAGCAAAAGTAGGCTGTTCAGTGTCTGAATCACTCTGTGAGTCTGAGCTCAACTCCCCTGATTCTGGTGCAATTGAGTCCAAACAGGACATGGCATCTATGCGGGAGGAAGGACCTGCCTCAGAATCTGAAGCATCAGGTGTTGAGTCCAGCGCCTTGCGCTTAGTGTGTTGAAAAGTGGGTGGCTGAAGAGCAGTCTTTACCCATTCTAAGAAGTCCCCAAGTTGTGGAGGAACTTGTGGAGCTGCGCTGCCTGTGGTTGGTGTATGAGGCAAAGAATTATCATTACTGTGTAATTCCAACAATGGTGAATTGCTATTTGTGAGTTGTTGAGGAGACAGAATGGGCGGCTCCATGGGGCTGCAGTCAGTACAGTATGTGGATTCTGACTTACGAAGTGTATGCTTACATTTCTTGCACTTGGCCCCTTTAACAGGCTTTTTAGCTGGTCTCTTAATAGATTTAGCAGTCTGGATATCCTCCCTGAGTTCTTTCAAAGAATCTGACCTCTCCATATTAAAGAAATATGATGCCTTTACCAGACTCTGTGTGCTGTTGAAGCTGGTGGCTGCTGCTGTGACACTGCCAGATGCTGCTCCTAGCGTGCGCAGCTTAACTGTGTAGCTGGAAACACGCCAAAATAGGTAGAGGATACTGCGCGCCCTGCAGCTATGCGCTCGTGGTAAAACAAAATGGCGGCGATGACGTCATCGCGCCGCGCCATATATGGATAGGCGCATGTGCGCGACCTAGGCGCGCCAACCAAAGGCGCATTATGATCGCGTCATCAGCGAATGGCGCGCTCACCACGCCAGGGAATCCCAGAACGGCCTGGGTCGCTGTGGAGGGCGCGCCCTTAGGAAAAAAAGGGCACCATGCGATCTGCCAAGTGAGACATGAGCAGGGTTGATAGCCACAACTCCTACCTGCCAGGGCGCTGATTGAAGCAGCACCACTCCACTTGCTGGAATGACAGCAAGGAGGGATAGGCAAACGAAGGAGGATACAATCAGAGAATGTAGTCTCCTGAATTTACTTGCTGCAAACTGCCAGCAAGGATAGATAGGCATACCAGTGAGGAAATAGCCAAACAAACCCGATGGCTTGTGGCCCTCTGATTCCACTTGCTGCAATATGCTAACAAGGAGGGAACAGGTATAGTGATGATATATTGCTTGAATATATCCTTAGGATGTGTGGTCAATATTCCACTTGCTGCAATATGCCAGCAAGGAGGGAATAGACAAATGTTGGGAGACAGCACTGCATGCCTCCATCTGTAAAAGAAATAAAAATAAAAAAGTAGTAGTGAGATTTCTATCCTTCACCTCCAAGGCAGGACAAAAGAACTGAGGAACAGAGGTGGAGCCAGCCTATATATCCTGAGGGAGGGGCCAAGAGACCAATTCTTCTGTCCTGCCTCCAGAGGTGAACCTGGACATAACCCATACGTCTGCACTGACAGGAGGGCCGACTAGAGAAAATGGGTTTTGGAGATACCTTTAATCTTAGCACTGGTTGGGAGACACAGACCCAGGATTTGGAAGTTATGCAGGGCTGACAGCAAATATACACCTTTTCTATAGCAACCCCTTAAGAAAATAACATTTTGCACTCCTGAGGATCATTTCTGTTCCCAGTATTGACAGTCTACTTATTGCCCCTCTGCCCCTGGGTATCTGCCCTGCTATGAAGTACCAACACTGTAGCTAAACACACGCTCCATTTATCCAAATCTGGAACTAGGGGTGGGTAGCAGAGTCACATGCCATGGGGATAATTGAGGGGGGCAGAAAGCTAAAGAGTGGGGGACAAGCAGCAGGGTTTCATATAAGAAAGATGACTTTACAACTACGGATTTGTCAGTTGGTTTAGTCCGTTGGTTGGCAGAGTTATGAATGTAATATCCCTATAAGAGATTTTTTGCCAAATAACCCTTATTTTAGTGAAAAAGGGGAGGGGGATAGTTGGCTGATACTCCCAAGACTAGCGGATGTTGCTCTTCTCATTGATTTCAGGGATTTTTTCCCCACAAATGGGCTTTGGATATACTTTTACTCTTAGTGCTGGTTGGGAGACACAGACCCAGGGTTTGACAGTTGGTTTAGTCCTTTGGTTTTAATTGTGGTAAGTGCATATTCCCTCATAGAAGCTTATTTTAGTGAAAAAGAGGGGAAACAGTTGGGTGATGCCCCCCCAGACTAACAGATATTGATCATATTACTGATTTAGTGAGTTTCCCCCTAAAATGGACAATGCCTTTACTCTTAGTGCTGGTTGGGAGACACAGACCCAGGGTTTGACAGTTGGTTTAGTCCGTTGGTTGATAGAGTGGTGAATGTATTATCCTTATAAGAGATTTTTTACCAAATAACCCTTATTTCAGTAAAAAGGGGGGGGGGTAGGTGGCTGATACCCCCAAGACTAGCAGATGTTGCTCCTCTCATTGATTTCAGGGATTTTGGAGCGTTTCCCCCACAAATGGGCTTTGGATATACTTTTAGTGCTGGTTGGGAGACAGACCCAGGGGTTGACAGCTGGTTTAGTCCTTTCCTTGATAGAGAGGTAAATGTGCTATCCCTCTAAGAGATTTAGGGGCTGACAGCAAATATACACATTTTTGAAGCCCATAAACAGATAACATTTGGGGACAACAGGAGCAGCAGCAGTGATTGAATCCATGGCTGATCAATTCATGGATCAAAAAGATATGGCAGCACAGTAACTGCACTGACTCAATAGGAAATACATAATAAGCTATGTATGTACTGCACATCTAGGTGGAAATAAATGCCATATAAACCTTACTCATCAAAAGGGTACACTTCCCCTTTAAAAGCAAGGGACAGAGGTGACTTCATACCTAGGGATTTTGACAGTTGGATCAGTCCGTTGGTTGATACTGGGGTGAGAGGTAAGTGTAAATTCTCTCTGAGAGGTTTTTCTGCCAAATAATCCTTTATTTTAGTTTAAAAAAAAGAGGGGAAATAGTTGGGCGATGCCCACAGTCTAGCAGATGTTGCTCTTCTCACTGATTTTAGTGAATTCGGAGAACTATCCCCTAAAATGGGTTTGAAGAAACCTTTAATCTCAGCACTGGTTGGGAGACACAGACCCAGGATTTGGAAGTTATGCAGGGCAGACAGCAAATATACAGCTTTTCTATAGCAACCCTTAAGAAAATAACATTTGGGGGACCCCTGTGGATCATTTCTGTTCCCAGTATTGACAGGCTCCTTAAAGTTTTGCCCCTGGGTATCTGCCCTGCTATTAAGTACCAACACTGTAGCTAAATACACACTCCATTTATCCAAATTTGAAACTAGGGGTGAGTAGCAGAGTCACATGCCATGGGGATAATTGGGGGGGGGGAAGCTAATTAGTGGGGGACATACAGCAGGGTGTCATATAAGAAAGGTGACTTTAAAACTAGGGATTTGTCCGTTGGTTTAGTCCTTTGGTTTAATTGTGGTAAGTGCATTTCCCTCTGAGAGATGCTTATTTTAGTGAAAAAAGAGGGGAAACAGTTTGGTGATGCCCCCCAGACTAACAAATATTGATCATGTTACTGATTTTAGTGTGTTTCCCCTAAAATGGACAATGCCTTTACTCTTAGTGCTGGTTGGGAGACACAGACCCAGGGTTTGACAGTTGGTTTAGTCCGTTGGTTGGTAGAGTGGTGAATGCATTATCCCTATAAGAGATTTTCTTTTACCAAATAATCCTTATTTTAGTAAAAAGGGGGGGGGGTAGTTGGTTGATACCCCCAAGACTAGCGGATGTTCCTCTTCTCATTGATTGCAGGGATTTTGGAGAGTTTTCACCTAAAATGGGCTTTGGATATGCTTTTACTCTTAGTGCTGTTTGGGAAACACAGACCCAGGGTTTGACAGTTGGTTTAGTCCGATGCTTGGTAGCGTGGTGAATGTACTATCCCTATAAGAGATTTAGGGGCTGACAGCAAATATACACTTTTTCCCAATTGAAGCCCATAAACAGATAAAATTTGGGGACTCCTGTGCCTCACTATAAATACTTTATTTGTATGACCAGTATTAACAGGCTCCTTACAGTTTTGCCCCTCTGCCCCTGGATATCTAACCTGTTCTGATATACCAACCTTAACATGAATTTAATGGAATACATAGCAATGTATTTTCCTTTCATGTCTCATGTGCATTCCCTTCAAATGTTCCGGCTGTGGGGGGCAACAGGGTACAAGGTAGGGCAGTATTGATTCCAATCACATTTAATTGCTATTCTGTAAATGTTTTCTATAGCAGGGGGGTGGGCAATCTGCACCTGGCCAGCGATCTTATGTACTATGTATTCATTCTCTCTATACCAATGCTCATTTCTGATTGGCTGCTGTGAGGTACTGTATTGTATAAACAGAGTGCCAGTACCCACTGGGAGTGACACAAAGCTCATGTTTAGGGTAAAATGGACAGATCGCTACCTTCCTCTGTATTTTATAAGAAATATTAAATGTTAAATGCATTATCCTGAAGCTAATCAGTCAATTTGTTCTCTTCCCATACAGATTGCTACAGTGCTATTTTTTTCGGCAAATAACCAACGCTTTTGGACTGTGTTTTTTCCTGGCTTCTCCTTAGTTCAGATTTTAACATTCTTTTCTGAACATATAAGGAGAGCCAGTATCTAAGGAGGGAGACCCTCTGGGGTACCCCGGCCTTGTGCCGGCCCCTCAATTTGAGCCAAAACATCTCAGGCTTTTTTTTTTTGCTTCTTTTTTTTTTTTTTTTAACATCTGGCACCATTTTTTTAACATCTGGCATCTGAAGAACAACATCATCTTCTTTTAAGAGGTAATCCTGAAAATCCAATTTCTACAGTTTATTATTATTATTATTTTATTATTAACATGTATTTATATAGCGCCAACATATTGCGTAGCACTGTAAGAGATTAATGATTTATTTTATAGAAACCTGCCCTAAATTCAAGGGGAAGCAATATGTAAGGTCGCACATCTCTTTCCCAGGCCATTCAAATAGTAAAGTGCACCTACCCAGGGTAGTTTACTGCTGGTCAGACTGGCCCTCTAACTGGCCATCTAGGGGCAGAATTACAATATGGAAAGGGACATCGGCATTAGAAAGAGTTTAAAAATGTACTCATTTCTTGATTACTTACTGACAGTTTGCAGAATCCCATGGGAATGGAAGGTCACACTATGTGTGAGAAATATTTAATCATACATATGTTCAGATCTTTGTACACGTTCTGATGAGTGAGGAACCAGGGTGATTTGTACATGTACTTACCTGCAGGGGGGCATATGAATACTAAATGCTATGGGTGTTAAAGTTTTCAGATTTTATCAGGTCACTCCCAGACTTGGAGTTGAAGCTCCTGGCTGGTTGCTAGGGCTTAATTGCCCTAACAACCACACAGCAGTTTGGAAATAAAATTGGGAGAGGAATAGTAGACGGGCATGTCACATACAACAGAACCTTGGAGGACATTGTCTCATTAACTAGTGATTGATACAGTAAGACTTACTTTATGCAAGTAGCTGTTGCTAGCTTTGTGAGAAAACGACTTTCTGTCTGTTCAATTACCTACATTTGCCATGTCTAGAGACATCGACAAAGATGGGTTTTTCAAACCCAAAAAGCGCAAGAGAGAGGCGAGGAGTCGTGGAAGCGCCAAAAAGATCAGAGATGAGCGCGTGGCCTGCCAACCTGCAGCGAAGAAGCCGGTTCCTGTACAAGACCAATGGAACACCCTCAGGAACATCAACAAAGAACAGCACATCTTCGAGGACTACGGGGAAGAGAGCTACCTGTTCTATAAAGCCCTAGAAGAGAAATTCTTAACATCGGGTATTCTCACAAAGCAGACCACCATTGAGGAAAGTTATTGGCAGGAAGTCACCACCATTTTTAATTAAAGTGCACAGACACTTTTCGCTGGACTTCTCCACCTTGTGCCTTGCTGTAAAATACATGGCAAGGTACATCTCCGGAAGGCAACTGAGACCTGGGATCCTGAAACCAGTGGGGGCCACTAGTTTATATTTGGCCATTAAGATCATGGAAGACAATCCACCCAATGCAGAAGAGTTTGCTGCGTTTTTTGGTGAAACTCATTACTCACCAAGTTTCCTGGCATATATTGAAAATATGATTCTGTACCGACTGGAGTGTCGCCTGCACCAACCAACCATAGACTTTTTTCTAGAGCACTTCACCTTAATGAGTGTATCCCCGGAGATGTTTTTTTATGACAACATCACTAGAGTAGCCAATGCTCTTACAGCTGCCAGGGGCATTGCAGCACTGACCATGATGAAGTATGAATTTCATACTTATTTACCATCTTTAATGGCTCAGTGCTGCCTTAACGCTGCTGAACACATCCTTGGATACAACTTAATAGTGGAGTTGCCCAGCGACTATCCAAGTCACATAGTGCAGAAATGCCTCAGAAAAACGTTACTCCTGGCATCAGCCAACAAGGACTTTTTACACCAACTTATGCCAGGAGTCTTTCCTGAGGTATTTCCGAAGTTTACTTCAACAGGAGCCAAGGAGCCAGCCAGGAAGCCCAGCAAAACATCTGCAAAAAAGGGATTTATACTTACGATAAATATTTTTCTAGTAGGCCCGAACTGTCAGTGCAGACGTATGGGTTATGTCCAGGTTCACCTCTGGAGGCAGGACAGAAGAATTGGTCTCTTGGCCCCTCCCTCAGGATATATAGGCTGGCTCCACCTCTGTTCCTCAGTTCTGTTATAAAGCTCAGTGAGGTGGTTGAAGAGACAGCAGATATGAAGGAAGGTCAAGAGACAACAGTAGGATCACAGAGAGATAGAGAGACAAGAGAATAGAGTCCACAGACCCATACTAAAATCAGCCTGGGTGGGACTTACTGCACTGACAGTTCGGGCCTACTAGAAAAATATTTATCGTAAGTATAAATCCCTTTTTCTCTAGTCGGCCCTCCTGTCAGTGCAGACGTATGGGACGTTCCAAAGCTGTCCCTCAATAATTTGGGTGGGTATAGCTGATTTAAGCCAAATGAATTTCAGACCTGTCTACCAGTAACTGCAGTGTGCAAAACTTTACGGCCAAACACTGCCGACATAGAAGCAAAAACGTGTAACTGGTAAAACTTGATAAAAGTGTTGGGCGAAGCCCATGTAGCAGCCTTGCAGATTTGTTCTGGGTGTAGCTGAATTCTGGAGAGCCCATGAGGTGCTCTGTGCTCTAGTAGAGTGAGCCAGCACTCTGAACGGTTTTTGTTGGTGGCTGAGCAGGTAGGCTTGGTTGATAGTCTCTACGAGCCACCTGGCAATAGTGCGTTTGGACACCGCTAGGCCTTTGTGTGCAGGTGAGTAGGAAACCAAAAGAGAATCCGATCGGCGAAAACCAGCCGTTCGCTGTTTGTAAATCCGAATTGCCCTCACAACGTCCAACTTGTGAAGTTGACTCTCCTTGTCATTATGCGGATTCGGACAGAATGAGGGAAGAACAATGTCCTGATTAATATGAAAAGCCGAGACGACTTTAGGGAGGAAACCAGGAACAGTGCGAAGTACGACCTTGTCGTTGTGAATAACCAGCCAAGGCTCTTTATGCGACAATGCCGCTATCTCAGACACCCTCTTGGCGGAAGTGATCGCAATGAGAAAGGCAACCTTAAGAGTCAACCATCTGAGGTCACAGCTGTGAAGAGGTTCAAACGGCTCCTTTTGTAAAACAGATAAAACTAATGTCAGATCCCAAGGAGGCGTGGGGTTCCTAAATGGAGGCCGGGCCCTCAAAGCCCCTTGGAAAAACTGCTGAATATCCGGATGATCCGCCCACTTCAATTGGAATAGAACAGAAAGGGCAGAGATGTGAGCCTTAAGAGTGCTAGGTGCCAAACCCTTTGCAAAACCTGCAGCCAGGAAGTCAGTAATGATCTGTGACGTGCTACTTTCCCATGTGTGGTGATGGCTGGAGCACCAGGCAATGAACGTCTGCCACACCTTGTAGTAAGCTTTGGCTGTATTCTTTTTACGTGCTTGCAGCAGAATATCTATAGCCGCCGGGGAAAATCCCCGTTTGGACCACAACTTGGTCTCAAGTGCCAGGCCGTCAAACGCAACAGAGGTAGATTGGGGTGACGTGCTGGTCCCTGCAGGAGAAGGTCGGACCGCATGGGCAGTCTCCAGGGTCTGGAAATGGACATGCTGATCAGATCTGAGTACCACAGTCTGTTGGCCCAGTCCGGAGCAATGAGGATAGTGGTCGACCCTTCCTGTTTGATTTTGGCAATGATTCTGGGTAGAATCGGAAGCGGTGGGAAAGCATATACCTTGTGAAAGTTCCAGGGAATCACTAACGCGTCTGTGAACGCTGCTCCGGGATCTTTGGTTCTGGAGCAATAACATGGAACTTTGAAATTGTGTCGGGATGCCAGAATGTCGATGTCTGGTACTCCCCACTTGTTGGTGATCTGGGAGAACACCTCGGGATGTAAACTCCATTCCCCCTGGTCTAGTGTTTGTCTGCTGAGGAAGTCGGCTTCCCAATTGAGGACTCCTGGGATAAACACCGCTGAGATGGCCGGAACATGGAGTTCGGCCCAGGTCAGGATCTTGGCAGCCTCCAGCATCGCCTGTTTGCTGCGAGTTCCCCCTTGCTTGTTGATGTAGGCTACTGCCGTGGCATTGTCTGACTGAATCCTGACCGGGTGCGCCCGGAGGAGGCTGGTCCAGCCCTGAAGAGCCAACACAATTGCTCGAAGTTCCAGTACATTGATTTGTAGTTGGGATTCTTGGGGGTCCCAGCGACCTTGCAGAGTGTGTTCGCGGTAAACAGCTCCCCAGCCGAACAGGCTGGCATCGGTCGTCACCACTTCCCACTTGACTGGAGCCCAACTTTTTCCTGATTGTAGGTGCAAGCGGTTGGTCCACCAAGAAAGGCTGCTCCTGGTGTGAGGAGAGATGGGAATGGGTTGCTGAAGATCCTGATGATCTTTGTTCCAGCATTGTAAAAAATTGCGTTGTAGAGGACGCAGATGAAATCTTGCAAACGGAACTGCTTCGAGAGCGGATACCATGAACCCTAAGAGCTGAAGGCAATCGCCGGCCGTCACAGTGGTTTGCTGTAGAAGTTTGGTGGTATTGTTGACAAGATTGTTGATCTTGTCCTCGGGAAGCTGTACTATCTGGTGTTGGGAGTTGAATTGTAGGCCCAAAAAAATTATGCTCTGGGAAGGAAGGAGGGAGCTTTTGCGGTGATTTATTAGCCAACCGTGTTGTGACAGGGTTTGCAGAGTGATCTCTGTGTCCCTGACAGGATTGCTCCTGAGTCGTAGCTTTGAGCAGGAGATCGTCCAGATATGGTAACACATGATCCCCATTGTTCTCAAGTGAGCGATCAACGGTGCAAGCACCTTGGTAAACACTCTTGGAGCTGTACAAAGTCCGAATGGGAGAGCCACAAACTGAAGTGTTGGTCGTTGACTGCAAAACGCAGAAAGGGTTGAGAACTGGGGTGGATGGGAACATGGAGGTACGCATCCTGGAGGTCGATCGACGTCAGGAAACAGTCGGGTTCCATGAAAGCTATGGCCGACCTGATCGACTCCATTTTGAATTTGTGGTTGTGAATGAATTGATTTAACCTCTTGAGGTTTAGTACTGGTCGGAAGGATCCCTCTTTTTTTGAAACCAGGAAGAGATTGGAATAGAATCCCTTGAATTTTTGAAGGTGTGGCACAGGGACAATAACTTGAGATTGTTGTAGGTCCAGGACGGCTTGTTGTAAGGCTTGTCGTTTGTGTGGAGGTACTACGGATGGAACAAATTTTCTTGGGGGCAATTTGGTAAAATGAATTCTGTAGCCATTCTGGATAATTTGCAGAACCCAATTGTCTAGGACGTGAGTTTCCCAGCATGACAGGAAGTTTGACAATCGACCTCCTACTTTGGATGCTGGGTCGAGGTGGGGGCAGTCAAGTAGAGGTGGGTTTAGTGGTGGTAGGCTTTCGGTGCCTACCCGGTTGTTGCCACTGCGTCTTGTTACGTCTTGCACCCTGGTCTGAGCCGGTGTTACGAAAGTTAGGCGAGCGAAAGGAACGAAAATTGCGGTTAGGAGTGGACCATGTCCGCCTAGTGGTGGATCTGATGGGTTGATCCATGCGCCCTCTTTTTCCTGGTGGAAGGAAAGTACTCTTCCCACCGGTGACTTCCGTAATGATTTGCTTGAGGTCAGGGCCGAACAAGGACTCACCAGTATAGCTCAGTTTCAATAGCTTGTTCTTAGAGGCGGTATCCCCTGACCAGTGACGAAGCCAGAGAGCTCGTCTGGCCATCACCGAATTTGCGGAAGATCTTGCTGCTAGCCGAATAATTTCTAACGCAGCATCGGCTAAAAAGGAAAGGGCCGTGTTCAGTCTACTCATGTCCCCTGTTAACTCCTGGGCTGAAGTAGGAGGGTTCTGGGCAATTTCTTGTGCCCAGTGTCTAGCTGTGCGAGCAAGGCCTGCTGCCGCTGTGGCTGGTCTGAGGATTGCTGCCGATTGAGAATATGCTCGTTTGAGGGAAGACTCTAATTTTCTATCCATGGGGTCTTTAAATGCGGACTCTTCAGTTGGTAATGTAGTTTGTTTGGAGAGTCTAGCAATGGCCGAATCTACCCTAGGAGGCTTATCCCATACTTTGCGCTGTTCCTCAGGAACAGGTAGGTGTCATAAAAACGTTTTGACAAGGTAAAACGGCGGTCAGGTTGTGACCATTCTGTATCAATAGTTTTAGTGATGGACGTAAAAATAGGAAATGCACGGGCTTTCTTTTGATGGACCCCCAGCACCTTATCTGCTTTTGAGACTGGCACAGTTTCATCTTTATTTCTAAAGTAGCCATCATCTCTCTCAGGAGTTTCTTTGAAATATCAGGTTTAGCAAAAGTAGGCTGTTCAGTGTCTGAATCACTCTGTGAGTCTGAGCTCAACTCCCCTGATTCTGGTGCAATTGAGTCCAAACAGGACATGGCATCTATGCGGGAGGAAGGACCTGCCTCAGAATCTGAAGCATCAGGTGTTGAGTCCAGCGCCTTGCGCTTAGTGTGTTGAAAAGTGGGTGGCTGAAGAGCAGTCTTTACCCATTCTAAGAAGTCCCCAAGTTGTGGAGGAACTTGTGGAGCTGCGCTGCCTGTGGTTGGTGTATGAGGCAAAGAATTATCATTACTGTGTAATTCCAACAATGGTGAATTGCTATTTGTGAGTTGTTGAGGAGACAGAATGGGCGGCTCCATGGGGCTGCAGTCAGTACAGTATGTGGATTCTGACTTACGAAGTGTATGCTTACATTTCTTGCACTTGGCCCCTTTAACAGGCTTTTTAGCTGGTCTCTTAATAGATTTAGCAGTCTGGATATCCTCCCTGAGTTCTTTCAAAGAATCTGACCTCTCCATATTAAAGAAATATGATGCCTTTACCAGACTCTGTGTGCTGTTGAAGCTGGTGGCTGCTGCTGTGACACTGCCAGATGCTGCTCCTAGCGTGCGCAGCTTAACTGTGTAGCTGGAAACACGCCAAAATAGGTAGAGGATACTGCGCGCCCTGCAGCTATGCGCTCGTGGTAAAACAAAATGGCGGCGATGACGTCATCGCGCCGCGCCATATATGGATAGGCGCATGTGCGCGACCTAGGCGCGCCAACCAAAGGCGCATTATGATCGCGTCATCAGCGAATGGCGCGCTCACCACGCCAGGGAATCCCAGAACGGCCTGGGTCGCTGTGGAGGGCGCGCCCTTAGGAAAAAAAGGGCACCATGCGATCTGCCAAGTGAGACATGAGCAGGGTTGATAGCCACAACTCCTACCTGCCAGGGCGCTGATTGAAGCAGCACCACTCCACTTGCTGGAATGACAGCAAGGAGGGATAGGCAAACGAAGGAGGATACAATCAGAGAATGTAGTCTCCTGAATTTACTTGCTGCAAACTGCCAGCAAGGATAGATAGGCATACCAGTGAGGAAATAGCCAAACAAACCCGATGGCTTGTGGCCCTCTGATTCCACTTGCTGCAATATGCTAACAAGGAGGGAACAGGTATAGTGATGATATATTGCTTGAATATATCCTTAGGATGTGTGGTCAATATTCCACTTGCTGCAATATGCCAGCAAGGAGGGAATAGACAAATGTTGGGAGACAGCACTGCATGCCTCCATCTGTAAAAGAAATAAAAATAAAAAAGTAGTAGTGAGATTTCTATCCTTCACCTCCAAGGCAGGACAAAAGAACTGAGGAACAGAGGTGGAGCCAGCCTATATATCCTGAGGGAGGGGCCAAGAGACCAATTCTTCTGTCCTGCCTCCAGAGGTGAACCTGGACATAACCCATACGTCTGCACTGACAGGAGGGCCGACTAGAGAAAATGGTTTTCCTCTTTACACTGGACAGTTCATCTGATCCTCAGGAATCTCCCCTGAAGTGACTCTCCAGTCTCCTCACTTGCAAAGGTGCCAGAGTTCTCACCCTCCAAGATCTTGCTTTCAAGTGCTTCTTTTAAATAACATAATTATTTAATACATTATTATTTAATACATTATTTGTGACATGAATACACTCCTGCTAATATTTAGCTCAGTTTAGCCACTTAAAACTAATCACAAAAATTAATCGCATTTATTCAATTTTAAAGAAAGCTCAGACTCTTAATCCACATTCAGTTGTATAAATAGGTCAAAAAGTTATTTATTTCTCAGTGGAAAAACCCAAGCAAGCAAGAGCACATTCAAATATTCATTTATAATCACACATCTGAAATGCTCAAATATCAATATTTACGGATCTCTCTCCAATTACACTAGCAAAAGAAGAGAGTTATGGCCACTGACACAAGAACTACCCAAAAACAATATCCCTACCGCTGGGGCTTTACACTTTTACTTAATTGTAAATAAAGAGGGTAAGTAACACACTCTGCAAGACCCAGATGACAGAAAATTTCTTTTTAAATAAATTGGGCATCTGAACTACAAGCAAAATCAATCTACTGCAATTACACAGACAAAGCTCAGGCCCAACCAGTGTGGTCTAAAAGTCCAAGCTTCACAGACATGAGCCATCAACATCTAATCAGGATCCAGCACAGCAAACCTGTAACCCTATACACATCCATCAGTAGCCCTATGTATAGGTCATCTGTACCCATGTACATACCATCTGTACCCCTATATATAGGTCATCTGGACCCCATGTAAATACCATCTGTACCCCTATGTATAGGCCATCTGTACATCCCCGAAATGCTTTTCCTCTGGCAATAAAGCAATTCACTGTCAGAAAAGCATTACGGGTAGATTTGCATAAACTCAATTTGTGTATAGTCTTGTCTATTCCTAGAAACGTTATCCTTTTTTCTTGGGTATCTGGAAGGGTTAGGTGTGACGCTGTCCAGTGATGGGGGGGTTTAGGTGTGATGCTGTGTTATGCCAGGGGGGTGGTTGGAATGTGCTGTGACTTAGTGGTTAGGGAAGAGAGAATAATGTGCCCCCAGATGTAATATATTAAGGATATCAGAAATTGCAAAGAAAAAGCTTATACACTGATCATGAACTCCAACAAATTAATTTAGCGGTGAAACAAAGAATACTGTAAGTCTTATTCACTGGAACAACTAGAAGTGTATATTCCTCTAAATTCCCAAAACTCCAGGGCCACAAACATATTTACAAACGTATTTTCTGGGACTTTAACAGTCACTGAGGCTCATTTGAACAATGGGTTCCATTTGCATGTGGCAGTAAATCACAGCACTAACTGCAATTGTTGAAAACACAAATTAACTAATCGGTTGCTATGGGTTACTGCCCAGGTGCAGATAAATGAGCCCCAGTGTGTCTGATTCTCTCATTGTTCTGCCTTATATTTTTAATATTACTGACAGGCACAAAAGGATATCTACATATACTCTGTGACTTTACTCTCTGTAAATTTCAATTAACCCTATTATTATTTCTATATTTTACCCCTTATTCAACATCAATAGTTACATAGTTAGTTAGTTACATAGTTAAATTGGGTTGAAAAAAGACAAAGTCCATCAAGTTCAACCCCTCCAATGAAAACCCAGCATCCATACACACACCCCCTCCCTACTTTTAATTAAATTCTATATACCCATACCTATACCTATACTAACTATAGAGATTAGTATCACAATAGCCTTTGATATTATGTCTGTCCAAAAAAATCATCCAAGCCATTCTTAATTGAATCAGCCATCACCCGGCAGTGCATTCCACAACCTCACTGTCCTGACTGTGAAGAACCCCCTACGTTGCTTCAAAATGAAAGTTCTTTTCTTCTAGTCTAAAGGGGTGGCCTCTGGTACGGTGATCCACTTTATGGGTAAAAAGGTCCCCTGCTATTTGTCTATAATGTCCTCTAATGTACTTGTAAAGTGTATCATGTCCCTCGCAAGCGCCTTTTTTCCAGAGAAAACAACCCCAACCTTGACAGTCTACCCTCATAATTTAAGTCCTTCCGTCCCTCTAACCAATTTAGTTGCACTTAGTCTCTGCACTCGCTCCAGCTCATTTATATCCCTCTTAAGGACTGGAGTCCAAAACTGCACTGCATACTCCAGATGAGGCCTTACCAGGGACCTATAAAGAGGCATAATTATGTTTTCATCCCTTGAGTTAATGCCCTTTTTATATGCAAGACAGAACATTATTTGCTTTAGTAGCCACAGAATGACACTGCCCAGAATTAGACAACTTGTTATCTACAAAGACCCCTAGATCCTTCTCATTTAAGGAAACTCCAACACACTGCCATTTAGTGTATAACTTGCATTTATATTATTTTTGCCAAAGTGCATAACCTTGCATTTATCAACATTGAACCTCATTTTCCAGTTTGCTGCCCAGTTTTCCAGTTTAGACAAATCACTGTGCAAAGTGGCAGCATCCTGCATGGAACTTATAGTTCTGCAACAATTAGTATCTGCAAAAATAGAAACTGTACTTTCAATGCCCACCTCCAGGTCATTAATAAACAAGTTGAAAAGCAAGGGACCTAGCACAGAGCCCTGCGGTACTCCACTAACAACACTGGTCCAATTAGAAAAATGTTCCATTCACCACCACTCTTTGTAGTCTATCTTTTAATTAATGTCTGAGTAAGAGAATTAATATTGCATATGTAAATATTATGGAGCCCCATAGGCTAAAAGAGCAACATGGTGGTGCTGCCCATTGCTCTGAAGGGTTGCCCAGTAGACTGCTCAGCTAACAATACTATATAGTTTGTTCCCAATATTTTTGCATATGAAAGTAAATCGCTGGCAAATAAATAATTGGATACATTTGATAAATTCCCACTGGGTGGAGACAGAGGATCTTGCTTAAATAGTAAAGTGACTAACTGCAAAGATTAAGGGGACATTCGCGTTTATGGCTGTTTAATGTGATTCCCGCTCAAAAAAGAAAAATAATCTGCATAGACACAAAGTTTTTGGACAGCCAAAACTCTATTTATAAAGACTAATAGTGCTGTCTTGTGAACAGACACACCCAATGTTTAATAATATAATTGCATAGAAAGGAGTGTCGGCCCAGAGAAAAAACAAATCCTGTGTACTGTGGCCGAATAGAAAAATAATGAAGAATCTAAAGATCAGTGGTCTAAGTGATAAGCAATAAAAGGCTTTGTACACACACATATTTAAATATATATACACACACACACAAAATTTGAAGAATACATTGATAAAAGCTAAATCCCTGAGACTATCTTGCTCACAAAACATTATCCCATAGTTACATCAACAATTTTGGAGGCCAACATTCCCTTAGATCATCTTCCCTTAGTAAACACTATGCCAGAGATAAAGCAACAATCCTGGAGAAAATCTTGCCCTACTATACACACTATCCCATAGTAATAGCAAGAATCCCGGAGACCATCTTGCCTTACTAAACACTATCCCATAGTAAAAGCAACATTCCAATAGCTCATCTTGCCTTAGTAAACACTAACCCAGAGATAAAGCAACAATCCTGGATACCATCTTGCCTTACTTAACACTATCCCAAAGTTATAGCAACAATCCCGAGAGACAATCTTGCCTTACTAAAATGTATGTGAGTGTGTGTAAGTGTAAATGTAAGTGTGTAATAATTTGAAAAATGTGTGTGTTTTGTGCGTGAACACTACCCTGGGGGGGAGGGGTGCAGCTAGCAGATCCTTCCTCTGCAACGTGGGACCAGCTGGAGGCTCCGCAGGAAGTTTTCACATGAAGATCCAGGTTGGGGGTCCTCGCTGGGGGGAAGCGGAGGTGCGGGCAGCAGCAGATGCATTCGTCCCCCCCATTCTGACTGCCCAGCTTGTTGTCTAGAGCAATAACAACAATTACACACAACATTAACATGTCCTTATATATCAGTACCTGCTGCTACAGTCTGTCCATGGATTGTAATCACATAGAAGGATGCTGCATCGATATTAGAATATACATCTAATCATTCTGACTGACAGTTCTCTGAATTGGACCAGAATATCTGGGACTGCGTTTTTTTCATAATGTTAAAAGTGTACATAAACCTAATCACTTGTACCTCTTACCAGCAGTTGTTTATCAGCATGTACACTCTTTCGGGAGACATCTTGAGTTTGAAGAGCCTCAGTCCAGCTGAGATTTTATCCACAGCCTCGGAGTTGAAAAAATCTTCAAATGGAATTTTGCTCTTGCTGAACACCTCCCACATGAACACTCCTAAATGAGAGAGAGAAAAGAAAGGGAACGTGTGATTAGACTGATCCACCAGAGAGCTGGGCTAAACACTGACCAACACTTCACTTCATATTTTTGAAACCATGATATAATGAAATCACAATACACCAATATTTTCCTATTCCTGTACCCATTTCATGACCTAAAGGAGGCCTTGGCCAGAGGAAGAACCTTCAGGTGAGGCCTGTATTAATAAAAAATGAGAACCACTGCTTTATACAGTAATTTATTGTGGCGTTTGAAATTTTATCTTTACGGTGGCCTCTGAAGCTGAAATTAGGTGCACTTACCTGGCCACCCCAAAATCTGAAACCTTCACGACCAATGATTCCCCCACCAGGCAGTTGCAAGCAGCCTATTGGAGAAATGGAGATAACTACGTTATTACAGGCAATAAAAAAAACAGTTTATAGGTTCTGAAGGTATTAAAAAGAAAGGATACGGGCAGGTGACTGTCACAAATGCATCACAGGTTGCTACTGGTTACAGGGCTTGGGTAAAAGTTTTTACTTTGCAGTTTTTATAACACAACAAAAGAAACCATACATACAGAGAAAGAAAAAAAAAGACATTAACCCTTGCCAGTGGTGCCTTCAATTTACATACTATTTCATGTTGCGCCCAACGCTAATGGAGCGGCCTCCCATTCCATCCATGCACCCCAAATGTCTCCAAACTTATTTGGGCAACCCCCAAACTGCATAGGTCTGTTTTTGATAAGGCAAAATAACAGGATTTTTTGATACTCACCGTTAAATCTGTTTCTCTGTAGTCATAAGGGGGACACAGGGAACCATGGGGTTAAGCTCCATCCTCCAGGAGGCAGGACACTTGAATAATTAAATAAGGGGCGTGCCCATCAGGCTTTACCCCATACACTGTACATTCCTCTTCAGTTTGTTCCAAAAGCTGCTATCGTAGTTAACTTCAAAAAAAAACTCTCCTAATAGGCAGAAAGTAATCAGTGAAACTGAACAAAAACTCGACCAAACCGGTCAAAGCTCGTCAAGGGCGGGAAGCCCTGTGTCCCCCTTATGACTACAGAGAAACAGATTTAACGGTGAGTATCAAAAAATCCTGTTTTCTCTGTCGTCTTAGGGGGACACAGGGAACCATGGGGACTTAACAAAGCAGTCCCAAACAGCAGGGTGGGAACGAGCTAACAGTAAAGTACGTGGTTGCAGAGTTAGGAAATCACTGACTGCAACACCTTACGTCCGAGGGCAGCCTCGGCGGAAGAAAATGTATCGACTTTGTAAAATTTAGAGAATGTGTGAGCGGAGGACCAGGTAGCCGCCCTACAGATCTGTTCCAAGGAAGCAGAGTTTCGCCATGCCCAGGAGGCTCCCACCGCTCTGGTGGAGTGAGCCCTGAGTCCTTCAGGCGGTGATCTTCCCTTTGCGGAATATGCTTGTTTTATGGATTCTCTAATCCACCTTGATATAGTCAACTTGGAAGCTGCCTGACCCCGACGGGGGCCGGATGGGATGACGAACAGAGCTTGAGACTTTCGGAAAGGTTTTGATCGTTCCACATACCATCTTAGTGCTCTAACAACATCCAGATTATGGATTCTACGTTCCTTATCATTCTTAGGGTCTGGGCATAGAGACGGAAGAACAATTTCTTGGTTTACATGAAACGCCGATACTACCCTTGGGTAGAAATTCAGGAATCGTGCGGAGAACGGCCTTATCCTTGTGGAAAATTAAGTAAGGAGGAACACACGACAGGGGCGCTAATCTCAGACACTCTTCTAGTCGATGATATTGCTACTAGAAACACCACTTGTAGGTTATCCATGTATCAGATATTGCATGCATTGCTCAAATGGAGGATCCAGCATTGCCTCCAGCACTACATTGAGGTCCCAGCTAGCAACCGGTGGCTTGAAAGGCGGCATGATATGAGCCACTCCTTGTAGAAACGTGCGGATCAAGTCTTCATTCGCTAACCGAGATTGAAACAGAATTGACAGGGCCGACACCTGGACTTTAAGAGAACTGAGCTTGAGACCCAGTTGTAGCCCCTGTTGTAGAAAGGATAATATCCTAGGCAATTGCAGTTCCAGAAACGGAAAATGTGATTCTTCGCACCACTTGGAGTAGGACTGCCAAACCCTGTGATATGACTTGGCCGATGAAGCTTTTCGAGCCTTCAGCATAGTGGTTATGACCTTCTCATCTAATCCTTGTCTCTGCCAAACGGACCTCTCAATAGCCATCCCGTCAAAGCGAAGAGACCCGGGTTGTGGTGAGCTATGGGACCCCTGCTGAAGCAGGTCTGGCCTGCATTTTAGCCGAAGTGGTTGCGCTACGGACATCTCCTGCAGGTCGGTGAACCAAGTTCTCCGAGGCCCAGTATGGGGCCACTGTTATTACTGTTGTTAGAGATTGCTTGATCTTCTTCAGAACCCTTGGCAGCATGGGGAGCGGCGGAAAAGACATATGCGAGTTTGAACTGCCAGTGCTGCGTCATGGCATCCACCCCACTGCTAATGGGTCTCTGCAGCGGGCGAAAAACCTTGTTACTTTTCGATTGTCTCTTGATGCCATTAGATCTATGCTGGGAGTCCCCCATTGATCTACAAGCTCTTGGAATGTCTCTGGATGTAGTTCCCATTCCCCGGGGTCCAGCTGATTCCGACTGAGAAAGTCCGCTTTTGTGTTGGACACTCCCGAATATGTATTGCAGACAAACTTTACTGAATTGATTTCTGCCCATAGCAGAATCTGCCTGGCTTCCGTCAGCGCGGCCCGACTTCTTGTTCCTCCCTGACGATTTATGTACGCCACTGTTGTCGCGTTGTCGCTTTGAATGCGTATTGGGCATGCTCTGAGGTGATCTTCCCATTGAATTAGGGCCAGCTTCACTGCTCTCAGTTCCAGAATGTTTATTGGTAGTCTGGCTTCCTCTGGAGACCATCGACCTTGTGCTGACTGCTTGTCCCATGTCGCCCCCCATCCCTTGAGGCTGGCATCCGTGGTTATCACCACCCATTCCGGAATTGCCCATGATTGACCCCTGGCTAGGTTCTCGGGGCTCAACCACCATTGAAGTGCCGTCCTTGTCTGCTGCGACAGCGACAGGAGTCGAGAAAGAGATCCCCCTTTCCATGTTGCTAGGATACTGGCTTGAAGACGGTCGCAGGTGTATTTGGTGCAAATGGAACTGCTTCTATGGCTGAGACCATTGTTCCAACACTTGCATTGCTTTGTGTATCGTCGTGGTTTGACTGGTGATTAAGAAGCGAACTTGGTCTCTGATTCTGGTCTGCTTGTCTGTGGGTAAGCTCACAGTTTGCTCTATCGTGTCGAACTCCAGGCCTAGAAACATCATTCTGTGACTGGGCTCCGTGTTGGACTTGGACCAGTTGACAGTCCATCCGAAGCTCTGGAGTAATCGCACCGCCTTGTTCAGGTCCTCTTTGGCCCTCATCACTGAACTGGCTTTTAGAAGGAGATCGTCCAGATAAGGTGTCACTGAAATCCCCTGTAGCCTTAAGGTGGCCGCTGTTGCTGGCCATCAACTTTGTAAAGACTCTGGGGGCGGACGACAGACCGAACGGAAGTGCCACAAATTGGAAGTGCTTGTTCTTGAAAGCAAAACGTAAAATAACGATGATGGGGCGGCCAATATCGGGACATGAAGGTATGCATCCTTTATATCCAGGGACATCAACAGTTGCCCCTGTTCCATCCCCCGAATGACTGATCTCAATGTTTCCATCTTGAACTTTACCGATCGGATGAATTTGTTGAGACCCTTGAGATCGAGCACTGGTCTGACCGATCCATCCCTCTTGGCACTGTAAAAAGGTTTGAGTAGAAACCTGAGAATCTCTCCGTAGGTGGTACTGGACTGATTACTTCCGGACCGCTCTAGTCTTTCTATACATTCTAGGAAAGCTAGTGCCTTCTGCGGACTGTGAGGAACCCTGGACATGAAAAAATCTTTTGGGGGGCATGGTTTTGAAATCTAGGTGATATCCTTCTGTCACAATTTCTTTTACCCATAACATCCGAAGAATGATGTATCCATTCTCCGCGGAATCGAAGTAACTTGCCCCCTATTTTTTCCAACGATTCCGGAGGGAGTGCCCCGTCAGGCTGAGGCGGGCTTCTCTCCTGTGGGTTTGATGTGTGGCCTGTTGGTCTTCCATGTGGACCCGACTTTTGTCTCCCGTCTTTGACCGAAAGTGAGATCGCTGTGGGGAGTTGCTTCGTCTATTAAATCTGCCACTTTGGCCACGAAAAAAATTTTCCCCTTCTATTTGAGGTGGTTGCTCTACTTCTGGCCTGCGGTAGGAAGGTACTCTTACCCCCGTCGCTTGGGAGATAATTTTCTCTAAACTCCTCCCCGAACAGTCTTTGCCCCTTAAAGGGAAGTGAAGTCAGCGACTTCTTGGAGCTGACATCCGCCGACCAATTCTTGAGCCATAAAGTTCTGCGTGCTGCAACGGACAAGGCCGACGTCCGGGCCGTGACTTGTGAAGTGTCCAGAGTGGCATCCACAAAGATAGCTAGATGCCTCAGCAATAGCCTGTGCCGATTCTAACAGCTCCTGTCGCGAGGTACCACTCTGAATGTCTTTAACCAGAGCTTCTGACCATGCCTGAACAGCTCTGGACACCCATGCTGACGCCAGACATGGACGCAGCGACGAACCTGCAGATGAGTAAATTGCACGTAAAAACCCCTCCAGCCGTCTGTCTGAGGAATCTTTAAAAGCTGCTGCATCTGTGACTGGCAGTGTGGTGGACTTTGAAAGTCTAGACACAGGAGCATCAACTACTGGTGGGTTAGACCAAACATTCACTAGTTCTTTAGGAAATGGATATAGTTTATTAAACTTTTTATTCGTCTGAAATTTGTGTTCAGGTGAGTCCCACTCGTTCTGAATCAAACTTTGGAGTTGGTCATTCTCCGGAAAACAAACAGAAGACTTGTGTTGTCTCTTGAATAAGTTTGACACTTCTGCAGTGTGTTTAGGCTTCTGAGAAATATTAAGCACCTCAAGAACCCCTTTGATTATGCCGTCTATGTCATGTAGACTGTCACGATCCTTTCCTTCATCCTGAATCTCTTCCTCATCAGCAGAGACAGACCCAGGAGACTCAATTTCCCCCTCTGACTGAGATGAAAGCAGCTCAGGAGATGAGTCGTCAGACGCATTAGGATTCCTAACATCCACACTAGCATCCTCCATTCGTCTACGTTTGCCACTAGTCCTGTGGTTTAGCCTCACTAGTGTTTTGCCTAGATTCTCCGCAATAGCAGGTAAACCTTGTAGCGCTGCCAATGACTGTGAGAGCTGTACTGCCCATAGGGGCGCAGGAGGCTCTGCTGCCGCTCCTAAGTCTTCCTGGGACATAACTGTTACCCCAGTTGCTTCTGCTGGAAGCCCCCCTGAAGCAGTGGTTTCCCCCTGCCCCTTGTTGCAGGACCTGCACAGCGGCTCCCCCTGTCCCCCTGGAATTTTTTGTTGGCATACAGAACAAGCTAGGTAAGTCACCTGTGCTGTTAAGGACCCCTTCCGTCCAGCCCTCGTGAACAGTCCCACTGAACTTACCTTCTGCCATAAGGAAAGGTAGAGTGTATTGGGTACTGCCTGATAACACCTATGAGACTTTAAGCTGAGTCGCTTCTGTCTCTCTCTCTCTGCTGCTCTGTGCTGCTGCTGCTGCTGCTATGCTTTTCGCGACTCAAAATGGCCGCTGGAACGCATATGCGTTCCATTGCGTGCGCGCGCATGCGCACATGCGCTCCGGTTCGCGCCAAACCAAGATGGCCGCCGAACAGACTGGAGATGGAACGCAATGCGTTCCACTTCCTGCGCAACACGGAGATGGCTGCCAGCAGCGTCGCAGCCTGCAGCAGCCTCTCCCCTTCCAGCAGCCTGCCTCAATGCGCCTGCTACAGCGCACATCCTAGGAGCTGCCCCATTTTGCAGGGAACAAAAAAACGGACCAGGTAGGAGCCAATTCAAGCCCAATGATAGCCAGGCAGGGAGAGCTATAGGAGGGAGGACTAGGGTCAAGAGAGGGGGGGGGGGGGGAGAGGGGTAGTTCCTAAGAACTCTTAGGCAGACAGACCTGCTACAGTGCAGACATTGTGCCACTTACCCCCCACACCGGCCAGACCTTCTGCTCTGAGACATTCAGGCAGGCAACGTCTAGGTGGTCTTAGCTAATGCTATTGTTGACCCCGGTGTGTAGCTCCTCGTAGGGGGCTGCCTCTATGAAAACAGGTAACCCTGCTTTTCAGGCCTCACCCCGGGTATCAGCTCAAGACTGAACGTAGAGACATGCGACGGTCCATCCTCCTGGGAGCAGGACACTTAAAAAACTGAAGAGGAATGTACAGTGTATGGGGTAAAGCCTGATGGGCACGCCCCTTATTTAATTATTCAAGTGTCCTGCCTCCTGGAGGATGGAGCTTAACCCCATGGTTCCCTGTGTCCCCCTAAGACGACAGAGAAAAAGGAATTTTGTACTCACCGAAAAATCCTTTTCTAGTAGGCCCGTACTGTCAGTGCAGACGTTAGGGTATTTGTCTTCATCACCTCTGGAGGCAGGACAGAAGAATTGATGTCTCTTGGCCCCTCCTACTGGTTATATGAGCTGGCTCCACCTCTCATCCTCAGTTCGGTTGTAAAGCTCAGTTGGTGGAGACAGAAAGAGTAGAAGGAAGGGCAAGAGACAAAAGGCAGAAAGGATAGCGAGAAAGAGGTCCCGTGGCCCATACTAAAATCAGCCTGGGTGGGACTTACTGCACTGACAGTACGGGCCTACTAGAAAAGGATTTTTCGGTGAGTACAAAATTCCTTTTTCTCTAGTCGGCCCTACTGTCAGTGCAGACGTTAGGGACGTAACAAAGCTGTCCCGTGAACTGGGTGGGTAATCAATACTGAATTTTGCAGATTGAACTAGCTATTGAGCTACTGCAGCTTGAAGAACTTTTCGGCCAAAAATGGCAGATTGTGAAGCAAAACATTTAACTTGTAAAACTTAATGAAAGTGTTGGGTGAAACCCATGTGGCGGCAGTGCAGATTTGTGCAGGTGATGCCAAATTGAAAAGAGCCCAGGATGTGCTTTGAGCTCTGGTGGAATGTGCCTTCACAGCAAATGGTCTAGGTCTCTGTTGTCTATCATAAGCAGAATGGATAGTTTCCACAAGCCAGCGTGCCACAGTTCTTTTAGAAATAGCTTTTCCTTTATAAGCCTTCGAGTAAGAGACCAGCAAAGAGTCGGAAGAACGGTACGGTGCTGACCGTTTCAAATAAATCTTAACAGCTCTGACGACATCCAATGTATGCAATTTTGCCTCTTTATCATTTTGTGGATTAGGGCAGAAGGACGGCAGAACGACGTCCTGGTTCAAATGGAAGTCAGAAACGACCTTGGACAGAAACGTGGGAGTAGTGCGCAGAACCACCTTATCCTGATGTATAACCAACCACGGTTCCTTACATGAGAATGCAGCAATCTCAGAGACTCGTCTAGCTGACGTCACTGCAATAAGAAAGGTTACCTTGAGCGACAGCCATTTGAGATCACACGTACTGAGTGGTTCAAACGGTGATTTTTGCAGGGCATCCAAGACTAAGGGGAGATCCCATGGTGGTAGCGGTTCCCTGAGAGGTGGTCTGAATCGAATCACTCCTTTAAAGAATTGTTGAACGGTGGTATCGTCCGCCCAACGATTATGTGTGAGGACTGACAAGGCCGACACCTGAGTCTTTAAAGTGCGTAAGCTTAGGCCTTTCTGAAAACCATCCGTTAGGAATTCGATGATGTGAATGGTGGACACCTGTTGCCAAGGGGTCTGATGCCGGTCACACCAGGCAATGAAAGTTCTCCACACCTTATGGTATATTCTGGCTGTAGATGGTTTGCGTGCTTTCAATAAAATGTCTACTGCTGTCTGTGAGAACCCCTGTTGGGTCCACCATGCGGATTCAAGAGCCACGCCGTTAAACGTAGAAGGGGTAGATGTGGATGCTTGAGAGGGCCCTGAGAGAGCAAAGCTGGTTGGAGTGGCAGTCTCCAAGGTTTGGCAATGGACAGTCGAATCAGATCTGTGTACCACACTCTGTTGGGCCAGTCTGGTGCTATGAGAATCACCGTGGCCTCGCTCAGTTTGATCTTTCTGATTACCCTTGGTAAGATGGCCAATGGTGGAAATGCGTATATTAGTCTGAAATTCCACGGAATGACGAGTGCGTCCACAAAGGCTGCCCCCGGATCTCTTGTTCTGGCGCAGTAAAGGGGGACTTTGTGGTTGTGCCTGGAAGCCAACATGTCGATATCCGGCATGCCCCATTTGTAAGTTAAGCGGGCAAACACTTCGTTGTTTAGTGACCACTCTCCTTGATCTATTGTCGTTCTGCTGAGGTAGTCTGCTTCCCAGTTTTGGACCCCTGGGATGAATACTGCAGATATGTTGGGAACGTACTGTTCTGCCCAACTCAGGATGTGTGATACTTCCTGCATAGCTCTTGCGCTGTGGGTTCCGCCCTGCTTGTTGATATAGGCCACTGCTGTGGCATTGTCCGATTGAATTCTGATCGGTAAGGACTGTAGTAGGGGTGTCCATCTCTGTAGAGCTAGTACAACTGCCCGAAGCTCCAAGATATTGATTGGTAGGGATGCTTCTTCTGGCGTCCACAGGCCCTGAAGCGTGTGATGTTTGTAGACTGCCCCCCAGCCCCGTAGGCTGGCATCTGTAGTTACTATCTCCCACGAGGGATTTGCCCAGCTTCGACCTTGTCGTAGATGGTCTGGTACTGTCCACCATACTAGACTGGTTCTGGTGAGCGAACTGATTGGAATTTGCTGCTGTAGATCCCTGTGGTTCTTGTTCCAATAAGCTAGGAAGTTGCGTTGAAGTGGTCTGATGTGAAACCTGGCAAATGGAATGGCCTCCAGGCTGGAGACCATGAACCCCAAAAGACGAAGACAGTCCTCTGCCGAAACCGTTGTCGCGGTCAGGAAAGCTTGAGTGGTGGAGATCAAAGTTTCCACCTTGTTTGATGGAAGAAACACCTTCTGGCAAATTGAATTGAATTGGAGGCCTAGAAAAAGAATGTTCTGGCTTGGAGTGAGATTGCTTTTGCGGTAGTTTATCAGCCAGCCGTGCTGAGTAAGGACTCGTAAGCATGTTGCTGTGTCGTTGGCTGCCTGTGAAGCACAAGGGGACAGAATGAGAAGGTCGTCCAGGTAAGGGATTATGCGGATCCCCAACGATCTGATGTAAGCCACTATTGGTGATAGCACCTTGGTGAATACCCGTGGAGCAGTACAAAGCCCAAAGGGCAATGCCGTAAACTGATAGTGTGAGTCTTTGACGGCAAACCGTAGGAATCTGCGGGATTCCGGATAAATAGGAATGTGTAAGTATGCGTCCTGTAAGTCTATCGAGGTCATGAACACATTTGGTTCCATGGCTGCAATCACTGTTCGGACTGATTCCATCTTGAATTTTTGATTTGCAACTAGAGGGTTCAGTGGCTTGAGATTTAGAACTGGTCTGAAGGTTCCTTCCTTCTTCCGTACTAGAAAAAGGTTTGAGTAAAACCCCCTGTACCTTTGGATTTCTGGTACGGGCTCTATGACCCCAGTGTTCAACAGTGTTGTAATTGCTTGTTGAAGCAAGTGTTGTTTGTGTGGAGCGGTGGAAGACGGGAGAAACCTTCTTTGTGGTAGATGAGGAGTGAAAGGAATTCTGTAACCCTGACCAATTATGCTGAGTACCCAAGAATCTGATACATGTGTTTGCCATTCTCCTAGGTATCTCTGAAGTCTGCCCCCTATTTGTTGCGGACTGAGTCCCTGCTGGGAGTCAGGCGGAGTTGGGTTTAGGTGTGTTTGGTTTCTTATTTGTGCGGCTTTGTTGGTGCCAGCTGGGTCTGGGCCGTTTGTTACCCTGATCTGATGGTGTTGGCCTGTAGGTGGACCGAAAGGGCCTACTTTGGGAGGTCCAGTTTCGTCTGGGTTGGTTTCGGTTTGACATCTCAAATTTCTGTCTTTTTCCAGTGGGTAGAAAGGTGCTCTTACCCCCTGTGACCTCTGCAATAATTTGCTTCAAGTCTGGGCCGAATAACGAATCTCCTGCGAATTTAAGTGACAGTAGTCTTAGTTTGGAAGCGGTGTCCCCCGACCAATGTCGTAGCCAGAGTGCACCACGTGCCACAACAATGTTTGCAGTTGATTTGGCCGCCGACTTTACTACCTCCATAGCAGCATCCGCTAAAAATGCTAGAGTAGAACTCAGCCTATCTACCTCAGCTTGAAGTTGTTGGTGAGATGACGGTGGGTGAAGCGTAAGTTCCTGTGCCCAATGCTTGGCCGTGCGAGATAGTCCCGCCGATGCTGCGGCCGGGCGTAAAATTGCTGCCGCCTGAACATATGCTCTTTTTAGAGTAGATTCCATGCGGCGGTCTAGGGGATCTCTGAATGCGGCTTCTTCCGCAGGTAGTGCGGTCTGCCTGGATAGGCGAGCAACCGCCGAATCTACCCTAGGGGCTTTATCCCATTTCTTTTGATAATCCTCGGGTACAGGATACGTTTTGAAAAATCTCTGGGTGAGAGCAATGCGTCTGTCTGGTTGAGCCCATTCGGTCTCAATTGCCTGTGTAATAGCACCGAAAACAGGAAAGGTTTGCTTGGGCTTTTTATGGACTCCCAGTAGTTTATCAGCCTTAGACAGAGTGACGGTCTCATCTCTGATTTCTAAAGTTTGTAGCATCTCCCTAAGTAATTTCTTGGACATATCTGGATTTGCTGCAGATGGAGTATCATCATCAGAGTCAGAGTTGGATGAATGTGCATGATCAGATAATTCGGATTCCAAAAAGGGGGGTTTATCTTCCTCTGAGTCTGATGCTAACCCCTCCTCAGATTCTGAGGCTGAGGATTCAGGAACTCGATTTTTACGTTTTTTAGAATGTTTTCCTGTCTGAACCTGTGGATTCTGAACAGTGTGCATGATCCACTGCAAAAACTCTCCCAGTTGTGGTGGTGCAGGTGGATGTACAGGGGATGGATTAAGTTGTTCCCAAGGCATGGCTGGAGAAGTCTCCACTCTAGGTTGTGAAGTACCAGGAATGGCTGGTGGAGGGGTATTTGGGGCAGAATTGGATCCCTCTAAAGCTAGGGCTTGAGCAGGTTGTGGGGAAAGCACAGGTGGTTCTTGTGTCTCCTCCGCCCTAGGTTTCTTACAGTCTGAGCAGTATATTTTTTCAGACTTCCGTAAGGAATGTTTGCAAGTTTTGCATTTAGGCTGTTTGTCAGGCTTCTTTGCCTTTTTAGTGGATAGTAACTCGTCCCTGAGTTCCCTCAGAGAATCAGCTTTTTCCATATTGTGTAAATGGAATGGACTCACGTTTCTAGCAGGCTGGTGTGCGTGAGTGCAGCAGTGCCTGCAGCCGTCTGTGGTAATCTGAGTGTGCTGGAGTCTGTCGCCAAGTCAGAACGGCCGTGTAATGAGCAGGAGGAAGCGTTGGCTGCCTCCGGAGGCGCTGTACATGAAGTTGCGGTGAACTAAAATGGCGCCCGACATTGACGTCAGTACGTCTAACACGCGCCGGGAATGGCGCGAAAGACTCGCGTATAGAGTCTATGGCGTTCTGGCGTTGCCTAGCAACCCGCGCCTCTGGAGAGTGAGCCGCGCCCTGTAGTGTTATTGGCGCATAGAGGGGAACACTGCGAACCCTCCATACAGTGAAAATACGCGTCTATAGTGCCCAAAACGGTAGTCTTAGTTTGGAAGTGTAAATGCCTGGAGCATATGTGAGGCAACCCATTTAGACAGCTCTGCGTGTCATTGGGTCCCGCATGCACGATTTTGCATGTCTGCTAGGCTGCTCATGAACAGCTCTGCGTGTTCAGTTTGAGTGTCAGCCTGCAATCCACGTCCTCCTGGTTCCTGTTGTACCCTGAAAACGGCAGCTCTGCGTGCCTGACAGTACAGGGTAATAAAAATGAAGCTGTAAACAAAAGGAAGAGAAAAAAATAAAAAATAAAAAATAAGAGAGAAATATTGCCTGTCCTACACCTCCGAGGCAGGACAAAAGAACTGAGGATGAGAGGTGGAGCCAGCTCATATAACCAGTAGGAGGGGCCAAGAGACATCAATTCTTCTGTCCTGCCTCCAGAGGTGATGAAGACAAATACCCCTAACGTCTGCACTGACAGTAGGGCCGACTAGAGAAAAAGCAAATACTCTCTAATGCTACAAATGTATTGTTATTGCTACTTTTTATTACTCATCTTTCTATCCAGGCCTCTCCTAATCATATTCCAGTCTCTTACTCAAATCAGTGCCTGTTTGCTAGGGGAAGTTGAACCCTAGCAACCAGAATACTGAAACTGCAGAGCTGCTGAAAAAAAGCTAAATAACTCAAAAACGTTAATAAATAAAAAATTAAAACCAATTGCAAATTGTCTCAGAATACCCCTCTCTACATCATACTAAAAGTTAATTTAAGGTGAGCAACCCCTTTAAAGCTTCACATTTGCAACATCTTATCTCCCATATACAATTAGGTACCAAGACAAAACATCTTAAATATAGGGGGGCGTGGCTAGTCATGGTCTAGAGAAGACATGTTTCCTCCATTTTAACAGGCCTTTCAACTCCCGAAACAATAGCCAGAAGGAGTATTCAGAACCCAGATCAGGCTAGACTAATTAGAGACAAGATGGGGAAAAGAAAACCGAAGGACCAGACCTGCACCATGTCGCCCTTTCTTCAGAAATCAGCACAAACTGAAAGGTCTGTGTCTTTTCAAGATGGCGGCGAAGCAGAACTGTAATGTGTGAATCTCATCTGCTTCTTCTTTTAGCGGTAGCGATAATCCAACACCACTTTCACCAGGTCGGTCTCATTCAGCACTATTCAGCACATTACTCTCACCAAAGACTTTAGATTTGCACATACAGCATGTTACCTGCCAGATACTAGCAGAACAGCTCAGAGACGGGCCTGGTCGGTCAGACACCATAGGCAAACCAGCTGGCCAACTCGCCCCACATCCCCGTCTCACACGTGTGCTCATGCCAACAGCTTTCACACACACATGCGTGGAAGGGCCATTCACTGCGCAGGTCTAGTGCCAGGTTTGGTCTAGGTATAGGCAGAAGAGGTAGCTGCCCAGCACCCCCCAATCAGGGCAATACTTATTTTTATTTATTTATTTATTTATTTTTTTAAACCCTCCCGAAGCCTCCGCCACTGATTTCCATTAGGAAATCCGATGACTTCTGAGGGGGTGAGGGGGGGGGGCAGAGGAAGAATGCAGAAGTTATGTTACATGCAGCACTGACATTACTTCCATTGAATATGTTGTGTGATGTCAGCACAAATGACGCATGACTTAGGTGCGTGTTAAGGTTCGATGGTTAGGGCGGCATCGGTGCTAAATACAGCCATACCCCCAGTTTTTGTGCCCCAGGCAGCTGTCTCTTCTGCCTACCCCTAGTTGCGGCCCTGGAAAAGCAACATAGCTTACAACAAAGGCTAAGTGACTATTAGTAAGACTTTTACCCAAGCGGATATTAGCAATCTAGGTGAGAGAACAGACAAAGTAGAAGCTATCAGAGATGAGCTGGCCCAACGCTACAGAGAAATAGAAAATGACAACATAGCTTTAAGAGAGGAAATGTTCCAACTAAAGCTACTGGAAATGTTCCAACTAAAGGACCTGGAAAATAGATCCCAGAGACAGAACTTGAGAATCAGGGGGGATCCCAAAGGAGGTGGGCCCACAGAGATTGCAGCAATATTTAAAAGGTTTATTTATCCCCTTGCTGTCTTGATGGAGCATACTCTGAATTAGTTGCTAAGCCACCAGCCTTCAAACCACCAAGAGACGTAGTAGTTCACTATTATGAATCCAAGGAAGCCATTTTTTCTAAGAGCCGCCAACAAACAGAGCTGGTCTTCTGAAATGCTCAAATATCAATATTTACGGATCTCTCTCCAATTACACTAGCAAAAAGAAGAGAATTATGGCCACTGACACAAGAACTACCCAAAAACAATATCCCCTACCGCTGGGGCTTACACTTTTACTTAATTGTAAATAAAGAGGGTAAGTAACACACTCTGCAAGACCCAGATGACAGAAAATTCTTTTTAAATAAATTGGGCATCTGAACTACAAGCAAAATCCAATCTACTGCAATTACACAGACAAAGCTCAGGCCCCAACCAGTGTGGTCTAAAGTCCAAGCTTCACGACATGAGCCATCAACATCTAATCAGGATCCAGCACAGCAAACCTGTACCCCTATACACATGCCATCAGTAGCCCTATGTATAGGTCATCTGTACCCCATGTACATACCATCTGTACCCCTATATATAGGTCATCTGGACCCCATGTAAATACCATCTGTACCCCTATGTATAGGCCATCTGTACATCCCCGAAATGCTTTTCCTCTGGCAATAAAGCAATTCACTGTCAGAAAAGCATTACGGGTAGATTTGCATAAACTCAATTTTGTGTATAGTCTTGTCTATTCCTAGAAACGTTATCCTTTTTCTTGGGTATCTTGGAAAGGGTTAGGTGTGACGCTGTCCAGTGATGGGGGGGTTTAGGTGTGATGCTGTGTTATGCCAGGGGGGTGGTTGGGAACTGTGCTGTGACTTAGTGGTTAGGGAAGAGAGAATAATGTGCCCCCAGATGTAATATATTAAGGATATCAGAAATTGCAAAGAAAAAGCTTATACACTGATCATGAACTCCACACAAATTAATTTAGCGGTGAAACAAAGAATACTGTAAGTCTTATTCACTGGAACAACTAGAAGTGTATATTCCTCTAAATTCCCCAAAACTCCAGGGCCACAAACATATTTACAAACGTATTATCTGGGACTTTAACAGTCACTGAGGCTCATTTGAACAATGGGTTCCATTTGCATGTGGGCAGTAAATCACAGCACTAACTGCAATTGTTGAAAACACAAATTAACTAATCGGTTGCTATGGGTTACTGCCCAGGTGCAGATAAATGAGCCCCAGTGTGTCTGATTCTCTCATTGTTCTGCCTTATATTTTTAATATTACTGACAGGCACAAAAGGATATCTACATATACTCTGTGACTTTACTCTCTGTAAATTTCAATTAACCCTATTATTATTCTATATTTTACCCCTTATTCAACATCAATAGTTACATAGTTAGTTAGTTACATAGTTAAATTGGGTTGAAAAAAGACAAAGTCCATCAAGTTCAACCCCTCCAAATGAAAACCCAGCATCCATACACACACCCCTCCCTACTTTTAATTAAATTCTATATACCCATACCTATACTAACTATAGAGATTAGTATCACAATAGCCTTTGATATTATGTCTGTCCAAAAAAATCATCCAAGCCATTCTTAATTGAATCAGCCATCACCCGGCAGTGCATTCCACAACCTCACTGTCCTGACTGTGAAGAACCCCCTACGTTGCTTCAAATGAAAGTTCTTTTCTTCTAGTCTAAAGGGGTGGCCTCTGGTACGGTGATCCACTTTATGGGTAAAAAGGTCCCCTGCTATTTGTCTATAATGTCCTCTAATGTACTTGTAAAGTGTAATCATGTCCCCTCGCAAGCGCCTTTTTTCCAGAGAAAATAACCCCAACCTTGACAGTCTACCCTCATAATTTAAGTCTTCCGTCCCTCTAACCAATTTAGTTGCACTTAGTCTCTGCACTCTCTCCAGCTCATTTATATCCCTCTTAAGGACTGGAGTCCAAAACTGCACTGCATACTCCAGATGAGGCCTTACCAGGGACCTATAAAGAGGCATAATTATGTTTTCATCCCTTGAGTTAATGCCCTTTTATATGCAAGACAGAACATTATTTGCTTTAGTAGCCACAGAATGACACTGCCCAGAATTAGACAACTTGTTATCTACAAAGACCCCTAGATCCTTCTCATTTAAGGAAACTCCCAACACACTGCCATTTAGTGTATAACTTGCATTTATATTATTTTTGCCAAAGTGCATAACCTTGCATTTATCAACATTGAACCTCATTTTCCAGTTTGCTGCCCAGTTTTCCAGTTTAGACAAATCACTGTGCAAAGTGGCAGCATCCTGCATGGAACCTATAGTTCTGCACAATTTAGTATCTGCAAAAATAGAAACTGTACTTTCAATGCCCACCTCCAGGTCATTAATAAACAAGTTGAAAAGCAAGGGACCTAGCACAGAGCCCTGCGGTACTCCACTAACAACACTGGTCCAATTAGAAAATGTTCCATTTACCACCACTCTTTGTAGTCTATCTTTTAATTAATGTCTGAGTAAGAGATTAATATTGCATATGTAAATATTATGGAGCCCCATAGGCTAAAAGAGCAACATGGTGGTGCTGCCCATTGCTCTGAAGGGTTGCCCAGTAGACTGCTCAGCTAACAATACTATATAGTTTGTTCCCAATATTTTTGCATATGAAAGTAAATCGCTGGCAAATAAATAATTGGATACATTTGATAAATTCCCACTGGGTGGAGACAGAGGATCTTGCTTAAATAGTAAAGTGACTAACTGCAAAGATTAAGGGGACATTCGCGTTTATGCTGTTTAATGTGATTCCCACTCAAAAAAGAAAAATAATCTGCATAGACACAAAGTTTTTGGACAGCCAAAACTCTATTTATAAAGACTAATAGTGCTGTCTTGTGAACAGACACTCCCAATGTTTATAAATATAATTGCATAGAAAGGAGTGTCGGCCCAGAGAAAAAACAAATCCTGTGTACTGTGGCCGAATAGAAAAATAATGAAGAATCTAAAGATCAGTGGTCTAAGTGATAAGCAATAAAAGGCTTTGTACACACACATATTTAAATATATATACACACACACACAAAATTTGGAAGAATACATTGATAAAAGCTAAAATCCCTGAGACTATCTTGCCTCACAAAACATTATCCCATAGTTACATCAACAATTTTGGAGGCCAACATTCCCTTAGATCATCTTCCCTTAGTAAACACTATGCCAGAGATAAAGCAACAATCCTGGAGAAAATCTTGCCCTACTATACACACTATCCCATAGTAATAGCAAGAATCCCGGAGACCATCTTGCCTTACTAAACACTATCCCATAGTAAAAGCAACATTCCAATAGCTCATCTTGCCTTAGTAAACACTAACCCAGAGATAAAGCAACAATCCTGGATACCATCTTGCCTTACTTAACACTATCCCAAAGTTATAGCAACAATCCCGAGAGACCATCTTGCCTTACTAAAATGTATGTGAGTGTGTGTAAGTGTAAATGTAAGTGTGTAATAATTTGAAAAATGTGTGTGTTTTGTGCGTGAACACTACCCTGGGGGGGAGGGGTGCAGCTAGCAGATCCTTCCTCTGCAACGTGGGACCAGCTGGAGGCTCCGCAGGAAGTTTTCACATGAAGATCCAGGTTGGGGGTCCTCGCTGGGGGGAAGCGGAGGTGCGGGCAGCAGCAGATGCATTCGTCCCCCCCATTCTGACTGCCCAGCTTGTTGTCTAGAGCAATAACAACAATTACACACAACATTAACATGTCCTTATATATCAGTACCTGCTGCTACAGTCTGTCCATGGATTGTAATCACATAGAAGGATGCTGCATCGATATTAGAATATACATCTAATCATTCTGACTGACAGTTCTCTGAATTGGACCAGAATATCTGGGACTGCGTTTTTTTCATAATGTTAAAAGTGTACATAAACCTAATCACTTGTACCTCTTACCAGCAGTTGTTTATCAGCATGTACACTCTTTCGGGAGACATCTTGAGTTTGAAGAGCCTCAGTCCAGCTGAGATTTTATCCACAGCCTCGGAGTTGAAAAAATCTTCAAATGGAATTTTGCTCTTGCTGAACACCTCCCACATGAACACTCCTAAATGAGAGAGAGAAAAGAAAGGGAACGTGTGATTAGACTGATCCACCAGAGAGCTGGGCTAAACACTGACCAACACTTCACTTCATATTTTTGAAACCATGATATAATGAAATCACAATACACCAATATTTTCCTATTCCTGTACCCATTTCATGACCTAAAGGAGGCCTTGGCCAGAGGAAGAACCTTCAGGTGAGGCCTGTATTAATAAAAAATGAGAACCACTGCTTTATACAGTTATTTTGTTGTGGCGTTTGAAATTTTATCTTTACGGTGGCCTCTGAAGCTGAAATTAGGTGCACTTACCTGGCCACCCCAAAATCTGAAACCTTCACGACCAATGATTCCCCCACCAGGCAGTTGCAAGCAGCCTATTGGAGAAATAGAGATAACTACGTTATTACAGGCAATAAAAAAAACAGTTTATAGGTTCTGAAGGTATTAAAAAGAAAGGATACGGGCAGGTGATTGTCACAAATGCATCACAGGTTGCTACTGGTTACAGGGCTTGGGTAAAAGTTTTTATTTTGCAGTTTTTATAACACAACAAAAGAAACCATACATACAGAGAAAGAAAAAAAAAGACATTAACCCTTGCCAGTGGTGCCTTCAATTTACATACTATTTCATGTTACGCCCAACGCTAATGGAGCGGCCTCCCATTCCATCCATGCACCCCAAATGTCTCGAAACTTATTTGGGCAACCCCCAAACTGCATAGGTCTGTTTTTGATAAGGCAAAATATTATTGATCTGCCCCCTCCAAAAAGAAATGGTAGGGGGGTCAAGTGACTTCCAGTGCAAAAGGATAGACTTTTTTGCATAATACAACATTTGAAGATAGCAAAGTTTAACCTTAGACTTCAGACCAAAGTTATCCATCACTCCCAAAAGACAAACCAGCGGGGTTCTTAAGCTTGGGGCATCCAAAACTAGGGACGTGTGTTGCAGAACCTCCTCCCAGAAACCTTGAATACAAGGGCATTCCCAGAAAACATGTATAAATGTCCCTATGTCCTGGTTGCACTTGATACATTGATCTGAGACCATTGGATATAGTTTTGCGAGCCTATATGGTGTGAAGTAGACCCAATTCAGGAATTTAGTTTGAAAATATCAGATTTTAAAAGGATCAGTCCTACTTACATAAGCATCTTGGCCTCCTCAGACATTACCCCTTCCCAAATCATCTTTAATGCTATTCTGTGAACCTTCCTTCATGTGCCATCTTTCACCCAAACACTGCTTCTATCACTGTGATCCAAGATGGCACATGAAAGAAGGTTCACAAACTAATCTCTCCCATGCCCTCTGTACTTTCCTGTGTCCCCAGGGGTTTGCTGTCTGATCAATGAGTCTCCACAGGGCACAATTAAAGGGGACATAGTGCTTTATAAAACAAAAACAACATGAGCAGCAGCAGTGATTGAATCCATGGCTGATGAATTCATGGATCAAAAAGATATGGCAGCACAGTAACTGCACTGACTCAATAGGCCACACATACAAAGCAATGCTCTGTGTACGTAATAAACTATGTATGTAATGCACATCTAAGTGGAAATAAATGCCATATAAACCTTACTCATCAAAAGGGTACACTTCCCCTTTAAGAGCAAGGGACAGAGGTGACTTCATACCTAGGGATTTTGACAGTTGGATCAGTCCGTTGGTTGATACTGGGGTGAGAGGTAACTGTAAATTCTCTCTGAGATTTTTTTGACAAAAAACCCTTTATTTTAGTTTAAAAAAAGAGGGGAAATAATTGGGTGATACCCTCAGTCTAGCAGATGTTGCTCTTCTCATTGGTTTTAGTGAATTTGGAAAACTATCCCCTAAAATGGGTTTTGGAGATACCTTTAATCTTAGCACTGGTTGGGAGACACAGACCCAGGATTTGGAAGTTATGCAGGGCTGACAGCAAATATACACCTTTTCTATAGCAACCCCTTAAGAAAATAACATTTTGCACTCCTGAGGATCATTTCTGTTCCCAGTATTGACAGTCTACTTATTGCCCCTCTGCCCCTGGGTATCTGCCCTGCTATGAAGTACCAACACTGTAGCTAAACACACGCTCCATTTATCCAAATCTGGAACTAGGGGTGGGTAGCAGAGTCACATGCCATGGGGATAATTGAGGGGGGCAGAAAGCTAAAGAGTGGGGGACAAGCAGCAGGGTTTCATATAAGAAAGATGACTTTACAACTACGGATTTGTCAGTTGGTTTAGTCCGTTGGTTGGCAGAGTTATGAATGTAATATCCCTATAAGAGATTTTTTGCCAAATAACCCTTATTTTAGTGAAAAAGGGGAGGGGGATAGTTGGCTGATACTCCCAAGACTAGCGGATGTTGCTCTTCTCATTGATTTCAGGGATTTTTTCCCCACAAATGGGCTTTGGATATACTTTTACTCTTAGTGCTGGTTGGGAGACACAGACCCAGGGTTTGACAGTTGGTTTAGTCCTTTGGTTTTAATTGTGGTAAGTGCATATTCCCTCATAGAAGCTTATTTTAGTGAAAAAGAGGGGAAACAGTTGGGTGATGCCCCCCCAGACTAACAGATATTGATCATATTACTGATTTAGTGAGTTTCCCCCTAAAATGGACAATGCCTTTACTCTTAGTGCTGGTTGGGAGACACAGACCCAGGGTTTGACAGTTGGTTTAGTCCGTTGGTTGATAGAGTGGTGAATGTATTATCCCTATAAGAGATTTTTTACCAAATAACCCTTATTTCAGTAAAAGGGGGGGGGTAGTTGGCTGATACCCCCAAGACTAGCTCCTTTCATTGATTTCAGGGATTTTGGAGCGTTTCCCCCACAAATGGGCTTTGGATATACTTTTAGTGCTGGTTGGGAGACAGACCCAGGGGTTGACAGCTGGTTTAGTCCTTTCCTTGATAGAGAGGTAAATGTGCTATCCCTCTAAGAGATTTAGGGGCTGACAGCAAATATACACATTTTTGAAGCCCATAAACAGATAACATTTGGGGACAACAGGAGCAGCAGCAGTGATTGAATCCATGGCTGATCAATTCATGGATCAAAAAGATATGGCAGCACAGTAACTGCACTGACTCAATAGGAAATACATAATAAGCTATGTATGTACTGCACATCTAAGTGGAAATAAATGCCATATAAACCTTACTCATCAAAAGGGTACACTTCCCCTTTAAAAGCAAGGGACAGAGGTGACTTCATACCTAGGGATTTTGACAGTTGGATCAGTCCGTTGGTTGATACTGGGGTGAGAGGTAAGTGTAAATTCTCTCTGAGAGGTTTTTCTGCCAAATAATCCTTTATTTTAGTTTAAAAAAAAGAGGGGAAATAGTTGGGCGATGCCCACAGTCTAGCAGATGTTGCTCTTCTCACTGATTTTAGTGAATTCGGAGAACTATCCCCTAAAATGGGTTTGAAGAAACCTTTAATCTCAGCACTGGTTGGGAGACACAGACCCAGGATTTGGAAGTTATGCAGGGCAGACAGCAAATATACAGCTTTTCTATAGCAACCCTTAAGAAAATAACATTTGGGGGACCCCTGTGGATCATTTCTGTTCCCAGTATTGACAGGCTCCTTAGAGTTTTGCCCCTGGGTATCTGCCCTGCTATTAAGTACCAACACTGTAGCTAAATACACGCTCCATTTATCCAAATTTGAAACTAGGGGTGAGTAGCAGAGTCACATGCCATGGGGATAATTGGGGGGGGAAGCTAATTAGTGGGGGACATACAGCAGGGTGTCATATAAGAAAGGTGACTTTAAAACTAGGGATTTGTCCGTTGGTTTAGTCCTTTGGTTTAATTGTGGTAAGTGCATTTCCCTCTGAGAGATGCTTATTTTAGTGAAAAAAGAGGGGAAACAGTTTGGTGATGCCCCCCAGACTAACAAATATTGATCATGTTACTGATTTTAGTGTGTTTCCCCCTAAAATGGACAATGCCTTTACTCTTAGTGCTGGTTGGGAGACACAGACCCAGGGTTTGACAGTTGGTTTAGTCCGTTGGTTGGTAGAGTGGTGAATGCATTATCCCTATAAGAGATTTTTTACCAAATAATCCTTATTTTAGTAAAAAGGGGGGGGGGTAGTTGGTTGATACCCCCAAGACTAGCGGATGTTCCTCTTCTCATTGATTGCAGGGATTTTGGAGAGTTTTCACCTAAAATGGGCTTTGGATATGCTTTTACTCTTAGTGCTGTTTGGGAAACACAGACCCAGGGTTTGACAGTTGGTTTAGTCCGATGCTTGGTAGCGTGGTGAATGTACTATCCCTATAAGAGATTTAGGGGCTGACAGCAAATATACACTTTTTCCCAATTGAAGCCCATAAACAGATAAAATTTGGGGACTCCTGTGCCTCACTATAAATACTTTATTTGTATGACCAGTATTAACAGGCTCCTTACAGTTTTGCCCCTCTGCCCCTGGATATCTAACCTGTTCTGATATACCAACCTTAACATGAATTTAATGGAATACATAGCAATGTATTTTCCTTTCATGTCTCATGTGCATTCCCTTCAAATGTTCCGGCTGTGGGGGGCAACAGGGTACATGGTAGGGCAGTATTGATTCCAATCACATTTAATTGCTATTCTGTAAATGTTTTCTATAGCAGGGGGGTGGGCAATCTGCACCTGGCCAGCGATCTTATGTACTATGTATTCATTCTCTCTATACCAATGCTCATTTCTGATTGGCTGCTGTGAGGTACTGTATTGTATAAACAGAGTGCCAGTACCCACTGGGAGTGACACAAAGCTCATGTTTAGGGTAAAATGGACAGATCGCTACCTTCCTCTGTATTTTATAAGAAATATTAAATGTTAAATGCATTATCCTGAAGCTAATCAGTCAATTTGTTCTCTTCCCATACAGATTGCTACAGTGCTATTTTTTTCGGCAAATAACCAACGCTTTTTGGACTGTGTTTTTTCCTGGCTTCTCCTTAGTTCAGATTTTAACATTCTTTTCTGAACATATAAGGAGAGCCAGTATCTAAGGAGGGAGACCCTCTGGGGTACCCCGGCCTTGTGCCGGCCCCTCTATTTGAGCCAAAACATCTCAGGCTTTTTTCTTTTGCTTCTTTTTTTTTTTTAACATCTGGCACCATTTTTTTAACATCTGGCATCTGAAGAACGACATCATCTTCTTTTAAGAGGTAATCCTGAAAATCCAATTTCTACAGTTTATTATTATTATTTTATTATTAACATGTATTTATATAGCGCCAACATATTGCGTAGCACTGTAAGAGATTAATGATTTATTTTATAGAAAACCTGCCCTAAATTCAAGGGGAAGCAATATGTAAGGTCGCACATCTCTTTCCCAGGCCATTCAAATAGTAAAGTGCACCTACCCAGGGTAGTTTACTGCTGGTCAGACTGGCCCTCTAACTGGCCATCTAGGGGCAGAATTACAATATGGAAAGGGACATCGGCATTAGAAAGAGTTTAAAAATGTACTCATTTCTTGATTACTTACTGACAGTTTGCAGAATCCCATGGGAATGGAAGGTCACACTATGTGTGAGAAATATTTAATCATACATATGTTCAGATCTTTGTACACGTTCTGATGAGTGAGGAACCAGGGTGATTTGTACATGTACTTACCTGCAGGGGGGCATATGAATACTAAATGCTATGGGTGTTAAAGTTTTCAGATTTTATCAGGTCACTCCCAGACTTGGAGTTGAAGCTCCTGGCTGGTTGCTAGGGCTTAATTGCCCTAACAACCACACAGCAGTTTGGAAATAAAATTGGGAGAGGAATAGTAGACGGGCATGTCACATACAACAGAACCTTGGAGGACATTGTCTCATTAACTAGTGATTGATACAGTAAGACTTACTTTATGCAAGTAGCTGTTGCTAGCTTTGTGAGAAAAACTACTTTCTGTCTGTTCAATTACCTACATTTGCCATGTCTAGAGACATCGACAAAGATGGGTTTTTCAAACCCAAAAAAGCGCAAGAGAGAGGCGAGGAGTCGTGGAAGCGCCAAAAAGATCAGAGATGAGCGCGTGGCCTGCCAACCTGCAGCGAAGAAGCCGGTTCCTGTACAAGACCAATGGAACACCCTCAGGAACATCAACAAAGAACAGCACATCTTCGAGGACTACGGGGAAGAGAGCTACCTGTTCTATAAAGCCCTAGAAGAGAAATTCTTAACATCGGGTATTCTCACAAAGCAGACCACCATTGAGGAAAGTTATTGGCAGGAAGTCACCACCATTTTAATTAAAGTGCACAGACACTTTTCGCTGGACTTCTCCACCTTGTGCCTTGCTGTAAAATACATGGCAAGGTACATCTCCGGAAGGCAACTGAGACCTGGGATCCTGAAACCAGTGGGGGCCACTAGTTTATATTTGGCCATTAAGATCATGGAAGACAATCCACCCAATGCAGAAGAGTTTGCTGCGTTTTTTGGTGAAACTCATTACTCACCAAGTTTCCTGGCATATATTGAAAATATGATTCTGTACCGACTGGAGTGTCGCCTGCACCAACCAACCATAGACTTTTTTCTAGAGCACTTCACCTTAATGAGTGTATCCCCGGAGATGTTTTTTTATGACAACATCACTAGAGTAGCCAATGCTCTTACAGCTGCCAGGGGCATTGCAGCACTGACCATGATGAAGTATGAATTTCATACTTATTTACCATCTTTAATGGCTCAGTGCTGCCTTAACGCTGCTGAACACATCCTTGGATACAACTTAATAGTGGAGTTGCCCAGCGACTATCCAAGTCACATAGTGCAGAAATGCCTCAGAAAAACGTTACTCCTGGCATCAGCCAACAAGGACTTTTTACACCAACTTATGCCAGGAGTCTTTCCTGAGGTATTTCCGAAGTTTACTTCAACAGGAGCCAAGGAGCCAGCCAGGAAGCCCAGCAAAACATCTGCAAAAAAGCCACAAAAAGAGTCAGGAGCCAAGGAGCCAGCCAGGATGCCAGGCAAAACATCGGCTAAAAGGCCAAATAAAGAGACAGGAGCCAAGGAGCCAGCCAGTCAGCCAAACAAACCGGCAAAAAGACCAAAGATAGAGGCTTCTGCAAATGATAACAAAGGTAGAACAGAGTCAACAGCAGCAGAGGCAGTTGCACCCACGAGAAGAACAGCACGGAACACGCAAAGATGCTGTAAATTTTGCATTGGCACTCATGCATACACATATCCACATACTCACACAGACACACATTTATACTGAGTCTATGGACAAAACACTTTCATCCCACTGACATGATTATCCTTTTTCCTTCTCCCAAAACAGCCCTTATGACATACACCCATACATATTTACATACACGCACACACACAAACATCTGAGTCACAGCTGCCAGAAGGGGCAAGCAGTACCATACTGGGGACAAGAATATGGTTAAATACACGCAAGTACCTTTATGCCACTCGGTAGACCCTGCATTCCTTTTCACTCAATCCCTCAGACTGCAGAGCCGGGTCTGCAGGCTGCCTGGGTCTAACAGAATGGAGAGGAATGCAGCATTCACCTTCCTGCTTAAAGGTACTTATGTTGTATGTTGCCATATTCTCTTCTGTTTCCCTTCCTTACACCGCAGCTTCACCAGCGGTGCTCCTCCCTTAATCCAAAATATGGTTTTATATACAGGAGCACACTTAAGCCACTTGGTGGATTTTGTATTGCTTTTGACTCCATCCTCAGGCTGTAGAAGCCGGGTCTGCAGGCTACCTAGGAAGGAATTGAAAGGAATGCAACGTTCACCTAGCAGTTTAATGACGCTCGTGTATATGCTGACATATTCCCTTCTGTTTCCCTTCCTTCCACCACAATTCCTACAGCAGTGCCCCCCCCTTACATATAAAAGATGGTTTCATACACAGAAGCACCCATAAGCCACTTAGCAGACCCTGCATTGCTTTTCATTCCATCCCTCCAACTGCAAAGCTGGGATCCAATGGAATGAAGAGGAATGCAGCGTTCACTTAGAAGCTTAATGGAGCTCATGTATATGCTGCCAAATTACTTTCTGTGTCCCTCACCCTGCTTCCCTTCTTTAATTATGGAGCATTGATCCTGGGAGCAAAACCGATCGCCGTTAAGGGGTCAGGAAGGAATTTTTCCCTCTAGTGAAGCAGATTAGACCATGCTTCACAAAGGTTTTTTTTTGCCTTCCTCAGGATTGAAAAGCCCAATTCATTACATCAATAAAGCTGTGACTTACACAGATTAACCACAATGAAGCTGTGTGTGTATTTATTTTGGGTATTGGGGGGCTGGTAATAAAGGTTGGTTCTTCCTTAAAAAAGCCAAGATAACATATACAGAGAGATGCAGATGGGAGAGTGAATAAAATAGCCCAAATAACAAACAGTTTAGAAGCTGCTGTGTTGTTGCTAGGGTCCCATTTGCCTTAGAAACCAGCAACAGAGTGGGAGATGAAAACAACCTATTGCTAAAGAAAAGGGGTAGTTGGAATATTAAATGTGGTGGTCTGGGGTATAATTGCATGTAATCATAAGAAGAATACAGAAGAGAGCAGAAGTCTATAGTCTATAGGATTTGGTGTCATGAAAAGAAAGTTACCATGTGTGGGTAAAGGGCGGGTGGGCGGGCTCCCTGTGTAGGTAAAGGGGCGGGTGGGCGGGCTCCCTGTGTGGGTAAAGGAGAGTGCGGGCACTCTCCCTGTGTGGGTAAAGGGGCGGATGGGCGGGCAACCTATGTGGGTAAAGGGGTGTGTACCCTGTGAGGGTAAAGGGGTGGGTGGCAGGGCCCGCCCCGTTTGGGTAAAGGGGAGGGTGGACGGGCTCCCTGTGTGGGTAAAGGGGCGGGCGGGTACCCTGTGTGGGTAAAGGGGCGGATGGGCGGGCAACCTATGTGGGTAAAGGGGTATGTACCCTGTGTGGGTAAAGGGGCGGGTGGACGGGCTTTCTGTGTGGGTAAAGGGACGGGTGGGCGGGCTCCCTGTGTGGGTAAAGGGGAGGGCGGACGGGCTCCCTGTGTGGGTAAAGGGGAGGGCGGGACTGATTGCTACAAGTCTGTAGGATATAACAAGCCCCAGGGCAAACTTTGCCAAATGAATAGAATATGCAAGTGTTGTATCTAGTTTTATGATAAACAGTCTATTCATTAGAGGGAAATCAATGTTAGCAGAGCCACTGCCAAGGGACTGCATTATGCCGGAAGGCCTCCCTCTGTCTCCTGCACAAACTGTTGAAAAACCTGGGGAGCCCTCCAGCCATCAACGGATCTCCACTGTCCTGAACAAGTGATGTATCTCTATATATCAGCAATACATTGCACCTAATATGAGAGCTATGGTATAGAGAGCGCCAGAGCTGAATGAGAGCTGTGAAGATGTGGAATTTTCTCCCTGAATCAGTTGTACAGGCTGATACATTAGATAGCTTTTACAAGGGGTTGGATGGTTTTTAGCAAGTGTAGGAATACATGGTTATGGAAGATAGCTCATAGTACAAGTTGTTCCAGGGACAAGTCAGATTGTCAAGTTGTTTTTGCCCCTCTGCGATAAAATGGAGAGGCTTCAAATGGCAGGTTATATATTGACTTAAAAGGTTGAACATGATGGACTTCTTTTCAATCTATGTTACATAAAACACATTTGCTATAGAAAGTACATATCTAACTTGTGACTTATGGTACAAATACTGCAATAACGAATGCAGCCATTGAGGGAAGCTTAAACTGTCTTTTCCATTCAGTACCATGGACAGCACTCTGTGGCTGCAGCTCCTATTGTTAAACAGGACATGACAGTGGGCCCCGGTTCTATCAGTTCTGACACCGCCTGACAAATAAATGGATATCTGACTTCTGTCTATCTGCTAAAATGGATATCTGACTTCTGTCTATCTGCTGTATAGTATAATAGAAAACTTCTAAACCATTATCTATGAATTACTTCTACAGCCCACTGCCAGAAATTGCCTTATTAGGCAATGCCGGACTGAGCCTTAGCTTGTTTTGTACCGACCAAATTTATAATAATTACCATGAGAGTGTCCCGGGGAAACGTCTTGTCTTCTTCTGTCTTCTGATCTCAATTCTATCACTTCTGCTTTATCCTTTGCTTTCTTCTGCTTCTTACTGGCATATTCCTGATAAAGACAAATGTATGAAAATTATAAATATAAAAAACTATATCAAGGTTGTTTTGGGACAACTTGAGCTTTCCAAATACTATCATTTATGTACAATCCCACTTTTGTTTGACATACTTTAGGTTCCAAGGCCAAAACTTCCACTAACAATAGGTTCCCCCCAAGAAATCAGAGATTTATTTTGATAGTGCACATTCTGACTTTTTTAACCTATTAAACACCTGAGTGCAAGTCATATTTATCGTAATAAAAGGTTTTTACACTATATACAGAGTATTTCTTTTAAAGTCTTTTGGGAGTGGAAATTAAAGGCAATTCATCTAAAGTGAAACATTGGTTTTAATCAAGGTGGAAGTAACGGTCTAAACGTTTATTAGCTTCTCTGCAGTGTGAAACACTTATTCATTTAAAGGACAACCTAACCTAAAAAGATGTGGAAAACTCACAAAGCCACTATAAGAGTGTTATCACAAAAGGGGTTAGATACAGAGCTCAAGCAATACTACACTATTTTTTATATTTTTTTTACCTTTCTTTTTATACTCTCTCTACCCTGAGCTTTCTGGAGCGAAGGTTCATATTGTTGGACTCTCAAATCTCCCTGACAAATGAGGATAAAACACACCAACCCCACACAATAATCTCTGGCTCACAATGGACTACACACACTATGCTTACGCAGCCCTAATGCTAAGGGGACCTGTCACCCCATTCCCCTCTAAGGGGCTGAGCAGTGACTATAAGAAAACTAATCCATAGCTAACCAGGCCTCACACTTCCTACTTACTTGGGTCCTGCCAGTTGTTCCTCCTGCAAAGTGGCTTCTTCAATAGATGTTCCTCCTCTGAAGCACATCTGCCCCTGTGACTTGTCTCCTTTCAAATTCTTCTAAACTCCACACTCTTAGAACCTCCTATTTGTTTCACTACTCCCTCTAATGGCCAAACACTATATAGCTAATGTCTAATCTAACCCATTTCTACACTGCCATCTAGGGGCAGAAAGTGGTAATTACCGTATAATTGCTTTAACCCTTTCACTGCCACACTATTTGGCTGATTTGAAATGAAAGAAAAAATCCTATTTTACTTAGTACAATCACATATATCAGAAACATAATTTATTATATGTACGAGAACACAGCAGATTTGGAAAGTTTAATGTTTCCTGAATGAGCCAATACCAAATAAATATAGTTTTATGGATATTTGTCACCTGTGTAGATCTCCAAACTACAAGCAGTACATCAATACCAAATTTCCAAAGCATCACTGCACAAAACTCAATACTTCTGATTTTAAGGCCAAATATTCCCCTAACAGCAGGATTACCCTAGAAAATGACATTATTAGAAAAAGCAGATTCTGATGACAGGCACTCATTTGATAGGTTTGATTACTTTGCTGCACGTCACTATGGAGTGATGTTTATATTGTGCTTGTATCAAGTTTAGCTGCCAAGAATGGGTTTTTGACTTGGGATCAGTTAGGATCGGACTATTAGGCCAAAAGTCTTCCCATAATTCCAAGTTACTAAACCCGGACTTGCAATCTGGCAATATTCCAGTCTCTTCTTCAAATCAATGCATGGTTGCTAAGGTAACTTGGACCCTAGTAACCAGATTACTGAAACTGCTAGCTGGAGAGCTGCTGAATAAAAAGCTAAATAACTAAAAAAACAGAAATTATAAAAATGAAAACCAATGGCAAATTGTCTCAGGATTTCCCTCTGTAAATCATACCAAAAGTTAATATGAAGGTGAACAACCCCTTTAATGTAGATTTGAACCAATAACGAATGATACATTGTTAACCATGTTACATTTTATGAAATATATTTATATTAATGATACATTTTCAATAGTTTTAAAGCTATCACTTAACTGTTTCTACTGAAAGCAGTCTGGATGTTCATATTCTCTGCACTGCTGCTCCTGACTCATGAAATAATGTAGCAGATAATGTAGCAGATGCCAACTGATTAACGTGGAAGAGAACAGAATTCTGCTACATGATTGTGAAAAAGTCAGAAGCAGAGAGGCAGATGTGAGTGGATGAGACATTTCTCTGCTTCAGTGATAGATTTCAGACTGATAGATTTCACACAATGAAAAGCAAGAAGTCTCTGTTTATTGGCATTGCTGTATAAAAGGAGAGGAGAGTTACACAGGGCAGGATGATCAATGAATGAGCAGGATCATTTGACTCACTGGCTCTGGAGAGAGCTGTGCCGGGTTATTAGGATCACATTCTTAGGACTTTTTCTTTCCTCCCGTTGGTGCTGAAGTGGTCGCCTTCTGTGATACTCCTTCATCTGTGGAGAAAATGGGACAGAGTTATACCAATGTATATATTATGCCTATCACTACCATCAGACATTAGAAACATGACATTGTCTCATATTTAAAAAACGATGTGAGAAAACCCCAGTGTGTTTACATACAAACTCCCTCTCATACTCTGTGCTGTCTCAGAATGAACTCTAAGTTGTTCATTATCCAGTTTTCTAATCATCCAAATTCCACCGCTGATTAGGTTTATCCCACAAATAGCCACCATCCACTGAATATCACTTTGCTTGGCCTTTAAAAGCACTGACATATCTTACTGAATGTATTTTGGGAAGTTGCTTAGATTACATTTTCTTTCACTATGCAGAACAGAAGTGTAGGGACAAACTGCTAATGTCAAATCTAAATCTAGTTATGGCTGTGTCAAATTGGGCTGATTGAATGCTTAATCTGCAGGCTGAAAAATTACTCTGTAACACTGCGTCTATGAACAAAACATTATGAACAAAACATTCATGAGAGTCAAACATTAACACAAAAAACAAACAAAACAATTTACTTTTTCACAGTGAAGGTGACATCTCTGACCCGTGATCCCACATCATTTCGACAGCTGTGATGAAATAGGTACATAGCTCCCTGCTAATACTGCAACGGTCCTGATCCCAGTGCTCTTCATACACATCATCATACATACAACCTTCCTTTATTCCATGTCCCACTGGATTCCATGTTGATTTCTTCATACATTAAAATGGTTTTCCTCTTTACACTGGACAGTTCATCTGATCCTCAGGAATCTCCCCTGAAGTGACTCTCCAGTCTCCTCACTTGCAAAGGTGCTAGAGTTCTCACCCTCCAAGATCTTGCTTTCAAGTGCTTCTTTTAATACATAATTATTTAATACATTATTATTTAATACATTATTTGTGACATGAATACACTCCTGCTAATATTTAGCTCAGTTTAGCCACTTAAACTAATCACAAAAATTAATCGCATTTATTCAATTTTAAAGAAAGCTCAGACTCTTAATCCACATTCAGTTGTATAAATAGTCAAAAAGTTATTTATTTCTCAGTGGAAAACCCAAGCAAGCAAGAGCACATCAAATATTCATTTATAATCACACATTAAAAACCTTAATTCAAAAGTAACAATTCATGAATATAAATCAAAGACTTACAAGATACGAATATTGGACAATTCGTTACACGTAATCAATTCACACTAAAAAGATTTAATTAATAGACACTATAAGAAAATTCATACAGAGGCTCAGGCTTTTCGGCTAATTAGAGGCAAATATTATATGCCACTCAATTCCTTGGCATTAGGATAGTAGCAGCCTATGACATGTGTAGTTTGTATTTCAAAACTCATAGCCCGTTGGTGCCAGCATGTTAGAAGCACAACTATGCCCTATAAGATATCATTAGAGTTTCTTAACTACTCAGAGGGGGTAATTTATAAACACTGGGCAAAATTGCACCTGGCCAGTAACCCATGACAACCAATCAAATGTTTTCTTTCTATGTTCAGCCTGCAGCTGGCTTAAAAACATGTAATGACTTTCTGGTTGTTATGGGTTACTGCCCAGGTGCAGTTTTGCCCCAGTGTGACTTATGAAGAATGTCATACTTTACCAACGTGAGCACACAGGACTCTATTCCTCCTTCTTTTTCACCTGTCATTGGGTACAAGGTTCCTAACTTGTAATCCAAAAGGAAACCTCTGATTTTACTGGTGAAGAGATGAGAGTGGAGCAAGAAATAACGAGGTAGTGAACACCTGCAAACTGTGAGAAAACATCTAATTTTCCAAGCATATTTCCCCTTTAAAAAGCTTTCCCTTATTGACTATGGCAGGAGTAACCCAGTGCTTCCTCTTATGTCTGCTTTCTGTTTTACAGTTACTGTCATGTAGGGTTCTTTGGTGGACACACTTCCTAATCCTTGGGGATGCTTATTATATGGATGACTAGACAATAGGTAACCAATAGGTATGTGTGGGGAAGAGCATCTCTGCAGCTTCATTTCTAGTGTTTTATTCTCTACCACACAACATGCCCTTCCGGTTATCAATCATTCTGTGTATGTGGGCAGTAATCATCAGTGCATATACCTAACAATTGTAACCAGAATTAGTGAGAAAAAAAGAGTTAGTGACTATAATCCAGTCCTGTGTCCTGCTCATTGTCACTTGTATAAAAAGAAAACTAAATTGTTTGTTGGTGATGAGTTGCAAATGCAAATTAAAAAATGTTATGCGTATATAGAACACCTTGCTTTTTCTGGGCAAATTACAGTTACCTATATAAAGACAAAATCAAGTCTGATGAATTGCAGAGACAATCTTGCCTTATTATATAGAAAAATATAAACTTATAAAAAAGTTAAATGACCAAAGTCTCTGAATCTTCCCCTTGGTTATCCGACCCAACGATCCTCGTTTCTCCTTGAGTGCAAAACAGCAGTCCAAAATTTTCTTTAAAGGTCAGCGCTAATTGAAAGCTCAAGGGAAAAAAGTATGATGGAAAAAGGAAAACGATGAATTTTTTATAGTGTAGTATTTTACTGGGAGTTGTAGTTCCACAACCAGAGAAGATTATTTGGTGCAGTTACCCTTTAAAATTCACCACAAGTGGCTATTGGATGGGTACTTACGAACTTTTAAATTTAACAAGTGCACATCACGATTGTTGGAGAATAAAAGTTGCAAGGTAATTCTTCTGAGCTGGAAGAGGTTAAAAGTGCGCAAAATATAGTGTAAAATCTTTTTTATTAAATATCTAAAAAACCAAATGGTTACACTCACATTTTAGTAGTTAAAAACCAGGCATATAGTCACTTATCCGTGCAAGTCCGTACTCCTGCAAGTCTTTTCCAGCGATTGCTGTTGGGGTCCCGACCAGCGTTTCCTCAGCTTGCTGCTTGGTTGCTTTCTGGACGCTTGGATTTGACGGCCTCTGATGAAGTCGGTAAGCGACGAAACGCGTAAGGCATAGCTGGCAGACGTCGCATACAAGCGTCCAGAAAGCAACCAAGCAGCAAGCTGATCGTGGAGGAAACGCTGGTCGAGACCCCAACAGCAATCGCTGGAAAAGACTTGCAGGAGTACGGACTTGCACGGATAAGTGACTATATGCCTGGTTTTTAACTACTAAAATGTGAGTGTAACCAATTGGTTTTTTAGATATTTAATAAAAAGGATTTTACACTATATTTTGCGCACTTTTAACCTCTTCCAGCTCAGAAGAATTACCTTGCAACTTTTATTCTCCAACAATCGTGATTTGCACTTGTTAAATTCAAACGTTCGTAAGTACCCATCCAATAGCCACTTGTGGTGAATTTTAAAGGGTAACTGCACCAAATAGTCTTCTCTGGTTGTGGAACTACAACTCCCAGTAAAATACTACACTATAAAAAATTCATCGTTTTCCTTTTTCCATCATACTTTTTTCCCTTGAGCTTTCAATTAGCGCTGACCTTTAAACAAAATTTTGGACTGTTGCCTTATTATATACTATATCCCACTGTCTCCTCATAAAACATTATTTCAATTACAGCCACTATCCCTGAGGCCCTCTTGCGTTACTATCCCACAGTTACAGTCACTCCCCCAAAGAACATTTTGCATTACTATACACACTATCCCACTGTCTCTTCTCATAAAACCATCCTGTCTAATGATGATCACTATTTCACAATTACAGCCACTATCCCTGAGGCCCTCTTACCTCACTATATACACTATCCCACAGTTACAGTGATTTCCCAGAAGAACATCTTGCCTCATTATACACACTATCCCCCTATATACAGCCTCTACTCTGTAGAACATTGTGCCATATACACACTGGTAGGCAGGAGTGTATGTGGTTGTGTCAGTGAGAGGGTAGGTACATGAGGGGGTGGAAGGGTGAGATTGTGTGAGTCTGAGAGAAAACACATTATGTGATTTACTTACCTTGCGTCTCCTACATGCAGCGAAATCATCGATCCCTAGAAGTTGTCTCAGCCCCCCGACACACTCCCACTAGATTGCCCTGGGAGAGGAAATAAGAAAATAAGAAAAAAATAACACATTTCATACACAATAAAAGAAAAGCTTATTGGAAAACATGGGAACACTGGAGAAACTGAAGAGGAAGACCTATTTCCTCTATAACATTGAAATCCACATCCTGCTGCTTTTATTCTGTTTCAATTGACTCGATCGATTCTCAGCGAGTGGCGGAAGGCAGGGGGAAGGTGAGGTGCATTAGTTTAAGATTCAACATTTGCTATTATTATCCATATATCTCACATTTCATACATTTTTTGCAGACAAATCCACTGATGTCTAAATCTTGACGTATTAGCATATATTACTATGAAGATTTTCATTCATCCAGGTCATGGTATACAGTATCTAGTATAGGTAAAGCTAAAAACAACTGGACTTGCTGAGTAATCAATGAAGACGTTTCACTACTCATCCGAACAGCTTGGAAGAGTTTATATGCCGAGAACTTCCCACACCAGTCAGTTGAACTGAAGAAGCTGCTCGGATAAGTAGTGAAACGTCTTCATTGATTACTCAGCAAGTACAGTTGTTTTTAGATTTACCTATCCTATATATTAGCATATATTCTGTAAATACTCTGAAAAGGAATCTCAAACAAACCACATAAACCCCCAAAGTATTTAAGTACTAACCGGTGTCCGGCTCCCTTGCACTGATCAGTTCCGGACTGTGCAGCGCGTCAATTCATTCCATAAACTGCAGGAAAAAGATTGAACACAAGATGGCGCTAGAGCAAAGGTTCCATACAATCACATTCAGGAGTAAAAATGCACAATAAATGGGGCTGAAGTGACAGTTAAGAAAAGAATGTGTCTATAGATTTTGAAAGGATAAATTAGACAGAGAACATAAAACATTAGGGAATAGTGAGAAACTATGAAATATAAAGGGGTAAAACAATTCTGTAGTTCAGAGAGTGTCAGTTAACATTCCACACAAATAAAAAAGCCACACGTGAAAACCACCAAAGAAATCTTTAGGCGTAATTCTAGACCCTGACTTGAAGGACAATTACATCAGCTAAGTAGTGTAATATCATATTAAAATGTGAGTGAAAAGGGCCAGAGCAGTGGGAATGGATTAGAGTTTATTAGTCACAGCGGTGGGTATAAGATTACCCAGTATCATCAGACATGGGATTAGTGGAGATTTCTTTAGTAACTCAATCCCCTTGTGTCATTTTAGAGGTAAAGGAGGTGGTTTATCCAATGATCAGCATCAAACCCCTGCCTTACATAATCTCGCTACTTTAGAAGATCTGTCCCATAATACGTCCTATACATCACTTAATTATTGCTCTTGGCTTGACCCACTTTAGTTACAACACTGTATATCAAGCCACTAGTAAAAATCTGCAACTCAAACCCTGTTAGCATAAAGGAAGCAGCGTGTATGGAACTATAGCAAAATCCCAGAGTGAGGGACAGAAAAGAACAGTGAATATGTGGATATGGTGAAGAATGTGCCCCTATTCCGGAGAAACATCTTTCCTTTCTACACACACTATCCCACAGTTATACCCACTACCAATAAAGTCACCTTGCCTTACTACACACACTATCCCACACTATACACTCTATCCCACAGTTACAGTCTCTGTTCATAAGACCATCTTGCCGTACGATGCATATTATGCCATGTTGGACTGGGCCAGCCCAGAACCGCTTCTTAGTGGCGCGGCGCAACCCCACTTTGTCGGGGTCGCGGTAGAATAAAAATTTTGCCCATGTACACAAATGCGACACTGCACGCGTGCGCACAATTGAGGCGCCGCAAGTATGCGCACTAACGCAGCGCACGCAGGTGCCCGGCATCGCTTATGCAGAAACGCAATGCGGCATGCAAGAGCCGCAGTGGGGCCCTGGGGCAGTAGCCCCGGTGGGCCCCAAGCCCCCCAGTCCGACCCGGATTATGCCACAATTACAGCCACTACCTGAGACCATCTGGACTTACTACAAAAATTATGCCATGGTTACAGTCCTTATTCCTGAGACCATCTTGCCTTACTATACTCACTCTCCCACAGTTCATCATTCCACTGACACCATCTTGCCTCACTATAAACACACTCTCTCTCTCACTGTTACAGTCTCTACCCTGCAGAACATTGTGCCATATGCACATTATCCCACATTTACAAACTCTACCCCAAATAATATCTTGCCTTACTATTCCCACTATCCAATAGTTACAGTCCTTTCCCCTGAGAAGCTCTTCCCTTACTAAACACACTATTCCCCAGTTACAGCTCATTCCCCTCATTTTTTTTTTCATTATAGCTTTATGGAGTATTCAAGGAAAGAGAAGTTGGAAGAGAAAGAATGAGAGCGGAAACAGAGAAAATGGAGGGAGAGAAGAAAGGGTGACGGTGAATGTGAGAAAAGGAGAATGGGGCATTTCTGTAATATTTTTGTCAAGTTAAAGAAATTGATTTAACCCTTCCACCCTCAGAGAGATCTACAGTACCCAGCAGATCTATTTGGACTCCAGACAAATGTTTCATCCCTCTCCGTACACTACTTCTGCGCACCTCTGAATACTGAATTTTACAAAGTAGAAAAGTAAAGTACTTCCCCAGTCTCATCCGTACCCAACTCAAACCCACAGCAGTCGCCCCAATTTCAACCTGACCCCCCCCCCCCAACATCTGGGTTTGAGGTCAACCAGCAAATCACTTCAGGGAAAGAGTCAAATATGTTTTTGGTATAACATGGGGACAGACGTGTGTTTTTGGTGTAGGTCATTTGGTGCAGTAAAACTTGATGGCAAATGAAGGAAAGAACCCTTTATACACCCATTCCCATTAGAGGAAAGGTGGTTCCATCTAAATATTTGGAAGGGGTTTTTACAGAGAGCTGTGAAGATGTGGAATTCTCTCCCTGAATCAGTGGTACAGGCTGATACATTAGATAGCTTTAAAAAGGGGTTGGATGGTGTTTAGCAAGTGTGGGAATACATGGTTATGGAAGATAGCTCATAGTACAAGTTGTTCCAGGGAAAAGTCAGATTGTCAACTTGTTTTTGCCCCTCTGAAGTAAATTGGAGAGGCTTAAAATGGCAGGTTATATATTGACTTAAAAGGTTGAACTTGATGGACTTGTGTCTCTTTTCAATCTATGTTACTATGTTACATAAAACACATTTGCTATAGTAAGTACTGTACATATCTAACATGTGCCTTATGGTACATATACTGCAATAACCAATGCAGCCATTGAGGGAAGCTTATAAACTTCCATTTCCATTCAGTACCATGGACAGCACTCTGTGGCTGCAGCTCCTATCGATTGACACACTGGTCGGTGGCACCAAGATGTCACAGCAAAGCGACAGTTCTACACAAATACAGATAACATTTTTATGTAATTATTCCTATTAGATATCCTTGTACCACTGATATAGGCTGGCTCTGTGGTCGGGTATGTATATGTATAGGTTTACCTAAGTATGTGGCATATGTATAAATAACCCCAGACTAATAGCAGAATGGCACACAGGCAATTTCATGTAAAAAAAAAAAAAAAGTGACCACCGATACATTTTTAAATATTTTAGTCAATATGTTCATGGTGATCTGAGACTGTTGCTTGATGTGCCACAAATCATGCTGCCACATAAACATCAAGATGAATATAAATACTACACATAAAAAAGTATGTGTTTTTTTCGTGAATTGTTTTCCCAGTGGGACACATTGATCTAGAACCAGAAAACCTGGAAAGAAGTGTTAAATATAAGGATACAATATCTTAACCTCTAAAGAAAATGCCACATCTGGATTTCTTTGGGCAAATGTCCCGAGCTCCTATTGGGTTAATTTAATGCTTAAATTATTTTCTAGTAGAGTTAAGCTATGAAGATCCAAATTACAGAAAGATCCGTTATCCGGAAAGCCCCAGGTCCCGAGCACCTATTGGGTTAATTTAATGCTTAAATTATTTTCTAGTAGAGTTAAGCTATGAAGATCCAAATTACAGAAAGATCCATTGTCCGGAAAGCCTCACGTCGCAAGCATTCTGGATAACAGGTTCCATACCTGTATATCTTTCACACTCGGTTTCACGTGTTGTAGACAGTTGATATGGAACATAACTTTTAACAGAAAAATGTGGCCTCTCAGGCCGGACACAAGCAGCGCTGTTACACTTTCTATTAAACAGACAAGTAATCCCCATCCACTCTATTATTCACACAGCTGCTCCGTGACGGATTTCTCCAAGGGCGGGTATATGGTTTCATATGAAACCTACAGGGATTTGGCCTGCACCACTGCTACTATTTCTGCTGTGCAAATGTGGAGGATTTTCACCTTAATGCCGCAGGTTAACAATTTACAATTTTACTTCGATTTGTATGATTCAAATTCGAACGAAAACGCCCTATTTATCTGGAGGGGAAAACGATTTTTTATTTTTTTTAAAAAAAAATTGTTTGCTCTTTTTTTATTCGAATTTTACCCCTTGATAAATCTGACCCTTAGTTGATACATTTCTCAGCAGCATCTCTGGAGTAGTAGCAACTATTGTATCAATTCTAACAGCTGCCTTTAAAGGGGTTGTTCACCTTTCAAACACTTTTTTCAGTTCAGTTGTTTTCAGATTCTTCCCCAGAAATAAAGACTTTTTTCAATTGCTTTCCATTATTTATTTTTTACTGATTTTCCAAAATCTAAGTTTAAATTTTAATGTTCTTGTCTCTGGTGTTTGAGTCTGGCAGCTCAGTTATTCAGGCGCAGATTCTGAACTGTTACAATTTTGCAACATTTAGTTGATACATTTTTTATAAGCATCTCTGGAGTATTAGCAACTATTGTATCAATTCTAACAGCTGCCTGTAATGAAATTCAGAGATAAGAAATGTATCCATTAAATGTATCAGTCTAGAACAGTTTTGGGGGGTCAGCGACCCCCCTCCCAGAGCTGCTTTAGAAGGTGAAAAAAAGGGATTTATACTTACGATAAATATTTTTCTAGTAGGCCCGAACTGTCAGTGCAGACGTATGGGTTATGTCCAGGTTCACCTCTGGAGGCAGGACAGAAGAATTGGTCTCTTGGCCCCTCCCTCAGGATATATAGGCTGGCTCCACCTCTGTTCCTCAGTTCTGTTATAAAGCTCAGTGAGGTGGTTGAAGAGACAGCAGATATGAAGGAAGGTCAAGAGACAACAGTAGGATCACAGAGAGATAGAGAGACAAGAGAATAGAGTCCACAGACCCATACTAAAATCAGCCTGGGTGGGACTTACTGCACTGACAGTTCGGGCCTACTAGAAAAATATTTATCGTAAGTATAAATCCCTTTTTCTCTAGTCGGGCCCTCCTGTCAGTGCAGACGTATGGGACGTTCCAAAGCTGTCCCTCAATAATTTGGGTGGGTATAGCTGATTTAAGCCAAATGAATTTCAGACCTGTCTACCAGTAACTGCAGTGTGCAAAACTTTACGGCCAAACACTGCCGACATAGAAGCAAAAACGTGTAACTGGTAAAACTTGATAAAAGTGTTGGGCGAAGCCCATGTAGCAGCCTTGCAGATTTGTTCTGGTGTAGCTGAATTCTGGAGAGCCCATGAGGTGCTCTGTGCTCTAGTAGAGTGAGCCAGCACTCTGAACGGTTTTTGTTGGTGGCTGAGCAGGTAGGCTTGGTTGATAGTCTCTACGAGCCACCTGGCAATAGTGCGTTTGGACACCGCTAGGCCTTTGTGTGCAGGTGAGTAGGAAACCAAAAGAGAATCCGATCGGCGAAAACCAGCCGTTCGCTGTTTGTAAATCCGAATTGCCCTCACAACGTCCAACTTGTGAAGTTGACTCTCCTTGTCATTATGCGGATTCGGACAGAATGAGGGAAGAACAATGTCCTGATTAATATGAAAAGCCGAGACGACTTTAGGGAGGAAACCAGGAACAGTGCGAAGTACGACCTTGTCGTTGTGAATAACCAGCCAAGGCTCTTTATGCGACAATGCCGCTATCTCAGACACCCTCTTGGCGGAAGTGATCGCAATGAGAAAGGCAACCTTAAGAGTCAACCATCTGAGGTCACAGCTGTGAAGAGGTTCAAACGGCTCCTTTTGTAAAACAGATAAAACTAATGTCAGATCCCAAGGAGGCGTGGGGTTCCTAAATGGAGGCCGGGCCCTCAAAGCCCCTTGGAAAAACTGCTGAATATCCGGATGATCCGCCCACTTCAATTGGAATAGAACAGAAAGGGCAGAGATGTGAGCCTTAAGAGTGCTAGGTGCCAAACCCTTTGCAAAACCTGCAGCCAGGAAGTCAGTAATGATCTGTGACGTGCTACTTTCCCATGTGTGGTGATGGCTGGAGCACCAGGCAATGAACGTCTGCCACACCTTGTAGTAAGCTTTGGCTGTATTCTTTTTACGTGCTTGCAGCAGAATATCTATAGCCGCCGGGGGAAAATCCCCGTTTGGACCACAACTTGGTCTCAAGTGCCAGGCCGTCAAACGCAACAGAGGTAGATTGGGGTGACGTGCTGGTCCCTGCAGGAGAAGGTCGGACCGCATGGGCAGTCTCCAGGGTCTGGAAATGGACATGCTGATCAGATCTGAGTACCACAGTCTGTTGGCCCAGTCCGGAGCAATGAGGATAGTGGTCGACCCTTCCTGTTTGATTTTGGCAATGATTCTGGGTAGAATCGGAAGCGGTGGGAAAGCATATACCTTGTGAAAGTTCCAGGGAATCACTAACGCGTCTGTGAACGCTGCTCCGGGATCTTTGGTTCTGGAGCAATAACATGGAACTTTGAAATTGTGTCGGGATGCCAGAATGTCGATGTCTGGTACTCCCCACTTGTTGGTGATCTGGGAGAACACCTCGGGATGTAAACTCCATTCCCCCTGGTCTAGTGTTTGTCTGCTGAGGAAGTCGGCTTCCCAATTGAGGACTCCTGGGATAAACACCGCTGAGATGGCCGGAACATGGAGTTCGGCCCAGGTCAGGATCTTGGCAGCCTCCAGCATCGCCTGTTTGCTGCGAGTTCCCCCTTGCTTGTTGATGTAGGCTACTGCCGTGGCATTGTCTGACTGAATCCTGACCGGGTGCGCCCGGAGGAGGCTGGTCCAGCCCTGAAGAGCCAACACAATTGCTCGAAGTTCCAGTACATTGATTTGTAGTTGGGATTCTTGGGGGTCCCAGCGACCTTGCAGAGTGTGTTCGCGGTAAACAGCTCCCCAGCCGAACAGGCTGGCATCGGTCGTCACCACTTCCCACTTGACTGGAGCCCAACTTTTTCCTGATTGTAGGTGCAAGCGGTTGGTCCACCAAGAAAGGCTGCTCCTGGTGTGAGGAGAGATGGGAATGGGTTGCTGAAGATCCTGATGATCTTTGTTCCAGCATTGTAAAAAATTGCGTTGTAGAGGACGCAGATGAAATCTTGCAAACGGAACTGCTTCGAGAGCGGATACCATGAACCCTAAGAGCTGAAGGCAATCGCCGGCCGTCACAGTGGTTTGCTGTAGAAGTTTGGTGGTATTGTTGACAAGATTGTTGATCTTGTCCTCGGGAAGCTGTACTATCTGGTGTTGGGAGTTGAATTGTAGGCCCAAAAAAATTATGCTCTGGGAAGGAAGGAGGGAGCTTTTGCGGTGATTTATTAGCCAACCGTGTTGTGACAGGGTTTGCAGAGTGATCTCTGTGTCCCTGACAGATTGCTCCTGAGTCGTAGCTTTGAGCAGGAGATCGTCCAGATATGGTAACACATGAATCCCCATTGTTCTCAAGTGAGCGATCAACGGTGCAAGCACCTTGGTAAACACTCTTGGAGCTGTACAAAGTCCGAATGGGAGAGCCACAAACTGGAAGTGTTGGTCGTTGACTGCAAAACGCAGAAAGGGTTGAGAACTGGGGTGGATGGGAACATGGAGGTACGCATCCTGGAGGTCGATCGACGTCAGGAAACAGTCGGGTTCCATGAAAGCTATGGCCGACCTGATCGACTCCATTTTGAATTTGTGGTTGTGAATGAATTGATTTAACCTCTTGAGGTTTAGTACTGGTCGGAAGGATCCCTCTTTTTTTGAAACCAGGAAGAGATTGGAATAGAATCCCTTGAATTTTTGAAGGTGTGGCACAGGGACAATAACTTGAGATTGTTGTAGGTCCAGGACGGCTTGTTGTAAGGCTTGTCGTTTGTGTGGAGGTACTACGGATGGAACAAATTTTCTTGGGGGCAATTTGGTAAAATGAATTCTGTAGCCATTCTGGATAATTTGCAGAACCCAATTGTCTAGGACGTGAGTTTCCCAGCATGACAGGAAGTTTGACAATCGACCTCCTACTTTGGATGCTGGGTCGAGGTGGGGGCAGTCAAGTAGAGGTGGGTTTAGTGGTGGTAGGCTTTCGGTGCCTACCCGGTTGTTGCCACTGCGTCTTGTTACGTCTTGCACCCTGGTCTGAGCCGGTGTTACGAAAGTTAGGCGAGCGAAAGGAACGAAAATTGCGGTTAGGAGTGGACCATGTCCGCCTAGTGGTGGATCTGATGGGTTGATCCATGCGCCCTCTTTTTCCTGGTGGAAGGAAAGTACTCTTCCCACCGGTGACTTCCGTAATGATTTGCTTGAGGTCAGGGCCGAACAAGGACTCACCAGTATAGCTCAGTTTCAATAGCTTGTTCTTAGAGGCGGTATCCCCTGACCAGTGACGAAGCCAGAGAGCTCGTCTGGCCATCACCGAATTTGCGGAAGATCTTGCTGCTAGCCGAATAATTTCTAACGCAGCATCGGCTAAAAAGGAAAGGGCCGTGTTCAGTCTACTCATGTCCCCTGTTAACTCCTGGGCTGAAGTAGGAGGGTTCTGGGCAATTTCTTGTGCCCAGTGTCTAGCTGTGCGAGCAAGGCCTGCTGCCGCTGTGGCTGGTCTGAGGATTGCTGCCGATTGAGAATATGCTCGTTTGAGGGAAGACTCTAATTTTCTATCCATGGGGTCTTTAAATGCGGACTCTTCAGTTGGTAATGTAGTTTGTTTGGAGAGTCTAGCAATGGCCGAATCTACCCTAGGAGGCTTATCCCATACTTTGCGCTGTTCCTCAGGAACAGGGTAGGTGTCATAAAAACGTTTTGACAAGGTAAAACGGCGGTCAGGTTGTGACCATTCTGTATCAATAGTTTTAGTGATGGACGTAAAAATAGGAAATGCACGGGCTTTCTTTTGATGGACCCCCAGCACCTTATCTGCTTTTGAGACTGGCACAGTTTCATCTTTTATTTCTAAAGTAGCCATCATCTCTCTCAGGAGTTTCTTTGAAATATCAGGTTTAGCAAAAGTAGGCTGTTCAGTGTCTGAATCACTCTGTGAGTCTGAGCTCAACTCCCCTGATTCTGGTGCAATTGAGTCCAAACAGGACATGGCATCTATGCGGGAGGAAGGACCTGCCTCAGAATCTGAAGCATCAGGTGTTGAGTCCAGCGCCTTGCGCTTAGTGTGTTGAAAAGTGGGTGGCTGAAGAGCAGTCTTTACCCATTCTAAGAAGTCCCCAAGTTGTGGAGGAACTTGTGGAGCTGCGCTGCCTGTGGTTGGTGTATGAGGCAAAGAATTATCATTACTGTGTAATTCCAACAATGGTGAATTGCTATTTGTGAGTTGTTGAGGAGACAGAATGGGCGGCTCCATGGGGCTGCAGTCAGTACAGTATGTGGATTCTGACTTACGAAGTGTATGCTTACATTTCTTGCACTTGGCCCCTTTAACAGGCTTTTTAGCTGGTCTCTTAATAGATTTAGCAGTCTGGATATCCTCCCTGAGTTCTTTCAAAGAATCTGACCTCTCCATATTAAAGAAATATGATGCCTTTACCAGACTCTGTGTGCTGTTGAAGCTGGTGGCTGCTGCTGTGACACTGCCAGATGCTGCTCCTAGCGTGCGCAGCTTAACTGTGTAGCTGGAAACACGCCAAAATAGGTAGAGGATACTGCGCGCCCTGCAGCTATGCGCTCGTGGTAAAACAAAATGGCGGCGATGACGTCATCGCGCCGCGCCATATATGGATAGGCGCATGTGCGCGACCTAGGCGCGCCAACCAAAGGCGCATTATGATCGCGTCATCAGCGAATGGCGCGCTCACCACGCCAGGGAATCCCAGAACGGCCTGGGTCGCTGTGGAGGGCGCGCCCTTAGGAAAAAAAGGGCACCATGCGATCTGCCAAGTGAGACATGAGCAGGGTTGATAGCCACAACTCCTACCTGCCAGGGCGCTGATTGAAGCAGCACCACTCCACTTGCTGGAATGACAGCAAGGAGGGATAGGCAAACGAAGGAGGATACAATCAGAGAATGTAGTCTCCTGAATTTACTTGCTGCAAACTGCCAGCAAGGATAGATAGGCATACCAGTGAGGAAATAGCCAAACAAACCCGATGGCTTGTGGCCCTCTGATTCCACTTGCTGCAATATGCTAACAAGGAGGGAACAGGTATAGTGATGATATATTGCTTGAATATATCCTTAGGATGTGTGGTCAATATTCCACTTGCTGCAATATGCCAGCAAGGAGGGAATAGACAAATGTTGGGACAGCACTGCATGCCTCCATCTGTAAAAGAAATAAAAATAAAAAAGTAGTAGTGAGATTTCTATCCTTCACCTCCAAGGCAGGACAAAAGAACTGGGGAACAGAGGTGGAGCCAGCCTATATATCCTGAGGGAGGGGCCAAGAGACCAATTCTTCTGTCCTGCCTCCAGAGGTGAACCTGGACATAACCCATACGTCTGCACTGACAGGAGGGCCGACTAGAGAAATGACACTTTACACGGTCACAAATAGAAAATTTTAAGTAATTGGAAAAAGTCATTATTTTAAAACAACTAGGTGTTTGAAGGTGAACAACCCCCTTAATGGAACCAGGGATTCTGCTCATCGGGGACAAAGATAAGACATGTATCAACTAAATGTCATCAATTTAGAACAGCTTACAGGGTCGGCGACTCCCCTCCCAGAGCTGCTTTAGAAGGTAAAAAAATGTCACTTTATATTTACAATATAAACAATATTAGAAAAACAGTCTAGAAAATAGAAAGTAATTGGAAAAAGTCTCTATTTCTGGGGATCTATCTGAAACCAACTGAACTGAAAAAAAGTGTTGTAAGGTGAACAACCCCATTTAAAAAAAAAGGTAACTAAGAAAATCCTACCCTCCCCAAACTCAACTAATAACATGCACAGTGGGCTTCCAGATTTATTCTTTATATTAAGCTACTAAAGGTGCAAGTTCCTCAATCATATTGATACAGTACTACCACCTACTGCCCTGCTCCAGCCTATCAGAGTGAGTAAAGTGAATCACTGGTAACTGCACAATACAGATGCATGAAATCTTTTTAGACTGGTTGAATAAATACCCTGCTTATGTAGCTTTAGCTTTAACTTTAGAAATGTAGCTCTTTCGGTAGAGATACAATTAATTATGCTATGGCCATAAAAGCAGCAATTCATCTAAGGCAGAAAGTCCAATGTGATTTACATGTTATATAACATTTTGCGGATTTTTCGCTCTCTGCCAACAAAAACAAAGAATTGACCCCCACACACACACACACACACACAAAGTTAACTATACCAGTCACTCCAAATACTTTGAAGAATGGGAAAAGAACTTAACCATATCACTTTCCCCCACTGCCAGTAACAACATATCAAGCTGGCCATAGATCAGAGGTGTCCAAACTTTTTGCAACGAGGGCCAGATTTGGTGAGGTGAAAATGCGTGGGGGCCGACCATTCAACCTGACATTCAGTGTCGGACTGGGCCGGCGGGACACCGGGAAAAACCCCGGTGGGCCCCGGATCCGCTACTTAGTGGGGCGGCGCGACCCCACTTTGTTCGGGGTCGCGAACAAATTGGCCCCCGAGCCTGTCTTTGGACATGCCTGGCATAGACGTACCGATTGCTGCCTAAAGTCGGACAAACGATCATCAGTGCCAATCCAACCTGCAACTTACCATTCAGAACAAACAAATCAGACAGATGTCCTGACTATGAATTGACAGGCAGCAATCGTATGAAAATTATGTCCGACAAATAGTAGTGACAGTCTCCTATTGATATTGACAGATAGGAAATACATGCATAGATATTACCTTTAGCCGATATGAATCTTTTAACCTATCCCATCGACCGATCAACATTGCACGAAAAATGTTGTAACAGTCCACACACGTTCTTAAAATTTCGTAGGAAAGTATCTTTGTGTCTGTGGCCAGCTTTTCTCTCCATACATAAACCCTCCGGAGAGTTGCTATATAAACTTACCACTAGGTAAGGTAAGGTAAAATTAAAGAGAAGATTCCCTTCCTCTTCAGAGTTATGCGAAAGATTCAGCTCAAGTGAAGGCTCACTAAAACGCATCTGGCTCCTATGCCCTGCAATTAAACAATATTGGGTTGACATATGCAATTTTATTATGAAATAACAGATATTGAAGAGTCCACTAGAAACTTATGCTTTCATCTTTTTTCACTTAGACATTACAAAAATTACAAAAATACCACTCTGACCAACAAACTAGCTTTCCGTGGGGCAAATTCACTAACCTCCGGAAATTCACCAGCGACGGCTTCGCTTACATCGCCAGGCGAAAGTTTGTCTAAAGTTATCATATCATCATAAAAGAAATATCAGGGGAATCTTCTAAAAAAAACAAGCTAGATGGTTGCGTTTATTGCACTTGAACAGAATCAATTCAATGCAGTATATCAACTTACATTACACTTACACTTAGAGAAAATATGTCCCTTACCTTACTCTGATGATATGATACAATCAAGGTCAGTCCTGTCAATCGTCATGCAAGGGATGTTTTCAGATGAAGCCTCTTGCTCTGGTGCTGGGAAGGAATACAATCTAGATGCCTGTAAGCAGCTCAATTGCTGTAGCAAAGACATTAAAAATGGTAAAATTCATTCTAAACAAATATTCAATTGGTCTTCATTATTTATTTTTGATCGTTTTTAAATGATTTGCCTTCTTCTTCTGACTCTTTCCAGCTTTCAAAAGGGGGTCAGTGACCCCATCTAAAAAGAAATGCTCTGAAAGGCTACAGATTTATTGGTATTGCTACTTCTTAATACTAATCTTTATATTCAGGCCCTCTCTTATTCATATTTCAGTCTCTTATACAAATCAATGCATGGTTGCTATGGTAGCTGGGATATTTATACCCAAGCAACAAGATTGCTATTTATACTGCAAACTGCAGAGCTGCTGAATAAAAAGATAAATAACTCAAAACCCACAAATAATAAAAAAGGAAAACCAATTGCAAATTGTCTTGAAATATCACTCTCTGCATCATACTAAAAGTTAACTCAAAGGTGAACAACCGCTTTAATCTGTCTGCAGTTTATTGCCCAGTGTATAGAGACCTCCGACGAGCGTCCCGAGTCGATATCTGCCCGAATGTCGGGCACGTTATTTGGCCGGGTTCAAATATTGCATTGGATCCAGGACTGCATTGGTTCGTTGATGCGGTCTTTGATCCAACCTCCTGTTTTCTCCTGGTTGTGAAAATCACCCTAAATGTAAACACCAGAGATCTGATAAACAGTTTGATGCCTTAAGGTGGCCATAGACGCAAAGATCCGCTCGTTTGGTGACATCGACAAAAGAGCCGATCTTTCCCTGATATGCCACTAACGGGCATGGCTATATCGGGGGTAATCTGAACGTTCAGCCCTATGGCCGAGCGATCGGATTACGATGAGAGCGCAATGGGCTCCAGCGGGACGGTCGAGACAAAATCAAACCTGTCTGATCAACCAAACGACCGATCTCTGCCGGACGAAAAATGACGGGACTCTCCACACACAGTCCGAAAATCGTACGAATCCTCGATTCGTATGATAGGATACAGTATTTGTATCTATGGCCACTTTGCATAAATACATTGATATTCTCGGCTGTCAACTTAACTTCTGCAGTTAAATTCCTCTCACTATGTAAAATGTGTAAGACCTCTTTAACTGTACGCAGACCAGAAAACCATATTGTTTAGAAATTACACAGATCCAATACAGTTGAAGATGCCTTTCTAAACCAAAGTACTAAATGGCAAAGCTATAATAGCAAACATATTTATTGTGTCACAACATGTTTCGAGGTGAGCTCTTAAGTGATGAACATGTTGTGACACAATAAAGCACTTGAGTTTTGCAGCAAAGTTCTGGGTATTGGACCTATTATTAACCACAACTTCTACTGTTGGATATTATTGCTCTACTGGACGAAAGCAGTGGTTGTAGGTTGATCAAACCGAATCTATCGTTACGTGGTGTTGCAGAGTATTTGCTACATGCCTGAGCTACGTGCTTGGCAGGCCAAGGGTTAATATTATTGAGGGCACAAAGGAAACATACATTAGCAAATATGTTTGTACACATTGCCTTTACTTGCTGTATATTCCCATTAAAGAGGGATTTTTAGCTTACCGAAAAATCTTTTTCTAGACGGCCCGGACTGTCAGTGCAGACGCTATGGGGTTAAGTATCCACCTCCGGAGGCAGGACAGAAGAAGAAACTGTTTTGACTCCACCCTCCATATATATCCTGATGTTCCTCCTTCATCCCTCAGTTCGTTCTTTAGCTTGGTATGGAGGAAAATCACAGAGAACATGCAAACATGCACAACAATAACAGTTACATTAACATAACCTAACTTAATAGCAGGGTGGGGCTTACTGCACTGACAGTCCGGGCCGTCTAGAAAAAGATTTTTCGGTAAGCTAAAAATCCCTCTTTCTCTAGACCGGCCCTTCCTGTCAGTGCAGACGCTATGGGGACGTCAAAGAGCTGGTCCCCCAATTTGGGTGGGTATAATAATCACTAGTGCCGTACTACAGCTTGTAGAACCGTTCTACCAAAAGCTGCAGGGGCTGAGTGAAAGACATGTAGTCTGTAAAATTTAGAAAATGTTGAGAGTGAAGCCCAAGTGGCTGCTCTACAAATTTGTTCAGGTGTGGCTGAATTGTATAGAGCCCAAGAAGTACTCAGTGCTCTTGTTGAATGGGCTTTGACCTTGAACGGTCTAGTTTTGTTACTGAGATCATAGGCACAATTTATTGTGTCGACCAACCATCTCGCAATTGTCCTCTTTGAGGCTGGTGACCCCTTGTTTGTACCATAAGTCACCAAAAAAGAATCTGTCTTTCTGTAGTGTTTGGATCTGTCTAGATAGTAACGAATTGCCCTGACTACATCTAACTTGTGTAGTTCTTTTTCCTTCGCATTAGCTGGCTGTGGGCACAGTGAAGGTAAGTTGATCTCTTCATTTATGTGAAAGGAGGAGACCACCTTGGGTGTAAACGATGGGATGGTTCGAAAAACTGCCCTATCTTGATGCAGTATGAGCCATGGCTCCTTCTGGGAAAGGGCTGCCATATCTGAAACCCTCTTTGCGGATGTAATCGCTAGTAGAAAAGCCATTTTCCAAGTCAGGAACTTTATGGGACAGGACGCTAAAGGTTCGAACGGGGGGCCCTGTAATGCCGTTAATACTGTGGTAAGATCCCATGGTGGTGTGGGGTCCCTAAAGGGAGGTCTAACCTTGCCGACCCCTTGTAGGAACTGTATGAGGTCTGGTTCCCTAGCCCATTGATGTTGAAGAAGGAGGGAAAGTGCTGAAACCTGACCCTTTAACGTGGCTAACGAAAGGCCTAATTGGAAACCCTGAGTGAGAAATTCAACAATGGTTGGGACGGAAGCTTGGCGCCAAGGCATACTGTTGGTATCGCACCATTCAATGAATGTCCTCCAAATTTTGTGGTACACCTTAATTGTGGACAGCTTTCTGGCTTTCATTAATATGTCTGTGGCCTGATCTGAGAAGCCCTTGGAACGCCATATCTCGGATTCAATAGCCATGCCGTCAAATGTAGGCGCTGTAAACTGTCGTGTTTCACTGGCCCTTGAGTTAATAGATTGTGCCTGAGTGGTAGCCTCCATGGCGGCGCTGTCAACATATTGACTATCTCTGAGTACCATGGTCTCCGTGGCCAATCTGGGGCGATGAGAATGGTTTGCGTCCGTTCTTGACGGATCTTGCTGATGATCCTTGGTAACAGGGCAAATGGTGGAAAGGCGTAGACTTTGTTGAACGTCCACGGTATGACTAACGCATCCACGAATGCTGCCCCCGGATCTTGAGACCTGGCGCAGTATGTGGGCACTTTGTAGTTGTGTCTTGAGGCCAGTATATCTATGTCTGGTGTTCCCCATTTTGACACGATCTGTTGGAAAACCTCGGGGTGGAGTTCCCACTCCCCTTGGTCTATTTGTTGTCGACTCAGGTAATCTGCCTCCCAGTTTAGAATTCCAGGTATGAATACCGCTGAGATGGCTGGAACGTGGGACTCTGCCCATCCTAGAATCTGGGCCACCTCGTTCATTGCCCTGGTGCTGCGAGTACCGCCCTGCTTGTTTAGGTAAGCCACCGCTGTGGCGTTGTCGGACTGAATCCTGAGAGGGTGGCCCGTCAGTTCGTGGGACCAATGTAGTACCGCATTCTTGATCGCTCTGATTTCCAGGACATTGATTGGCAGCTTTGACTCGTCTGCTGACCATACGCCTTGGCAAGTGCGAGGAGGGAGGGTTGCACCCCAGCCTGTTAGACTGGCATCTGTGGTGACTACCGTCCACTGGTGCTGGGTCCATGTCTTCCCTGAGCGAAGGTTGGGTTGTAGTGTCCACCAGTGCAAGGACTGCCGGACTGATTGGGTCACTGGAATCTGTTGTGACAGGTTGAAATGATCCTTGTTCCAGTGACGTAAGAAATGATTTTGAAGGAGTCTCATATGAAACCTGCCGAAAGGCAGGGCTTCTAATGCCGCCACCATGTAGCCCAGGAGCCGAAGACAGAGTTCTGCCGACACTGTGGATTGGTGGCAGAAGTGTTGAGCTGTGAGTGTAATCTTTTGGATTTTCTCCGAAGTTAGAGAAATCGTTTGTAGAGAGGAGTCGAACCACATCCCTAGGAATTGAATTTTTTGTGACGGCTTGAGTTGGCTCTTTCTGTAATTTATGATCCAGCCGTGTTGTTGGAGCGTGGTGACGCACATTTGGGTCTCTGTGAGACATTGGTTGTATGATGTGGCTCTTATTAGGAGATCGTCCAAGTATGGGGATATTGAAATTCCTCTGCGTCTGAGGTATGCAATGAGGGGGCTGAGTATCTTTGTAAATACTCTGGGAGCCGTACAGAGGCCGAAGGGGAGTGCTCTGAATTGATAATGGTCCTCGTGAATCGTGAACCTTAAGTATTGTTGGGAGACCTCCCTGATGGGAACATGCAAGTAGGCCTCCTGTAGATCCACCTTTGTCATGTAGCATTGTTTTGTCATGGACATGAGGATTGATCTGATTGACTCCATGCGGAACTTCTGCTTGGACACAAACTGATTTAGAGGTTTCAAATTTAGCACTGGTCTGAAGGAGCCCTCCTTCTTTGTGATCAGAAACAAATTTGAGTAGAAACCCTTGTAACGTTCTGTTAAAGGTACTGTTGTAATGACATTGTTTTGTAGTAGTTCGTTTACTATTTGAATGAGTGCTTTTTGTTTGACAGGGTTCTTTGGTAAGGATGAGCGTCTGAAAATGCGAGGGGGCATTGTGTCGAAAGGAATTCTGTATCCCTCGTTGATGATAGAGAGGACCCAGTTGTCTTGTATGTGAGTCTGCCAGATCGGAAAAATTTTTGAAGACGGCCCCCTACCCCCTCTCGATCTGGACTGCTCGAGTCAGGTGGAAGTGGACTTGGGTGGGCCGGGCTTTCTATTTTGCCTGGTTTGATTGGACCAGGTCGGTCTGCCCTTCCTGGAGTCTGTGTTTGTCTGGGAAGGTCGAAAGGAAGCATTTCGGAAAGGGCGAAAAGAACGGTTTTGAGAGTTCCACTGTTTATTTTGAGGTCTAGAATTGAATTCATGCCTGGGTCTTTTTCCTGACGGCAAAAATGTGCTTTTGCCCCCTGTAACCTCAGTTATGATCTGTTTTAAGTCCGGTCCGAACAGTGTGTCGCCAGTGTATTTGAGATTAAGCAACTTCGTTTTTGATGCTGTGTCTCCAGTCCACTGGCGGAGCCACAGTGCCCGCCTGGCTACTGTTGTGTCAATGCTGGTCTTGGCCGCCAGCCTAACCGTGTCCATAGCTGCGTCTGACAAAAAAGCTAGAGCTGAGCTAATACGATGTAGCTCCTCCTGCAATTCTTCCTGAGGTAGTGGCTGTTTAAGCAATTCTTGGCACCAAAATCGAGCTGTACGTGCTAAACCAGCAGATGCCACTGCTGGTCTGAGGATTGCTGTGGCATGTGTATATCCCCTTCTTAGAGATACTTCCATTTTCTTGTCCATTGGCTCTTTGAAAGCTGCCTCTTCCGTGGGTAATGTGGTGTGCCTGGCTAATCTTGCGACTGCCGAATCAACCTTAGGTGCCCTGTCCCACATCTTATGCTGTTCTTCCGGCATAGGGTAAGTATTGAGAAATCGTTGAGTGAGTGTGAGCTTGTGATCAGGCTTTGCCCATTCATTCTCAATGGCTTGTGACACTGACTTAAACACAGGGAATACCCTCGACCTCTTGGGTTGTACTCCTAAAACTCTATCCGCCTTTGACTTAGTCGTTGTTTCATCCTTGATTTCCAGGGTGGCTAGCATCTCCCGCAGTAACCGTTTAGCTATATCGGGGCCTGCTAGGGAGTGGTATTGGTGTTCATTATCTGAGTCATCCGAAGAATTATCGCTAACCGAGAAAGTACCCTGTTCTGGGTCACTATCTTGATCACTGACCTCACTCGAGTCAGAGGAATTGTTATCTAAGAGGAACTGTGGTTTCCTCTTCTTGCTCTGTGCCGGAGCCTTTTGGACTGATGATTGAATTGTGGATTTTATCCAGTCAAAGAGTTCCTCTAACTGAGGTGTTTTTGCTGATGTGGAAGGATCATGCCCTTGTGTGTCATTACTCTGAGGGCCCTCATCAATATCTTGAGATAGGATGGGGTGAGGTGACAGAACCGGTGCCAAATCTGGTGGTTCTTCGCAGTCCTGGCAGATCCCCTGTTCACTTTTGCGCAAAGTATGCTTGCACTTTTTGCATTTTTTAGGTTGGGTATGTGACCGCTTTGTGGTAGACTTTTTGGTCTTAGGTGTAGATATGGTAGTAGGCATCTCTTTTCTGAGATCTTCTAATACGTTGTCTGTCTCCATAATGTGTTTATGGTAATAGATCTGTGTAATAGAAAAAGAATGACTGTATCTGTTTGACTAAATCCTGTAGACAATAACACAGTAACTGGCCCTACAGTAATGCTTATGACAGTAGAATATATGCCAGTAACTCTGCAGTAAGGCAGCAAGTGTGTGTGTTCTGACAGAGAAATAACCCTCTATGTATCTGACGGCCACATCTTTGATTCAGCGTGCTTTTTATATGCCTGCAAGCTAAAGCGCCCCTGATCCACAGTACCTGTTTGGTAGTGAGTTGTAGGCGACGATATCCCTGCAGCTGCAGCGGTCGGAGCTGTTAACATTAATCTGCCCGCCACTGGAGTAATCCAAGATTGGGCCTGCGCACTGTAACTTAGTGCGCGTCTCTTGGCGCCAATAACCCTATGCGTCTCGTTGGCGCCAATGTGGAAACCGGAACTTCCGGTTCTCCTCCCACAGGCAGAAGCGCTAATGAGCGCTGAAGTGCCACGTGTACTGTGCTGCGCGCCCTGCGCTCGTCCAGCCGCACAGAGAATGGAGTAGTCTGCCATCTGCCCAGTAGTCGTCTCAGAGAGACTTTACTGTGGTTAAGGGAAGCCAGCGTGTGTAGCGGCCCACAGCAGTATTTGTCTTTGATAGACTTTACTGCGCCGAACAACACTAGATTTTAGTAGTGTCTTGCACCCAGTATTTGCCTCTGAGAGACTTGACTGTCGTGCAGAGGGGAGCCAGCCCTTTCGAAGCAGCCTGCATCAGTAGTTGTCTTGAAAGACTTTACTGTGCCCTTCTCTTTTGTCCCCCGATCTAGAGGAATAGTGTGGGCTGATTCGCCTGAGTAATGATCCTGAAGAGAAAACTCATTAGCAAGAATAAATAATAAAATACTCAATAATAAAATAATAAAAGTATTTAAAGAAAAAAAAAAAAAAAAATGTTACTGTCCTAACCTCCAGCAGGACAGAAGAAAAAACTGAGGGATGAAGGAGGAACATTAGGATATATATGGAGGGTGGAGTCAAAACAGTTTCTTCTTCTGTCCTGCCTCCGGAGGTGGATACTTAACCCCATAGCGTCTGCACTGACAGGAAGGGCCGGTCTAGAGAAAGGGGTTGTTCACTTTGTAGAGTGATGTAGAGAGTGATATTCTGAGACAATTTACAACTGGTTTTCATTTTTTTATCATTTGTGGTTTTTGACTTATTTAGCTTTTTATTCAACAGCTCTCCAGATTGATATTTAAGCAATCGGGTTGCTTAAATATCAATCTGGGAGTCCAAATTACCCTAGCAACAATGCACTTATTTGAATAAGAGACTGGAATATGAATCGGAGAGGGCCTGAATAGAAAAATGACTAATAAAAAGTAGCAATAACAATACATTTGCATGGGGTCAGTGACCCCGATGTTGGAAAGAATCAAATACTTCTAAAACTATAGAAAATAAATAATGACAACCGAATGAAACGTTGCTTAGAATTGGCCACTTTATAATATACTAACAGTTAACTTAAATTAAAAGATATTGTAATATGTTTGAAAAAGATATTGGAATATGAATAGGAGAGAGGACCTGAATAGAAAGAGGAGTAAAAAGTAGCAATAACAGTACATTTGTAGCTTTATAGAGATGGGGTCAGTGAATCCCATCTGAATGTTAGATAGAGTCAGAAAAAGGCAGCAAATAGTTAAAAAACTATAAAAAATAAAATAATGAAGACCAATTGAAAAGTTGCTTAGAATCAGCCACTCCATAACATACTAAAAGTTAAGTTAAAGGTGAAGCACCCCTTTGACCTCATTATTTTCTATCTAGATTTTGCCCCGTATTTGACATTCATTTCTGAGGAAGTGATGAACACAATGTATGTAAATAATACTGAGCCCATGTAAATGGCTGGTAACTGGATATTTGGTTACAATTTAATAATCCGCCACTGGGTGGTGGTGGAGGACCTTGTTTGAATAAATAAAGTAACTAACACTAATAGTTAAAGGAGCAATGCCGTTTATGTTGTTAATTTTAGTTCCAAAGTAGTCCTCATGGCTACAAAGTTTTGGGACAGCCAAAAAACTTTTTATAAACAGTAGTGTTGCCCCATAAACAGACAACACATAATCTGTTATCCAGAATGCTCATGACCTGGGGTTTTCTGGATAACAGATTTTTTTTTCGTAACGTCTTCATTCCTTAAGTCTACTAGAAAATCATGTAAACATTAAACAAACCCAATAGGCTGGTTTTGCTTAAAATAAGGATTAATTATATCTTAGTTGGGATCAAGTACAAGGTACTGTTTTATAACTACAGAAAAAAAGTAAATAGTTTTTAAAAATTGGATTTATTGGATTAAAATGGAGTCTATGGGAGACAGCGTTCCCATAATTCAGAGTTTTCTATAAAACAGGTTTCTGCAGTTTTTAAATGAAGGTTTACGTTAAGGGAGAAAAAAAACTCCAAATCTACATGGGCCTGTGTGAAAAAGTGTTTGCCCCCCTTGTTAAAAAATAACTTAACTGTGGTTTATCACACCTGAGTTCAATTTCAAAGGTTATAAAGCCATTTCTAAAGCTTTGGGACTCCAGCGAACCACAGTGAGAGCCATTATCCACAAATGGCAAAAACATGGAACAGTGGTGAACCTTCCCAGGAGTGGCCGGCCGACCAAAATTACCCCAAGAGCGCAGAGACAACTCATCCGAGAGGCCACAAAAGACCCCAGGACAACATCTAAAGAACTGCAGGCCTCACTTGCCTCAATTAAGGTCAGTGTTCACGACTCCACCATAAGAAAGAGACTGGGCAAAAACGGCCTGCATGGCAGATTTCCAAGGCGCAAACCACTTTTAAGCAAAAAGAACATTAAGGCTCGTCTCAATTTTGCTAAAAAACATCTCAATGATTGCCAAGACTTTTGGGAAAATACCTTGTGGACCGACGAGACAAAAGTTGAACTTTTTGGAAGGTGCGCGTCCCGTTACATCTGGCGTAAAAGTAACACAGCATTTCAGAAAAAGAACATCATACCAACAGTAAAATATGGTGGTGGTAGTGTGATGGTCTGGGGTTGTTTTGCTGCTTCAGGACCTGGAAGACTTGCTGTGATAGATAGAACCATGAATTCTACTGTCTACCAAAAAATCCTGAAGGAGAATGTCCGGCCATCTGTTCGTCAACTCAAGCTGAAGTGATCTTGGGTGCTGCAGCAGGACAATGACCCAAAACACACCAGCAAATCCACCTCTGAATGGCTGAAGAAAAACAAAATGAAGACTTTGGAGTGGCCTAGTCAAAGTCCTGACCTGAATCCTATTGAGATGTTGTGGCATGACCTTAAAAAGGCGGTTCATGCTAGAAAACCCTCAAATAAAGCTGAATTACAACAATTCTGCAAAGATGAGTGGGCCAAAATTCCTCCAGAGCGCTGTAAAAGACTCGTTGCAAGTTATCGCAAACGCTTGATTGCAGTTATTGCTGCTAAGGGTGGCCCAACCAGTTATTAGGTTCAGGGGGCAATTACTTTTTCACACAGGTTTGGATTTCTTTTCTCCCTAAATAATAAAAACCCTCATTTAAAAACTGCATTTTGTGTTTACTTGTGTTATCTTTGACTAATAGTTAAATGAGTTTGATGATCAGAAACATTTTGTGTGACAAACATGCAAAAGAATAAGAAATCAGGAAGGGGGCAAATAGTTTTTCACACCACTGTGTATATATATATATATATATATATATATATATATATATATATATATATATATATATATATATATATATATATATATATATATATATATATATATATATATATATATATATATATATATGCCACCTAATATCTAAACTCAAACTTGCATTGTAAAATGTAAAAGTAGCCCAGCCCTCCTTAGGGTAAGGGCACACACGAAGATTCAGGGAGATTAGTCGCCCAGCAACAAATCTCATCTTCTTTGGGGTGACTTATCTCCCCAAACTGCCTCCCCGCCAGCTAGAATATAAACCGCCGGCGGGATAGCACTCGGATCGCTACGTTTTCTGAAGTCGTCCAAAGTTTCGGAAAATGAAGCTCTCTGAGTGCCACCCCACCGGTGATTTACATTTTAGCCGGGGGAAGGCAGTTCGGTGAGTTGCCCTGAAGAAGAGGCGATTTGTCACCAGCCAACTATTCTACCCGAATCAGAGCGTGTATCTCTGCCCTAAGTCTTTCAGTTGTGCTGACTTATTTGTGCATTTACTATGCATATGACCTACACAAATACGATTGCATCTAAAAAGCATGTTGAGGGCTGGCAATAATAAAAGGAGGCATAACAAATATGCTCCAGTTTTATACTAAATATTACAGGTATGGGAACTTTTATCCAGAATGCGCGGGAACATACTCGGTACTAGAATGTACACAATAAAGCTTACAGGTAACACACAGACATACAAACTTGTGCCAAATGTGCACTCTTTGAAGTGACGAGACTTACGAGTATTTTGCAATCAAATACAAAGTCCCTTTATCCACCTCTGCCTCTGGGGGAATATTAGTTCTGCTGGGGGGTAGAGAGGGGGATACATGGAAAAGGGGTATTTTGGGGACATCTCATGAGAAAATTATAAATATCTATGCTACTGTACCTAAACCACTGCCCTGCTCCCTCCCTATGTGGATAATTAGCACAGCTTGTCTTTGAAGCAACCCCGTTTTTATATAAAGGTTTATTCTGTCCAACCCGTGTTAAACCTTGTAAAATACTACAAGACTTGAGTCAAGTTTATGAAGGGGAGGAATAGATTAACCCTGCATTGACAAATTAAAGAGTGTCAAAAGAGTGTAAAAGAAATGTTGTAGCCTGGAACAAAATAGTCAATTGATTGTAAAAAAAAAAAAAAAAAAAGAAGTTATTCTGCACTGTTGTGAAAATACACACTGTACCAAATGACGCTGAGCATAGGATGTCACATTGGCATCTGTGGGGATCCATAGTCCTTACTCAGTGATGGCTAAGCATCCTGGGAGTTCTGCCTAACTATACCTACCTAAAGGGTCATAAATCTGAATAATACATATGTAACTCCAGCAATGTAAATGTTGCAGCAAAAACAAGCCTTACACAGGACTCTCTTGCTCTGGGTCCTCAGTGTAGCATTAGAGAAGGGTTTTCTCACACACCTCACAAATTACACAATATTTTTGGAAGTGTAAATCAAGGATAACTTTCCTATTGGATGGAACTTCACAACAAACTCTAATCATTGGGCTTAGATGTTAGGCTTTCTAGACATTGAAAAAGGCAGGCCCAGACAGGCAATCTGTGGGTTCTGGCAAAGGAATGAGGGGTTCTGTAAGATGCTATAGACAGTCACTGTGGAGTGGGCTGGTAGGGGACTGGCTGGGCCACTGTGTACTTAAAATGCCAGGTCCAGTACAGGTCTGAAATAAGGCGAGGGATTGGTTGAATGACTCTACCAACCTAAGGGGTGGGGATATGATGCTTGCAAGTTAACCTGGCCAGTTAAGCTTCGTTTTGGCAAAGTCGCCAAACGAGCAGATCTTTCCCAGATTTGCCCACCTTGAGGTAGATGATATGGGGCTTATCCGATCCTGGTGCCAAGGGCCCAATGATCGGATCACACCTAGAAGAATGTGGGCGGTTGGATCGAGGGCTGAATGTACAAACTGATGAGGTCCTCGATCCAACAGGATTTTTAAACCAGCCTGATCGACATCTGGCCGACTTTCGACCAGTTATCTATCAGGGAAGCCTGTCGGAGGGCCCCATACACTGCCCAATAAGATGCCAACTTAATCTGTCGGCAGCTTATATCTGTATTTAGATATGTTTTCCCTTTAAAAAAAGGAAAATTATTAGGACTACTGATCAACAAAACAGCCACAAGTTGTTTGCTCTATTTAATCTTATACTGCACTGTAGTTTTACTGTTCAATATAAACATTTTTTGTACCTGTGTCCCGAACTTGAAGGCTTACGGCCTAAAAATGCGGCTTCAAAATTACTGAAACCACCCCTTACTACCATCTCACGTTTGGCACCAAAATGCTTTATGCAAAATATCTGAAAATCGCTTCATGTGCTACAGGCCTAAGGTCAGTGGTATATACAGGGTCGGATTTACATAGCGGCCAATAGGCCCCCACCCCCTCCCCTTTATTTGTGCAAATTTTCATCATTGGGACTGGAGCAATGGGGATTGGCTCTTGGGAAATTTAAAAAACTATTGTATCTCCTGTGTATCCCCAGTGTTTCTGAACCAATGTGAGTGTGGTTGTGCAGCATGCCGCCCCCTAAAATCCTGCCGCCCTAGGCCCGGGCCTTGTGGCCTTTCCACAAATCAGAGCCTGGGTATATAGGGCAGTTCTCTCCAAGGGGCACACACCAGTCGAAACACCTTTATTTACAGTACAGTACAGTGACATTGGGACTTCCCTCATGATCGCAAAGCCAAACCTGGAAATGGGGGGGGGGTAGTGAGATTTCATTATTCCCCACAGGGAGTATTGTTTGCAAGGTTCAAGCTCAACACATAATTCCCCAACAACATGTAACAAACAGGTGTTGTCCTTGACATCAGTGTTAGGGACTGCAACGCTTTGTTTAGAATAGAGATTTCTTCCTGAATTTGTTTCAATAAACATGAATCATATTTTCAGTGATTTTAATTGTTTCAGTTATTTGTAAATGTAATGAATGCAGTATCTGTCTTTCCCTTGCAAATAACACAGTATAGAATCCTGCAGGGAACCAATTTCTAAGACCCGGACCTGCAGCCCGCAACCAGCATTTTTACCCACTTTGATCCGCTACCCGACCCGGACCCGCAACTGCCTTAGCCACAACCTGACCTGCAACCCGCCGACCACCATCAAACAGGAAGTGATGGTGCTACAAACCGGAAGTGACATCATCAAAAGTGGGCGGGACAGACAAGTTTTGTAAAACTTTAAAAGGAGTGAAATATAGACAATAAAGGAATTTTGTACTCACCGAAAAATCCTTTTCTAGTCGGCCCTACTGTCAGTGCAGACGTTAGGGGACGTAACAAAGCTGTCCCGTGAACTGGGTGGGCAATTATATACTGAATTTGCAGAGCGAACTAGCTATTGAGCTACAGCAGCTTGAAGAACTTTTCGGCCAAAAATGGCAGATTGTGAAGCAAAAACATTTAACTTGTAAAACTTAATGAAAGTGTTGGGTGAAACCCATGTGGCGGCTGTGCAGATTTGTGCAGGTGATGCCAAATTGAAAAGAGCCCAGGATGTGCTTTGAGCTCTGGTGGAATGTGCCTTCACTGCAAATGGTCTAGGTCTCTGTTGTCTATCATAAGCAGAATGGATAGTCTCCACAAGCCAGCGTGCCACAGTTCTTTTAGAAATAGCTTTTCCTTTAGAAGCCTTCGAGTAAGAGACCAGTAGTGTCGGAAGAACGGTACGGTGCTGACCGTTTCAAATAAATCTTAACAGCTCTGACGACATCCAATTTATGCAATTGTGCCTCTTTATCATTTCGTGGATTAGGGCAGAAGGACGGCAGAACGACGTCCTGGTTCAAATGAAAGTCAGAAACGACCTTGGTTAGAAACGTGGGAGTAGTGCGCAGAACCACCTTATCCTGATGTATAACCAACCACGGTTCTTTACATGAGAATGCTGCAATCTCCGAGACTCGTCTAGCTGACGTCACTGCAATAAGAAAGGTAACCTTGAGCGAAAGCCATTTGAGATCACACGTACTGAGAGGTTCAAACGGTGATTTTTGTAGGGCATCCAAGACTAAGGGTAGATCCCATGGCGGTAGCGGTTCCCTGAGAGGTGGTCTGAACCTAATCACTCCCTTGAAGAATTGTTGGACTGTGGTATCGTCTGCCCAACGATTATGTGTGAGCACTGACAAGGCCGACACCTGAGTCTTTAAAGTGCGTAAGCTCAGGCCTTTCTGAAAACCATCCGTTAGGAATTCGATGATGTGATTGGTGGACACCCCTTGCCAAGGGGTCTGATGTCGGTCACACCAAGCAATGAAAGTTCTCCTACCTTATGGTATATTTTGGCTGTAGATGGTTTGCGCGCGTTCAACAAAATGTCTACAGCTGTCTGTGAGAACCCCTGTTGGGTCCACCATGCGGATTCAAGAGCCACGCCGTTAAACGTAGAAGGGGTAGATGTGGATGCTTGAGAGGGCCCTGGGAGAGCAAATCTGGTTGGAGTGGCAGCCTCCAAGGTTTGGCAATGGACAGCCGAATCAGATCTGTGTACCACACTCTGTTGGGCCAGTCTGGCGCTATTAGAATCACCGTGGCCTCGCTCAGTTTGATCTTTCTGATTACCCTTGGTAAGATGGCCAATGGTGGAAATGCGTATATTAGTCTGAAATTCCACGGAATGACGAGTGCGTCCACAAAGGCTGCCCCTGGATCTCTTGTTCTGGCGCAGTAAAGGGAGACTTTGTGGTTGTGCCTGGAAGCCAACATGTCGATATCCGGCATGCCCCATTTGTAAGTTAAGCGGGCAAACACTCCGTTGTTCAGTGACCATTCTCCTTGATCTACCGTCGTTCTGCTGAGGTAGTCTGCTTCCCAGTTTTGGACCCCTGGGATGAATACTGCAGATATGTTGGGAACGTACTGTTCTGCCCAACTCAGGATGTGTGATACCTCCTGCATAGCTCTCGTGCTGCGGGTTCCACCCTGCTTGTTGATATAGGCCACTGCTGTGGCATTGTCCGATTGAATTCTGATCGGTAAGGACTGTAGTAGAGGTGTCCATCTCTGTAGAGCTAGTACAACTGCCCGAAGCTCCAAGATATTGATTGGTAGGGACGCTTCTTCTGGCGTCCACAGACCCTGAAGCGTGTGATGTTTGTAGACTGCTCCCCAGCCCCGTAGGCTGGCATCCGTGGTTACTATCTCCCATGAGGGATTTGCCCAGCTTCGACCTTGTCGTAGATGGTCTGGCACTGTCCACCATACTAGACTGGTTCTGGTGAGCGAACTGATTGGAATTTGCTGCTGTAGATCCCTGTGGTTCTTGTTCCAATAAGCAAGGAAGTTGCGTTGAAGTGGTCTGATGTGAAACCTGGCAAAGGGAATGGCCTCCAGACTGGAGACCATGAACCCCAAAAGACGAAGACAGTCCTCTGCCGAAACAGTTGTCGCGGTCAGGAAAGCGTGAGTGGTGGAGATCAGAGTTTCCACTTTGTTTGATGGAAGAAACACCTTTTGGCTGATTGAATTGAATTGGAGGCCTAGAAAAAGAATGTTCTGGCTTGGAGTGAGATTGCTTTTGCGGTAGTTTATCAGCCAGCCGTGCTGAGTAAGGACTCGTAAGCATGTTGTTGTGTCTTTGGCTGCCTGTGAAGCACAAGGGGTCAGAATGAGAAGGTCGTCCAGGTAAGGGATTATGTGGATCCCCAGTGATCTGATGTAAGCCACTATTGGTGATAGCACTTTGGTGAATACCCGTGGAGCAGTACAAAGCCCAAAGGGCAATGCCGTAAACTGATAGTGTGAGTCTTTGACGGCAAACCGTAGGAATCTGCGGGATTCTGGGTAAATAGGAATGTGTAAGTATGCGTCCTGTAAGTCTATCGAAGTCATGAACACATTTGGTTCCATGGCTGCAATTACTGTTCGGACTGATTCCATCTTGAATTTTTGATTTGCAACTAGAGGGTTCAGTGGCTTGAGATTTAGAACTGGTCTGAAGGTTCCTTCCTTCTTCCGTACTAGAAAAAGGTTTGAGTAAAACCCCCTGTACCTTTGGGGTTCTGGTACGGGCTCTATCACCCCAGCGTTCAACAGTGTTGTAATTGCTTGTTGAAGCAAGTGTTCTCTGTGTGGAGCGGTGGAAGACGGAAGAAACCTCCTTTGTGGTAGATGAGGAGTGAAAGGAATTCTGTAACCCTGACAAATTATGCTGAGTACCCAAGAATCTGATACATGTGTTTGCCATTCTCCTAGGTATCTCTGGAGTCTGCCCCCTATTTGTTGCGGACTGAGTCCCTGCTGGGAGTCAGGCGGAGTTGGGTTTAGGTGTGTTTGGTTTCTTATTCATGCGGCTTTGTTGGTGCCAGCTGGGTCTGGGCCGTTTGTTACCCTGATCTGATGGTGTTGACCTGTAGGTGGATCGAAAGGGCCGAAAGGGCCTACTTTGGGAGGTCCAGTTTCGTCTGGGTTGGTTTCGGTTTGACATCTCAAATTTCTGTCTTTTCCCAGTGGGTAGAAAGGTGCTCTTACCCCCTGTGACCTCTGCAATAATTTGCTTCAAGTCTGGGCCGAATAAAGAGTCTCCTGCGAATTTAAGTGACAGTAGTCTTAGTTTGGAAGCGGTGTCCCCCGACCAATGTCGTAGCCAGAGTGCACGACGTGCCACAACAATGTTTGCAGTTGATTTGGCCGCCAACTTCACTACTTCCATAGCAGCATCCGCTAAAAATGCTAGGGTAGAACTCAACCTATCTACCTCAGATTGGAGTTGTTGGTGAGATGACGGTGGGTGTAGTGTAAGTTCCTGTGCCCAATGTTTGGCCGTGCGAGATAATCCCGCCGATGCTGCGGCCGGGCGTAAAATTGCTGCCGCCTGAACATATGCTCTTTTTAAAGTGGATTCCATGCGGCGGTCTAGTGGGTCTCTGAATGCGGCTTCTTCCGCAGGCAGTGCGGTTTGCCTGGATAGACGAGCAACCGCTGAATCTACCCTAGGGGCTTTATCCCATTTCTTTTGATAATCCTCGGGTACAGGATACGTTTTGAAAAATCTCTGGGTGAGAGCATTGCGCCTGTCTGGTTGAGCCCATTCGGTCTCAATTGCCTGTGTAATAGCACCGAAAACAGGAAAGGTTTGCTTTGGCTTTTTATGGACTCCCAGTAGTTTATCAGCCTTAGACAGAGTGACGGTCTCATCCCTGATTTCTAAAGTTTGTAGCATCTCCCTAAGTAATTTCTTGGACATATCTGGATTTGCTGCAGATGGAGTATCATCATCAGAGTCAGAGTTGGATGAGTGTGCATGATCAGATAATTCGGATTCTAAAAAGGGGGGTTTATCTTCCTCTGAGTCTGAGGCTAACCCCTCCTCAGATTCTGAGGCTGAGGATTCAGGGACTCGATTTTTACGTTTTTTAGAATGTTTTCCTGTCTGAGCCTGTGGATTCTGAACAGTGTGCATGATCCACTGCAAAAACTCTCCCAGTTGAGGTGGTGCAGGTGGATGTACAGGAGATGGATTAATTTGTTCCCAAGGCATGGCTGGAGAAGTCTCCACCCTAGGTTGTGAAGTACCAGGAATGGCTGGTGGAGGGGTATTTGGGACAGAATTGGATCCCTCTAAAGCTAGGGCTTGAGCAGGTTGTGGGGAAAGCACAGGTGGTTCTTGTGTCTCCTCTGTCATAGGTTTCTTACAGTCTGAGCAGTATATTTTTTCAGACTTCCGTAAGGAATGTTTGCAAGTTTTGCATTTAGGCTGTTTGTCAGGCTTCTTTGCCTTTTTGGTGGATAGTAACTCGTCCCTGAGTTCCCTCAGAGAATCAGCTTTCTCCATATTGGTGGACAGTAAGACCGGTGTAAATGGAATGAACTCACGTTTCTAGCAGGCTGGTGTGCGTGAGTGCAGCAGTGCCTGCAGCCGTCTGTGGTAGTCGGAGTTTGCTGGAGTTTGCCGCCAAGTCAGAAACGGCCGTGTAATGAGCAGAGGGAAGCCGGAGGCGCTGTAAACCTAGTTGTGGTTAACTAAAATGGCGCCCGACATTGACGTCAGTACGTCTAACACGCCCGGGAATGGCGCGAAATACTAGCGCATAGAGTCTATGGCGTTCTGGCGTTGCCTAGCAATCCGCGCCCCTGGAGCGTGAGCCGCGCCCTGTAGTGTGGCCCTGCACGGCTGTATTGGCGCATAGAGGGGAGACACTGTGCGAACAATTCATGTAGTGATAATACGCGTCTATAGTGCCCCAACCGTTTAAGTGGGCCCTGGAGCCTATGTGAGGCAACCCATTTAGACAGCTCTGCGTGCCATTGGGTCCCACATGCACGATTTTGCATGTCTGCTAGGCTGCTCATGAACAGCTCTGCGTGTTCAGTTTGAGTGTCAGCCTGCAGTCCACGTCCTCCTGGTTCCTGTTGTACACTGAAAACGGCAGCTCTGCGTGCCTAACAGTACAGTGTAATAAAAATGAAGCTGTAAACGAAAGGAAGGAAAAAAAAAAAAAAAAAAAAATGAGAAAAACATTGTCTGTCCTACACCTCCGAGGCAGGACAAAAGAACTGAGGATGAGAGGTGGAGCCAGCTCATATAACCAGTAGGAGGGGCCAAGAGACATCAATTCTTCTGTCCTGCCTCCAGAGGTGATGAAGACAAAACCCTAACGTCTGCACTGACAGTAGGGCCGACTAGAGAAATTACATAAGATAAGGAATTTAGATGAGACCCGCAACCCGACCCACGGCTATACCCACACCTGAAAGTTCTCCCCTTCTTCCGCAGGGTGCCCTTTTTTTTGCGGGTAACCCGACCCGCTGCAGGACTCACAGTACAGGACTACAGTAATTTGTAGATATTTATCTGCAGTGTGCACCCCCCAGAGGCAGACCCAACATTAATTAACAGTTTAATCCCTGCTTCTTGGTGTGCTGAGCAGTTATGGGTTTCATTTAAATAAAAAGTACAGGTATGGGACCTGTTATCCAGAATGTTGGGGACCTGGGGCTTTCCGGATAACGGATATTTCTATAATTTGGATCTTCATATCATATGTCTGCTAGAAAATCATGTAAAGATTAAATAAACCCAATAGGCTGGTTTTGCTTCCAATAAAGATTTATTATATCGTTTGGCTCAAGTTTAAGGTACTGTTTTATTATTACAGAGAAAGAAGAAATAATTTTTAAAAATGTAGTTTATTTCATTATAATGGAGTCTATGGGAGACTTTCTTTCCGTAATATGGAGCTTTCTGGATAACGGGTTTCTGGATAATGGATCCCATACCTGTACTGAGAAACACAGGGCAATTTCAAGTGTTTTACAGCATGAGCGACAAATTCTTTAGGAATCGCACTGGCAGGTCAGGTGACTATTGTACAGAAACACTTGCTTAAAAACCCACAAATGCCCTAGTGGTTGCTGCCAGTTCCTACAGTAATGTAATTCCAAGCACTTTAGGCATAATTTTCTATAGGTCATGGAAAAAAGTGCAGATTGCTAAGTAGACAGGTGCCACAGATGGCAGTGCTCCACTGGTTACCAGGGGCGGCAAAAAAGCCACTCCTGGTAGGTAACAAGAGCTGAGTTTCTGGTGTACAAAAAAGAAATGTGTCTCTTTTAGCATAGAAGGCACAATTGTTAGCATTGTGAACCACCCCTGGATCACCTCCAGCACCAAAAAGATGGGGAAGAGGGGGGCGGCAGCAGCAAGCAGCCTTGGGGCAGCAAAGGAGTCAGGATTGTCCCTGGTGCAAAAGCTCACCCCCTAAGTGCTCATTTAACAAGCACTTATTCTCCCAATCTGGTTACAGTTTGCACCTCGCAGTAGAGAACAAAAAACGGCCAAAGCAAGTATATACCATAGCATCAGAGGACACAGGCCTGTCCCAACAGGGAAATTGCTCAATGATGCACAAGTTAAAGAGCACCTGTTGGGCAAAAATATTATGCCCAACCAAAGGTGCGGGCTAATAGAGCCTGCACTCTGGTTTAGGGTAATAGTAGTTTGTTTTTTTCTTTTAAAGGAATTGTTCAGTTTAAAATAAAAACTGGGTAAATAGATAGGCTGTGCAAAATATAAAATGTTTCTAATATAGTTAGACAAAAATGTAATGTATAAAGGCTGGAGTGACTGGATGTGTAACATAATAGCCAGAACACTACTTCCTGCTTTTCAGCTCTCTTGGTTTACACTGACTGGTTACCCTGGTTACCAGGCAGTAACCAATCAGAGACTTGAGGCGGGGGAGCACATGGGTCATATCTGTTGCTTTTGAATCTGAGCTTAATGCTGAGAATCAATTGCAAACTCACTTAACAGATATGTACCATGTGGCCCCCCCTTCAAGTCGCTGACTAGCTCAGAGTTATAGAGCTGAAAAGCAGTGTAGTTGAAAGTAGTGTTTTGGCTATTATGTTAGACATCCAGTCACTCCAACCTTTATACATTACATTTTTGGCTAGCTAACTATATTAGAAACAGTTTTTATTTTGCACAGCCTATCTATTTACAGTTTTTATTTTCACACTTAACTGTTCCTTTAAATTGCCCCCCGCCAGTGCTAGGCCACCCACACCGTGAGGGAACTCCTGGTATGAGCAGCCATGTTGGGGCACATGCATCTGATATTGAGCGAATGCCAAGACTTGCTGATTATTTACATGCGGGTGTTGTCAGAAGCATATTATGTGCATGCGATATGAACGACATGGCAGCTCGCACCTCAAGCTCCCTCCCAGTGAGAGTGTCCCTAGCACCGGCAGGGGGCAAATTTTACCTGCAAATTGTTACCTCCAACCGGAGTGCGGCTCTATTAGCCTGCACCTTTGGTTGGGGATAATATTTTTGACCAACAGGTGCCCTTTAAGGGATGGGTATGGAGCAGGAGTGGGCTACTTCAATAAAGCGCTATATGCTGATCACCGACAGCACTATATTCAATGGGATAAATGCAGGTTACCCCTTTTGTCCTCCAACTGCTAAGCTGGAATATGCTCAGGCAACAAAACTCTTATGGGGTTATGTAATAAAATGCACTACGTTTGCCCATGGGTAGAAACCCATAGCTACCAATCAGTTGGTATGAGTTATTGGTCACTTGTGTAAAAGCAAACATCTTATTTGCTATGGGTTACTGCTCCTGGGCAAACTTTATGGGGATATGAATTTCTCGTGTGCCATTATTCTCATATTTAAACAAACCCATAGCTGCTACAGTGAGTGGGACTCGCAACCAAACAGCAGTTTCCAAACAGGATTACTATGAGTTGTTAAAAAATGTGAAAAAATTCTAAATAGTACTTAAATATAATGAAGACTAGCTGCTGGGACCCAGTTTGGGAGATTTGAGGATGAATGATTATTTGTCCATGCTACCACTGATCTTTGAAAAGGAAAGTCTTAAAACCTCCACTATCGACGTGACATGTAAAGCTTGCAGGGTGCACAAAGCACGCAAAGTACCTGCGATCTCTGCTCGAATCCGCTTCAGCTAACCAGAAATGGATTTCCTTTACATGCTTCATAAGGAATAAAAGCTTCTTGGAAAAAAGTGATTGTTACTGCAGAAGAATGTCTTAGCAGACGTCTCATTCAGATAATATTATTTGTAAGTACAAACTAGAAAACATGTGGTGGGAAAGAAAAGGAAAATGATCTGGGGGGTTAGAACTCTTATCCCTTCAACATCGAGGTTCTGATGGCCAGCTCATATTTAAATAAATTTTTTTGCCTCTTAGGCAATGAAGAGGTTAATGCCATAAACACATTACTGCCACTCTTACAGGAGGAAAATGTGTAGATCTGCAATATTTGGCTGCGTAACCCCGTAAAGACACCCTATAAATGATAAGGTTTTCCTGAAACCCTATTAGTCTGTGTTCCTATAACCACATCTATCTTTCAGATCTTCTTCCCCACGTATGGTTCCTAATTCTCCCTGTATTCCCTGGGCCCTGAGAGATTTGATCCTATAATTTTTGGACTGACTGGTGATTTAGCTACAGCCCCTAAACCATTTAGGTACTGCTAACATTTCTATTAGGACCAGCAAACCTTAGCCCCAGAAGGAGGGATAAGGGATGTGGTTTCCTGAGATGCTTTAACCCCCAAGAGTTTGGATATGTCAAGCCACCTTTTCTGGAAAAAAATACCGGCCTTCCTATATATTTATCTTTTTTTCCTATTAATAATATTGGGATCAACCACATTTGTACAGGCCCGATGGTAACCCTACCCACAAGGTGGTCGTACGGGAGTCCTTAATAAAAATGTAAAAAAAAACATTGGTTTTAAAAAAAAATTTAAAATGGACCATTGGTATTCAGTGGTACTTACCTTTAAAGGCCTTCTTCATTCTTCCTCTTCTATTCACTGAAATTCGTCAGCTTCTTCTCTTCTTCGGATCCTATCAACAGCTTTCGGGTCCAATCGCAGCTTTCAGCTTCACAGACGACATCGAAAAAGAAATGCTCTGTAAGGCTACAAATTAATTGTTATTTCAATAACTTTTGATTATTGATATTTCTGTTGAGGCCTCTTCTATTCATATTCCAGCCTCGTATTCAAATCAATGCATGGTGGTTAGCAACCAGTTTGCTGAAATTGCAAAAAAAAAAAAAAATCACTGAATTAAAAAGATAACTCAAAAACCACAAATAATAGAAGAAAAAAAAAAACAATTGCAAATTGTCTCAGAATATCACTCTCTATACTGTATGTGTCTAACAGTTAGTTTAAAGGTGAACAACACCATTAGCGGTAAAGCTTTCCCAAAGTTTGCGGTAGATGGCATTTTCTGAAAATCACCAAAAATTTTTACAATTTGCCACAATTATCTCACACAATCTTTTACATACAATGGGGAATCACCCTGAATATAAACAGTTTGATGCCACTTCTCGAACCTGCACAGATTCACCAAAGTATGTCTTGTGTACGGACCCAAAATAAAAATAGAATTTTCCTGCCTGCCAACTCAGCTTCTGCAAAGAGATCCCCCTTGACTGCATATTATATGTCGTAAAACCCCCAGAAAAAAATTGTATTGTAAAATACACAGACAAATCCAAAAGAGGTAAACTGTTTTCTAAGCCAAACTACTAAACTGAAAAGCTTTCCTAAACCTAGCAGTTTTTATGACGTTTCTGAAAATTGCAAAAAAATGTTGCAGTTTGCTGCATTATTTATTTTTTTACATACAAAGGCAAATCAGAATCTTGCAGGAGCATGCGCACTAGCTCCCTATAAGCCCAGAGCGAATACACAGACTGTACAACGATTCATCTCAGCCGCAAGTTGCACTTGTTTGTATTAACTATATGGCAGCACCCACTGCTCTGTATTCTGCCTCCATCAAATTCCAGTAGCCTTAGTACAAACTTGTGGCAGCCGCACTCCAATCCGGAATCTTTCAATCAAATCTGGGTGCAGGGTCCAAAGTGTTGCAAATAATCTTATTGAAAAGACCCACACTCCATTTTGTGCAAAATTCTAAGTTATTTTATTGTGTACATAAATCCGACGTTTCGGCCCCCATTGGGGCCTTTTTCAAGGATAACTGTGTAGAAACAAAATGTGCTTTATATACCCACGCCCAGTTCAAACTTGGTGCCAAATTTGAACTGGGGGTGGGTGTATAAAGCACTAGGGATGCACCGAATCCAGGATTCAGTTCGGGATTCGGCCTTTTTCAGCAGGATTCGGCCGAATCCTTCTGCCCGGCCGAACCGAATCCTAATTTGCATATGCAAATTAGGGGCAGGGAGGGAAATTGTGTGACTTTTTGTCAGAAAACAAGGAAGTGAAAAATGTTTTCCCCTTCCCACCCCTAATTTGCATATTCAAATTAGGGTTCGGATTCGGTTCGGCCGAATCCTTCGTGAAGGATTCGGGGGTTCGGCCGAATCCAAAAAAGTGGATTCGGTGCATCCCTATAAAGCACATTTTGTTTTATACAGTAGGCTGGTTTTGCTTCCAATAAGGATTAATTATATCTTAGCTGGGATCAAGTACAAGTAGGGATGCACCGAATCCACTATTTTGGATTCGGCCGAACCCCCGAATCCTTTGCAAAAGATTTGGCCAAATACCGGACCGAATCCAAACCCTAATTTGCACATGCAAATTAGGGGTGGGAAGCGGGAACATTTTTTACTTGTTTTGTGACAAAAAGTCACGTAATTTCCCTCCCCGCCCCTAATTTGCATATGTAAATTAGGTTTCGAATCCGAATCATGCTGAAAAAGGCCAAATCCTGGCCGAATCCCAAACCAAATCCTGGATTCTGTGCATCCCTAAGTACAAGCTACTGTTTTATTATTAAAGAGAAAAAGGAAATCATTTTTAAAAATTTGGATTGTTTGGATAAAATGGAGTTTATGGAAGATGGCCTTTCTGTAATTCGGAGCATTTTGGATTATTGGTTTCCGGATAAAGGATCCCTGTATACCAATATCTATACTAACTGTAGTTTTTAGTACAGGTATAGCATCCCTTATCGGAAACCCATTATCCAGAAAGCTCCGAATTACGGAAAGGCCATCTCCCATAGACTCCATTTTATATAAATAATTAAAATTTTTAAAAATGATTTTCCTTTTCTCTGTAATAATAAAGCAGTAGCTTGTACTTGATCCAAACTAAGATATAATTAATCATTATTGGAAGCAGAACCAATTTATTCAGTTTATTTAATGTTTACATGATTTTCTAGTAGACTTAAGGAATGAAGATCCAAACTACGGAAAGATCCGTTATCCGGAAAACCCAAGGTCCCGAACATTCTGGATAACAGGTCCCATACCTGTATTACTATAGCCTGTGATATTATGCTGGTCCAAGAAATCATCTTAAAAGCATTAATATAATCTGCCATCACCCAGCAGTGCATTCAACAACCTCGCTGTAAAGAAACACCTACTCTGCTTCAAATGAAAGTTTGTATTTGTAGCCTTACAGAGCATTTGTTTTTCGGATGGGGTCAGTGACCCCCATTTGAAAGCTGGAAATAAACAATAAAGACCAATTGAAAAGTTGCTTATAATTGGCAACTCTATAACATACTAAAAGTGATATTTTGAGGCAATTTGCAAGTGCATTTAATTTTTTATAATTTGTGTTTTTTGAGTTATTTAGATTTTTAGTCAGCAGCTTTCCAGTTTGCAATTTCAGCAATCTGGTTGCTAGGGTCCAAATTGCCCTAGCAACCATGCATTGATTGGAATAAGAGACCGGGATATGAATAGGAGATGCCTGAATAGAAATACCTGTATGGGACCTATTATCCAGAATGCTCGGGACCTGGGGTTTTCCGGATTACAAATCTTTCTGTAATTTGGACCTTCATACCTTAGGTCTGCTATAAATCAATTAAACATTACATAAACACAATAGGCTGCTTTTGCTTCCAATAAAGATTAATTAAATCTTAGTTTGGATCAAGTACAAACTACTGTTTTATTACTACAGAGAAAAAGGAAATCATTTTAGAAAATCTGGATTATTTGGATAAAATGGAGTCTATGGGAGAAGGCCATTCAGTAGTTCTGAGCTTTCTGGATAACAGGTTTCCGGATAACAGATTCCATACCTGCATGAGTAATAAAAAGTAGCAAGAATGACAATAAATAAAATACAGAGCATTTGTTTTTAGATGGGGTCAGTGAACTCCATTTGAAATCTGGAACGAGCCAGAAGAAGAAAGCAAATAATTCAAAAACTATAGAAAATAATCAAGACCAATTGAAAAGTTGCTTACAATTGGCCATTCTATAGCATACTAAAAGTGAACCACCTTTAAGTAATTACAAGTCATTTAAAGATGTAGGGTGGCCACGGCCCTAGAAACGCCCCTGCTCACACCCATCAGTATACAGTACATGGAAAATGCTGGGAATGTTCCATAAGCACAATATAGGTTACACGTTATTTAAGGACAGTAAATGACATACAAGCCCTACTATAATATACCGTTCAGTGTCCCTTGAAGTTAATTTTAACGTTAATCTGCTATTAGCAAAATTAGCTGGCACTGGCTGTAATTGAATACAAACAAAGCAGAGCCACATGAGATACATTTTCACCCTCTTCAGTGATTATTTAGCAAATACAAGGGACCCTCCTATTAAAGGAAAACTACACCCACCCCCCAAACAATGTAGGTCTCTATAAAAAGACATTACATAAAACAGCTCATATGTAAAACCCTGCTTCGTGTAAATAAACCATTTTCATAATAATATACTTTTCTAATAGTATGTGCCATTGGGTAATCATAAATAGAAAATTACCATTTTAAAAAACTTAGGGCCAACCCCTGGGATCGTACGATTCACTGTGCACACAAACATACCAACAAACCACACTTGTTAGGTCACATGAGCCAATAAACAGACAGAGTTTTGTCTTTTGCTTTCACACTTCTTCCCGTTACAGTTATTTCTGGTCAGGTGATCTCTGAGGCAGCACACAGATCATCACGAAATGGTGGCTCAAGGCAAGAGATGTAAAATGGCAATATTTACTTAATTAGGCCAGTTTGGTAAGATTCTTTAATATACCACTTAATATAATGTAAACTGTTGCTTAAGGGCAGGACTACACGGGTATTCCCCCGCGATCTGACACGCTGCGCAAAACTGCAGGCGTCACGCCGGAAATAAGGTAAGTAATGCCAGTAGGGATGGGCGAATAAAAGACGCCCATAGACTTGTATGCCGTAGTGCGACAAAATACGACATTTCACTGGTGGCGAAGTTTTGGCGAAACGGGTCAAATTTGCCTATCCCTAAATGCTAGTGTAGGATCGTTACGCAGCGTTGATGCGACACGACTGTCGGATGCAGACGCAGCATCTGCATCCGACAGTTATGTCGTGTCACATCAACGCTGCGACACGATCCGACAATTGAATTACTAACCTTATTTCCATCGGACATGACACCTGCGATTTTGCGCAGCGCTTCGGAATCGGGCGTGTAGTCCTGCCCTTAGTGTTCATTTTGGGGGTATAGTTTTCCTTTAAAGGCCACAAATCCACATATCGGTCTCTATGAAAAAATACAGGTGTAGGAAAGTTCTGAATTATGGAAAGGCCATCTCCCATAGACTCCATTATAATCAAACAATCCAAATTTATAAAAATTATTTCCTTTTTCTCTGTAATAATAAAACAGTAGCTTGCACTTTATCCAAACTAATATATAATTAATCCTTATTGGAAGCAAAACCAGCCTATTGGGTTTATTTAATATTTACTACAGTAGTAGAAGTAGAAGTATGAAGATCCAAATTACAGAAAGACCCGTTATCCGGAAAGCCCCAGGTCCCGAGCATTTTGGATAATAGGTCCCATACCTGTATTCAGCCAGCACTAGACGGCAATCAGCTTTACAAATGTCAGAATTCCAGTCACTCCATGAATTCAATAGATACCGTACTCATTTTTCAAGGGCCACGTAATCGAAACATAAAAATGGTAACAGCTCCTTAGCAGATTTGTTTAACATGGTGTTTAACTTACTCCCACTCTAATAACGTAGGCTATTATCTTTAATAACTGTGGCCGTTATTATATCGCGCTGACGGTTTAATGATATATCCTTTAGTGTGTCTTATCTGCCCTTCTTGTTGTGGCTATTAACAGTCACAGGGCAAACTCAGCACATAAGTAATTTGTGTTTATATCCATGGAGAAAAGGACAGGTACATGGCTCTAAATAAGATCAAAATAACATGCCATTGCTCCTTCACTAGTTATACATAACCAAGCAAGTCACTAAATATATGTTGTATTTATTAAATTCAGAGGATTTCCGTTTTGCTTCACTGTAAGTCTGCGTGTTCTTGCCATGTTTCTGTGGGTTTGGTCTGGGTAACCCCCATTTTCACCTTCACAAAGGCAGGTTAATTGGCTCCTAAATAAATTAGTCTGATAGTGTATTGTGTGAAGGGATAGAGACTATACACTCAAACTGGGGAAGGGAAGGATATGAATGATGCATAATCATGGTAAAGCACTGCAGAATATCTTGCCAATAAATGAAAAAAATATTTTTTTTACCCTTCTTATACAGGTATGCATTATATCATCCAAAACCTCAGATCCAAGGTTTTCTGCATAAGGGATCTTTCTGTAATATGAAACAGCATGCCTTAATGCTACAAACGTTGTCTTGCCATCAACAAGAATCTGTTCTGGCTGTGCTGTCTATCTTTATTACAGGTATGGATCCCTTATCTGGCCGCCTCTTATCCAGAAAGATCCTAATCAATGGGAGGTTGAGTCCACTTCAACCAAATAAAAACATATTTTTAAAAATGATTTCTTTTTTTCTCTGTAGTAATAATAATGGTGTACAGGTATAGGATCCGTTTCCCCTGGAAACCCGTTATCCAGAAAGCTCCGAATTATGGAAATGCCGTCTCCTACAGACTCCATTATAATCAAATAATTACAATATTTAAAAGTGATTTCCATTTATCTCTGTAGTTATGGAACGGTACCTTGTACTTGATCCCAACTAAGATATAATAAATCCCAATTGGATGCAAAGCAATTCTTTTGGGTATAATTAATGTGTATGGAGATCCAAATTACAGAAAGATCCCTAATTGAGGGGCCCAAGCATTCTGGATAACAGGTCCCATACTTGTACTTTCTACCTGATGGGAACTAAGTTGCATGAATTGGTCTCGGTGGCAAAAAATTTTTTTAATAGACTTAAAGGAGTTGTTCACTTTTGAGATAAATTTTAATATGATGCAGAGAGTGATATTCTGAGACAATTTTCTACTGGTTTTCATTGTTTTATCATTATTTTTGAGCTATTTAGTTTTTTATTAAGCAGCTCTCCAGTTTGCAATTTCACCAATCTGGTTGCTAGGGTTCAAATGACCCCAGCAACCATGCATTGATTTGAATTAGAGACTGAAATAAGAATAGGAGAGGACCTTACAAAAATTATGAGAAAAACAAATTTGCAATAAGAATAAATGTGTAGCCTTACGGAGCATTTGATTTTTAGATGGGGGTCAGCGACGCCCATTTGAAAGCTGAAAAGTCAGAAGAAAAAGGCATATAATTATAAAACTATAAAAAATAAATAACGAAAACCAATGGAAAAGTTGATTAGATTTGGCCATTCTATTACATACTAAAAGTTTACTTAAAGGTGAACCACCCCTTAAGGTACACAGAGCCAAACTACAGAAATATCCCTTATGCGAAAAAAACCTAGCTTCCAAGAATTTTGGAAAATATATCCTATACAGGTGTGGGACCTGTTATCCAGAATGATCAGGACCCGGGGGTTTCCGGATAATGGATCTTTCCGTAATTTGGATCTTCATACCTTAGGTCTACTAGAAAATCATGTAAACATTAAATAAACCCAATAGGCTGGTTTTGGCTCCAATAAGGATTAATTATATCTTAGTTGGGATCAAGTACAAGCTGCTGTTTTATTATTACAGAGAAAAAGTAAAATCATTTAAAAAATGTTTATTATTTGGATAACATGGAGTCTATGGGAGACTGGCATTCTGTAATTCAGAGCTTTCTGGATAACGGGTTTCCAGGTAATGGATCCCATACCTGTACCTGTATTATTTCAGAAAAAAAGCTAGTCAAGCTGTTTGACCAGGGATTTATGGAAAATGGCATTTGAGCTCTTTGGATGGCAGTTTTCCAGACACATGTACAGTGTGACAAACCTATTTGTAGGATGTGAGGATTTCACATTTAGAAGTTACCAGCACCATCTAAAAAAATACACAGCGCAACTGTATAAAAATATTCTAGCATTTACCAAACAATAGTTTTTATTTTAGCACTAGCTATAATAATTCAATAACCCACTAGACCCCCCCTTTAAATGGAACACTGAAAAACTAGGTTCTAAAAACAGATGTGAAAACTAAAGGGGTTATAACTAGGCTTAGGCGAATTTGACCTGTTTCGTTTTGGCCAAAATTAGTCGCTGGCAAAATATTGCCGAAGCCCAAAGTTTTTGTTTTTTTTTAACGCGCGATGCCATACATGTCTATGGGCGTCATTTCCGCTGCGAAACAAGAATTCGCCCATCCTTAGTTATAACAAAAGTTACTGGGCCCCACAGCAAAATTATTTTAGGCCCCCATTAACTTTGCAAAAACTCTGCTATTCAGCCAGTCCAGATCACAGGCTCTGCTTGTTCTATAGTTAGGTCCCTGTACCTGGGATCAGGACAAAATATACTTACCACCCACATCCCTACAATGAGGTCTTTTAAAAAAAATGTATTGGCAAGGAAAATATAAACTTTAAAATAACTATGTACAGGTATGGGTTCTGTCATCCGGAAACCCATTATCCAGAAAGTTCCGAATTACAGGAAAGTCATCTCCCATAGACTCCATTACAACCGAAATAATTCTAATTTTGGAAAATAATTTACTTTTTCTCTTGTAAAACAATACCTTGTACTTGATCCAAACTAAGATATAATTAATCCTTATTGGAAGCAAAACAAGCCTATTGATTTATTTAATGTTTACATGATTTTCTAGTAGATTTAAGATCCAAATTACAGAAAGACCCCTTATCTGGAAACCCCCAGGTCCTAAGCATTCTGGATAACAAGTTCCATACCTGTACTAAGATACTAAAGCTATTTTAAAGTTTGTGTTTTGTGTTAGCCATTCTGTGGATTTCTGACATGCTGGGGGCCACTCAGTGAAGTAGCAGGCTCTTCAGAATCCTCATGGTGTTTGCTTTGAACAGAGCCCTCAAAACTGACCCATCTCCTTCTGTACTCATAGAGAGCACATTCGGCACATTCATTGGTAAAAGAATTGCCCTCTACCTGCTTCTCCCTGCAGCTTTCCCTCCTTCACTGTACACAGCATGGTGGCTTCTTTCTTTCTTCTGCAAAATGGGGTGGGAACTCCTTCCTGTACTGCTCCCATGGGAGGGCTCTGTGGACTCCTCCCCATCTGCTTCCTACAATATTAATGCCAAATATTTGATGAGATTTTTATCATATGAGTTGCTAATGTACAGTATCAGTCTGTGGTATGCTGAGTCCACGAAAACCTTATCCAAGGGGCCCCCAAACACATCATAAGCGCACCCGCCGCCTCAATCCCCCGGCATTCCCTTTAGCAGTAATTCACCAGATATGCCAGCGTGATCACCACTGAAAATGAAAAAAGAGGATTCCATTAACCCCCGCAATTTCCAGTAAGATCACTTTTGATTTGGACAATGAGAACTCCACCAAAGAGCACCTATGACAGCAAAACGGTTTCCCCCATCAGAGGTGCAGATTAGGGGCACAGCTAGGGTTGCCACCTTTGCGAGTGGCTAAACCCGAACAAAGGAGGCAGGGCAGATAGCATTGGGGGTGGAGCAGTGATGTTCGAGTGGGCATGGTACAAACGAAGGAAGAATTCACTGGCACACGAAGGTTCTTTCAAGCAGGTACAAGCCCTTGCTAAGTTTATTTTGCAGAGGTGCAACGTTTCGGGGTGAACCCCTTTATCAAGCTTATTATGATGCTTGATAAAGGGGTTCACCCCGAAACGTTGCACCTCTGCAAAATAAACTAGCAAGGGCTTGTACCTGCTTGAAAGAACCTTCGTGTGCCAGTGAATTCTTCCTTCGTTTGTACCATTGAGGTTGCCGAGGCCTCCTTCACAGTGCACCGGGTCATCTTATCGTGGAGAGCCAGGGTGTGCAAGCGTGGTAATCCTGTACTGATCGAGTGGGCATGGTGACATCAGAGATGATGCTGTAGAGTTATGATGCCGGGTCAGGGTTATTGCATCACTTATATGCAACTGGATGGATTTCTGTCCAGTTTTCTCAATGTTTTAAATGGGACAGAAAGTTTTGAACGGACAGCCCTTTGACAAACTGAGATGTCCAGTTGAAACTTGAAACCCACACGGCTGGAAACCCTACATCTCTCTTATTCTGCCCGATAAATAAGACCAATCCTTTAACTACAGGTATGGGATCTTTTATACAGAAATCAGTTATCCAGAAAGCTTTGAAATACAACAATGCTCATTTAGAAAAACTATTTCTTATGTTTGATTGATTTGCTTATTTCTGTTTCTGTAATAAAAAGAAATGAACTGCACCTGATAATTAAACCATGTTAAGGTATCTTTGTATTTAATTGGTTTTCATATATTGGGCAGATTATTGTTCGGGCTTCACAAGGATGAAAACCGAACAGAAAGTTGAGACCCGAACAGGCCTTAGAAAAACCAAACTGTTTAGTTCAAAACCGAACAGGTGGCAACCCTATTCAAAGGTCATACCTTCAAATTTCAGAGCTTCAAACTATTCCTCTTGTTTCAAATAAAAGACCATGCACATTGAGAAATAAGTTGGTCAGGGCTGCATTTCCTTCACCTAAACAAGTACGTTTTAAGTTTTTAGTCCCCAAAACAGGGCATGTTTAGGTGTGGATCTTGTACACAATGTAGGTTCGTGGTGCTCAAATATTATAATAAATGATGTTGAGACATATGTAACCATTATGCAGTGTCACTGATTTTTGTGTTTATCTGTTGCCCCTGTGGTCTCATACTGTGTGTGTGTGTATATATATATATATATATATATATATATATATATATATATATATACAACATAGATCCAGTATCAAATGTAGAGAGGCTTTCTGAATTAATAAAAAAATGTAATAGATTAAAAACCTGCAACCAGGTAGATTTAACAAGGATTATGATTTGTATTCGTTCTTTAATTTTGGATTTTCATTGCTTTTCAGTTTTATATTTTCTTTTTCACTTTTTTGCTTTATTTGGGTTACATTAACTGATTGTAGATTATATGCTTTTGTTTGTAAACATTTACAGATGCTCGGTAATGTGTATTGGTTCATAGATTATAATGGTGCATAATTTTTTGTAAGAGAGCTTGTGGGTCATGTGATCGTATCATGTGGTTGTATCACGTGACTTTATGTGCTCTCTAAACCTGTGATAGATAGATCAGACACTTATGGCTTGATAAAGATAGTGGATGCTTCCAAAATGTTAACGTTGCTGTCTGGATAGTATTTATCGCTGTTCTGTTATTTAATTTCATTAAAAGCAATGCAAAGAAAGATGGAAGTGCTGTGACTTAATGAATTGTTTGTATTCTGAAGAAGTGGATCCCTTCTCATGCACGTGCACGCCGATATCCGCAGTAAGTTTCTTTATTTAGTTGTGCTGCCATATGATATACAGGTATGGATTCTGTTATCCAGAATGATTGGGACCTGGGGCTTTACGGATAACGGATCTTTCTATAATTAGGATCTTCATACACTAGGTCTACTAGAATATCATGTAAACATTAAATAAACCCAACAGGCTGGTTTTGCTTCCAATAAAGATTAATTATATCTTAGTTTGGATCAAGTACAAGGTACTGTTTTATTATTACAGAGAAAAAGGAAATCATTTTTAAAAATTTGTTTTATTTGTATAAAATGGAAAGACAGCCTTACCATAATTCGGAGCTTTCTGCATAGCAGGTTTCAGGATAACGGATCCCATACCTGTATATAAATTATATATATAAATTAATGTTTTAATTCTAAAAATTTACTTTTTCTCTTGTAAAACAGTACCTTGTACTTGATCCAAACTAAGATATAATTAAGATATAATTAATCCTTATCGGAAGCAAAACAAGCCTATTGGGTTTATTTAATGTTTACATGATTTTCTAGTAGACTTAAGATCGAAATTACAGAAAGACCCCTTATCTGGAAACCCCCAGGTCCCAAGCATTCTGGATAACAAGTCCCATACCTGTACTAAGATACTAAAGCTATTTTAAAGTTTGTGTTTTGTGTTAGCCATTCTGTGGATTTCTGACATGCTGGGGGCCACTCAGTGAAGTAGCAGGCTCTTCAGAATCCTCATGGTGTTTGCTTTGAACAGAGCCCTGAAAACTGACCCGTCTCCTTCTGTACAAAAAAAAAAAAAAGCACATTCATTTATAAAAGAATTGCCCTCTACCTGCTTCTCCCTGCAGCTTTCCCTCCTTTGCTGCACACAGCATGGTGGCTTCTTTCTTTCTTCTGCAAAATGGGGTGGGAACTCCTTCCTGTACCGCACCCATGGGAGGGCTCTGTGGACTCCTCCCCATCCCTGCATAGAAACAGGACAAAGTAAACAAATTCTGCTTCCTACAACATTAATGCCAAATATTTGATGAGATATTTATCATATGAGTTGCTCCTGTACAGTATCAGTCTGTGGTATACTGAGTCCACGAAAAACCTTATCCAAGGGGCCCCCAAACACATCATAAGCGCACCTGCCGCCTCAATCCCCCGGCATTCCCTTTAGCAATAATTAACCAGATATGCCAGCGTGATCACCACTGAAAATGGAAAAAGAGGATTCCATTAACCCCCGCAATTTCCAGTAAGATCACTTTTGATTTGGACAATGAGTACTCCATCAAAGAGCACCTATGACAGCAAAACGGTTTCCCCCATCAGAGGTGCAGATTAGGGGCACAGCTAGGGTTGCAACCTTTGCGAGTGGCTAAACCCGAACAAAGGAGGCAGGGCAGATAGCATTGGGGGTGGAGCAGTGATGTTCGACTGGGCATGGTGACATCAGAGATGATGCTGTAGAGTTATGATGCCGGGTCAGGGTTATTGCATCACTTACCGTATATGCAACTGGCTGGATTCCTGTCCAGTTTTCTCAATGTTTTAAATGGGACAGTAAGTTTTCAATGGACAGCCCTTTGACAAACTGAGATGTCCAGTTGAAACCCACACGGCTGGAAACCCTACAGCTATCTTATTCTGCCCGATAAATAAGACCAATCCTTTAACTATAGGTATGGGATCTTTTATACAGAAATCTGTTATCCAGAAAGCTTTGAAATACAGCAATGCTCATTTAGAAAAACTATTTCTTATTTTTGATTGATTTGCTTATTTCTGTTTCTGTAATAACAAGAAATGAACTGCACCTGATAATAATTAAGCCATGTAAAGGTATCTTTGTATTTAATTGGTTTTCATATATTGGGCAGATTATTATTTGGGTTTCACAAGGCTGAAAATCAAACAGAAAGTTGAGACCCGAACAGGTCTTAGAAAAACCGAACTGTTTAGTTTAAAACCGAACAGGTGGCAACCCTATTCAAAGGTCATACCTTCAAATTCCAGAGTTTCAAACTATTCCTCTTGTTTCCTATAAAAGACCATGCACATTGAGAAATAAGTTGGTCAGGGCTGCATGTCCTTCACCTAAACAAGTACGTTTTAAGTTTTTAGTTCCCAAAACAGGGCATGTTTTGGTGTGGATCTTGTACACAATGTAGGTTCATGCTGCTCACATATTATAATAAATGTGTTACCATTATGCATTGTCACTGATTTTTGTCTTTATTTGTTGCCCCTGTGGTCTCATACAGTATCATACTGTATATATATATATATATATCACAACATAGATCCAGTATCAAACAATAGATTAAAAATCGAATATATTAAAAACCTGCAAACAGGTAGATTTAACAAGGATTATGATTTGTATGCGTTTGTTTAAATTTGGATTTTCATTGCTTTTTAGTTTTATATTTTCTTTTTCTCTTTTTTGCTTTATTAGGGTTACATTAACTGATTGTGCATTATATGCTTTACTGTGTTTTGTAAACATTTACAGATGTTTGGTAATGTGTATTGGCCCATAGATTATAATGGTGCATAATTTTTGCAAGAGAGCTTGTGAGTCATGTGATCGTATTATGTGATCGTATCACGTGACTTCATGTGATCTCTAAACCTGTGATAGATAGATCAGACACTTATGGCTTGATAAAGATAGCGGATGCTTCAGAAATATTAACTTTGCTGTCTGGACATTATATATCACTGTTCTGTTATTTAATTTCATTAAAAGCAATGCAAAGAAAGATGGAAGTGCTGTGACTTAACAAATCATTTGTATTCTGAAGAAGTGGATCTCTTCTCGTGCACGCCGATATCCGCAGTAAGTTTCTTTATTTAGTTGTGCTGCCATATGATATACAGGTATGGATTCTGTTATCCCGAATGATTGGGACCTGGGGCTTTACGGATAATGGATCTTTCTATAAATAGGATCTTCATACATTAGGTCTACTAGAATATCATGTAAACATTAAATAAACCCAACAGGCTGGTTTTACTTCCATTAAATATTAATTATATCCTAGTTTGGATCAAGTACAAGGTACTGTTTTATTATCACAGAGAAAAAGGAAATAATTTTTAAAAATTTGGTTTATTTTTATAAAATGGAGAGACAGCCTTACCATAATTCGTAGCTTTCTGCATTGCAGGTTTCTGGATAACGGATCCCATACCTGTATATAATTATATATATAAATTAATGTTTTAATTCTATTCTGCAGCATACTACTACAGATAATTGTCTGGAAGTGCTTTGCCAGCCACCGTGGTAGTGAAGAAAATGTAGGTATTAAATGCTAACACATTGTTCTAGAATGCAGTTACACTAATATCTGCTTTCCCCCAAGGCAGTTGTAAATATCATTAAACTTCTCACTTCAATATAATGTAATGGATGTAGGAAGATGTGTGTGTCCATGGAAACAGAGCGTGGCTGTTTGTCATATAAAGTACAAGGGAGAGCTAATGGTCTCTTTCCTAAACTGGCAGCGCATTGCTCAGGACTCACCCCCCTCTGGTGCAACCCCAAATTGCCCCACATGCACACTGTACCAGATCCTCAAGCCTGGGCTATGCACAATATTAAGTATGTTCAGGACATTATGGTTGATGGTAAACTACTGGACTTCCCCACCCTTAAAAATAAATACGACCTGCCCAACAAAATGTTCTTTAGGTATATTCAACTCCGGCATGCCACGCATTCCCAATTTAATGGGGGGCCGGTGATAACTACCCCCTCCCAAATAGAAGTGAGGGCATTGGCTGATGCGCATACTAAAAATCTGTCAGTTTTTTATGCCATTCTCATGACTGCAGGGACCTCCCCATTGGGTAAATTACTGGAGAAATGGCAACGTGACATACCCGAATTGGATGCTGAGGCATGGAAGGAGACCCTTGATTCGGTCTTTGACCATATTGTGGCATCCAGAGACAAAATGATACAGTTCAAATTTCTGCATAGAGCATATCTCACTCCAAGTGTATTGGCTAAAATGTCCCCGGCCACGGTTGATGAATGTCCACGGTGTCATCATTCCCCAGCGAATTTCATACACATGGTTTGGTCATGCAACAGGATACAAAGGTTCTGGGGGGCTATAGCGCAATACATTTCTGATATGATGGAAATTCCTATCAGGGTGGAACCCCTAGGTATGTTACTGAATCAGGTAGCAGATCTAGCACCAACTATAGCTGAGAAATCGTTACTCTCCATAATGTTTGCCTATGCTCGAAAGTCCATAACCCTGAAATGGAAAGCACAAATAGCCCCAACTGTTGGATTTTGGGAATCCCAGATCATACATGCAATACCGCTATATAAACTTCTCTATACGAGAAGAGGCTGCCCGGCCAAATTTGAAAAAATATGGTCCCCATGGCTGGACATCCACGTTGACCATAATTGACCGCTGAGACATTGCCCCTAAAAATTTCCTAGTAATGTGGTAGGACAGGCAACCTCCCTCCTTCACTGTCCTATGTTTTCTGAGTTGACTTTGATACACGTACAAAGAAGTAATGCATAAGTTAGGTTAGGTTAGTAGAAGTTCTTTATTAAAATGGTAGTAAAGCGATTACACGATATGAATATCAGTACATGCATGGTGTAATATGGGACACTGTGATATGTTTGATGTCAGCCGATACCACTGTTTGCAACGGTGGCTGTGATTTAAGGAACGCTGTATAAACCTGCTTAATGACCATGTTAATGTACTCTACTTGAATAAAGCTTTTTTGTTAAAAAAAAAAAGTACAAGGGAGACCTCTGCCTGAGTCCAATACTATAATGGTTGTGACGATGAGGGATTCCTCTGTAGACTAAGCTATAAAACCAGTTGCAGACAGTAATTCTAACATTGATATTTTGTGGAATATTCTGTAGAGATGTTTCAGTTCAGTTTGTTATTGTATCTGCTCACAATAACATTGTGAGTGGATATTTGATTTCTTTTAAGAGGTAATCATCCTTGCCCAATGTGTTTCTTATCCATTCATTGACTTCAGTAGGGAGATTGTGAATGTCAGGCCTGGATTTGTGGCAAGGCCAAATAGGCCTGGGCCTAGGGCAGCGCATATTAAGGGGTGGCATACCTGCACCATGGTGCTGGGGTCACAGATCTCCCATGCATCCTGCCCTTGTGCTCTGGATAAAAGAATGGTCTTGTGTGTGATCGGGGGGGGGATGGAGAATGCGGGCGTTTTAAAGATAAATTTGGCCCTGGTAAATGTGATATTGAAAGTTTAGGCAACAATTGTAGGGCCGGCAAATAAGACAGGACATTGAAATGTTCAAAACATACAAACTTAGATGTAAACAGACATATTATGTTAATATTGACACAGTCTACAGAAGAAATCACTGAAAACTCCTGCCCTGGTATAGTGCAGGAAGTGTACACGATATCAGGGCAGGAAGTGTGCACTATACCAGGGCAGAAAGTGTGCACTATACCAGGGCAGGAAGCGTGCACTATACCAGGGCAGGAAGTGTGCACTTTTTCAGGGCAGGAAGTGTGCACTTTTCCAGGGCAGGAAGTGTGCACTATTCCAGGGCAAGAAGTGTGCACTATACCAGGGAAGGAAGTGTGCACTATTCCAGGGCCGGAAGTGTGCACTATATTAGTTATTGACGGCACCAGTCAGTGGTTTCTTTTCTTAAAATGCCTTTATTGGGACATGGGCTAAGCATGGTACTAAGTGTGCATTATACCAGGGCAGGAAGTGTGCACTATTCCAGGGCAGGAAGTGTGCACTATACCAGAGCAGGAAGTGTGCACTATACCAGGGCAGGAAGTGTGCACTATACCAGGGCAGGAAGTGTGCACTATACCAGGGCAGGAAGTGTGCACTATTCCAGGGCCGGAAGTGTGCACTATATTAGTTATTGACGGCACCAGTCAGTGATTTCTTTTCTTAAAATGCCTTTATTGGGACATGGGCTCTGACCCCAAACACTTGGCTGCCAAGTGTTTGGGGTCAGAGCCCATGTCCCAATAAAGGCATTTTAAGAAAAGATATCACTGACTGGTGCCGTCAATAACTAATGTGGTCTGATTGAACGGATTGGAGGTGGAAACCATTGGACGTGTATCAGGCTAAAACAATTTGGAGGTGAAGGTGCTTACTGTGAAACTTGTGAAAGGAAGTGTGCACTATACCAGGGCAGGAAGTGTGCACTATACAAGGGCACAGGCCCGGATTTTCGGAAAGGCCCCCAAGGCCCAGGCCTAGGGTGGCAGGATTTTAGGGGGTGGAATGCTGCCCAACCACACTCATGTTAGTTCAGAAACACTGGGGATGCACAGAATATACAGTATATAGTTCTTTAAATTTCCCATGAGCCAATCTCCATTGCTCTGGTCCCAATGACAGAAATTTGCCCGAATAAAGGGGAAGGGACAGGGGCGATGAACGGCAGTGGGCCTAGGGGCACCCACTATGTAAATCTGGCCCTGCCAGGGCAGGAAGTGTGCACTATACTAGGGCAAGAAACATGCACCATACCAGGGCAGGAAGTGTGCACTATACCAGGGCAGGAAGGGTGCATTATACCAGGGCAGGAAGTGTGCACTATACCCAGGCAGGAAGTGTGCACTATACCAGGGCAGGAAATGTGCACTATACCAGGGCAGGAAGTGTGCACTATACCAGGGCAGGAAGTGTGCACTATACCAGGGCGGGAAGTGTGCACTATACCAGGGCAGGAAGTGTGCACTATACCAGGGCAGGAAGGGTGCATTATACCAGGGCAGGAAGTCTGCACTATACCCGGGCAGGAAGTGTGCACTATACCCGGGCAGGAAGTGTGCACTATACCAGGGCAGGAAGTGTGCACTATACCAGGGCAGGAAGTGTGCACTATACCAGGGCACTAAGTGTGCACTATACCAGGGCAGGAAGTGGGCACTAAGTGTGCACTATACCAGGGCACTAAGTGTGCACTATACCAGGGCAGGAAATGTGCGCTATTTCAGGGCAGGAAGTGTGCACTATACAAGGGCAGGAAGTGAGCACAATACCAAGGCAGGAATGTTTATTTCAAATACTGGCTTCACCACTGTATTACATTTGCAACACATCCAGTGTTAGAAACAAGCCTACTATTTTGGGTTTGGACATTGTTGGCCAGGAGTTCAAATTGATTTGTTTTAGCGAATGGTACACTTCAGCAGAATGCTGCCATGAACATCAACATTAACATGAAGCAGAGAGCCAACATGTATATAAAACAGTCTCTAAGGGAATAAATAGCATTGGGCATATTTAAGAAGTCTTGGGGGGGTGTAATGATGGAGGAGAGAAAAGCAAAAGGAAATCTTGCATGAAGGGTGTAGAAAAGAGAAAATGTCTGATAGAGAGAGACATTAGCAGAGAATGGTTTATAAAAAGAGCTGAAAGGATAGTGTAAAAAGGAAGGCAGAGATACAGTTAGACAATGGCATTTGAATGCATTTACAAACACATGCTGAGAGCGAAAAATGTATATTTTGCATTTATATGCACAGTATCGGACTGCCACATCAGGGGCCCATACACGCCCACCCAACCCCCACCTCTAACTTAAGGCTCCCCTCACCAGCCCCAACCCTCCTCCATCCACCTCACCCCCTGCCCCCGATCAGCACGTATTTGCTTTTATTCTGTCGGTTGCAGGGAGAGGACATGGAGCACAGAGTTTCAGGCAGGGGAAGTAAAGTCCAGCCCTGTATATGCATTTTCTTAAATGCAATTCAATTGATTTCTGAACGTGCTTCATGTACAAGACAATGCAGCATGTTTTATCTTATCAAACACAATGAAATGTGAATAGAGTAAGATGCAACTCTGAACACTTATGAGTACAACAGGCTGACTATAATGGAATCAATTATTTAACGCATTTAGGTGCGCTACAACCTGCGTCTCAATTGTGGGTAAAGTAATAATTTTACAAAAAATTCGCATTTCAGCTATTACTATTAAGTTTGTAGGCAAGAAGAGAAACGTACATGGGAGAAAGAACAACAAAAAAAAAAAAGAAATGGAAATAGAGTTTTAGAAATATAAAATTCCTCTGAAACCAAATTGGTTTATACAGTATATTTCTTTTTTCCAAAGTGGGTAAAGGCATCCTGCTAAAAAAAATCAGAGGAGGCGAAAACTAGCTAAAAGTTGCCACCACTAATGGACCTGAAATTTAGGGCATTTTATAATTCTATTTGGTACTTATAAAGAGCCACTTTTAATACACCAGGGCAGGAAATCAAAGTATATCCGTCTTATGCTTGTCTGGGACTAGTGACAGATTTTAACAATCATGAGAAGGTCATTATTTGCCTTTCTCAGTGTGATATTAGCAATATCTCTCAGTATATACACAACTTAATCACCAGGGCTCAATAGCAGTTTCTGTTTATTACTAGGAAACCAGAGCATTTAATGTCTGATTGTAGCTTAGGATACACAGAGAAGTCATCTGTATAAGCACCAAAGACCAGAATGAACTAACCTGTAGTAGGAAGCATTGTGTCTTACCAGTTGATCGGTAAATAAAGATGCATGGAAATCACATAACTAAGGATGAGAAAGAAATGGTTATCATGATTAGACAAAATGTAATAGGCTGTTGTTTTACAGGTAGGGATGTAAGGGAGAAGCAATCGGCTAAGGTTTCCAAACACTAAAGCACAAAAAACATGAAAGGTTATGGAGAGACAGGTTGACCAGTAGCTAGAATCTGCCATGATATTGATAATAGTGATTACCACTATTGCCCCAGATGCAAATCCCCCTCTGTCCCGCTTACTCCCCCCCCCCAGCCTTAGCACCATCCTAAACAGGGTCGGACTGGGCCCAGACCTGCTTTGTGACGTCCTTCCCCCCCACCCTATTGCACAAAAAGAAGCACAGGAAAAAAGTATGCTCTGGGGGGGTTTAAGAAGCGGGACAGAGGGGGATTTGCCTATGGGGCAGGGGGTCCTTGGAGGTGGCAAGGGCCCTGATATGGCAGCTCTGGTGGGCCCCCAGTCCAACACTGATCCTAAATGAGGATTGTCCAAGCAAATGTATATGAGTAAGTGATGCCTGTCTATTTAAGTAATATAGTCAATATATGCACATAGTACTTTGTTTGTGTCAAAAGTCAAAACGAGAGAACATAAAAGGATAAACAAACACAACTTCCAGTTGCAACTTAACAGAAAACTGTTATCACTAACAATGTTGCATAAATGAAGTGATCATAATTCCTGCTACCTGCTAAGAATCCGGGCAAGTCCCACTGAGTTGAATTACAAGTGTCATGGTTCAGCCAGCACAAGTGATTGTCATCTGAAAACCCATACTGAACTTACACCACTGTGGGTATGGGTTTCTGTATTAATCCTAGTGTTTATATATCACCATTATATATAAATGCACTTCACATGAGTAGGATAGGAAAGGCAAAGAACCCTGCTCTTCAGAAGTGTTAAAATATTTAATTGTATTTATCCCAGTGCTATAAAGAAGTACATACAAAAAACAAGCATTATACAAAGCAATGATCATATGTCTTTAGGCTAAAGCACACCAAGTCATCACCCTGACTTGCCTGTCATTGCTTTCCATTGGAAAATGTATGTGTAGGGACACTGGCAATAACAGATGGTCATGCTGAGAAGGGGCAGATTTGGATATCAAAACAGTAAATCTGCTGGGGTATAATACATACACTAGTAATCTAGGGGCTTTGGATTTACTTCTGAAAAGTGACTGAGGGAAGAATTGTGATTCAGATGAGTTTAATGCTGCTACAGTTTGACAGTCTGAGTAGTAATTCAAATTAGGAAGCCAGCTTCACTTATGAACCTTGCTGCAAATCAGTTGAGACTGGGGAAAGATGAGTAAACACAATATAAATTTACTATTCAAATTGCCATGACATACAGTATGCAGATCATTAGTAAAGTGATGAAAAAGGCTCTGGGCATGGAGGAGCAAGGCAATACAGTGAAAGAGGAGATGAAACAGACAGACACTGACAAGCTCAGAGGAACAAGGAAAAAAACTGAAAATAAAACAGGAAAAGGAGAAAGAAAGTGAAAGGACAAGGGATATAAGAGGCCAAAAGATAAATCAGAATTTAAAAAAATGTGTTATACATGGTTACCATGTAATGTAAACCATTAGGTGAAAGCATACTTTGATTAAGATGCCAGTCAGTAAGTTTACTAAATGGGTTCTGGCACAGTGTGAAAAAATTCCAGATGTGACCAGTAGTATAAGCAATTTGCATAACCTTTTTAAGTATCTTTTTTTCAAATACTATTGAAAAACATTTACAACAAGCTCTGATACCACTGCTATCTGGTAGCTAGAGCCACTGATCCTAGCAACAAGGCAGCAGTTTAAATTTCACAATGGAAGTTAAGCCAAAAGAGGACATGAATACTGAGGTAACACGGAACAAATATCCATTATGATAAAAATCTATCCTCTATCTATCCAAACTTGGATAGTATTTTAAATTACAGGCTGGAGAAAGATGCAAATGGAGGGCAGAATTTAATCCCTCCTTCCCTGCCAGGATTTCAAATGATGCAGAAAGAGAAAAACAGCTGGATTTCAGCTGGCATTTATTCATACTTTTTGAAGAAATAGGTAACTGTGATGGGTATATTAGTATGTGGGCCTCTTTATCAAATTTTGGTTTGGAAGTCAGAGTTCCCCTTTAGTGATGCTGGTGATGTTTACTGAATCTGACATTAAACCAAATAGCACATGAGTTGCAATTGTTGAATAGACAAGAACATCGGGACAGGAGCCCTTTATAATTACACAAGTCACACAATAGGTACAATTCCGCACAAATGAAGCAAGAGGAATAACTAGAGAACCAATAATAGTGTAACCCAGCTAGCACGGGTCATATTGTATTTAATTCTTCCATAAGAATCTTCCTATTCAACGTGAAAGAAGTGTTAAATAAGGCAGACAAAAGAAAAGTCTATGTTTGGACATATTCTTCTCTGGAAAGAGCACTGAGGTGAGAGAGGGCAGGACAGAACCTATATTCTCAGCTTGCTGTGTACTGAAGCCATTGTATTTTGAAGCCATTAAAAGGCATTAAATGAAGATGCCAAGACTGATGTTATAGTACTAAAGCCAACAACAAAAATTTCTGATAGTGCAGTACTTTTAATGGATCATCTACTATTTAGTTTCCTTTAATAGACATTACAAAAAACACAGGTTGCACAGTTACATCATGAAAGGTTTGTATATATTGTTGTCATATTATTACAGTGACTGCAGGGGGTGCTAGGGTTGGCACCTTTTGGCCAGGTTGAATCGTGGCAGGGGATGTGCCACACAATGCGGGCGGGGTTGTGATGATGTGGGGATTTGTCGTGACATCAAGGGAAATCAGCGATTGGAAACCTGCCCAGTTTTCTTGATTTTGAAAACAGGACAGGTGGCAACCATAGGGGGCCCACTCTACTTTGGGTTCAAAACTGTGTAGGATCTCGCACACCCTGCAGAATAAAAGAGACGCCTGATGCACAGGGGTAGAGGCTCGGCCACCTCACGATAGGGTACAACACAACAAAATCCGATGGCACACAGGACTGAAGGAATTCTTTCAAATTTTATTTCAAAGCGGAATGCAAATGCATTTGATTCCGCTTTGAAATAAAATTTTGAAGAATTCCTTCAGTCCTGTGTGCCATCGGATTTTGTTGTGTTCCACTTTGGGCCTGTAAGTGCTACATTGGAACTGCAGTTTTTTTGTGTGTGTGTTTAGATGAATGGGGCACATATCTGGATATAAAATTTGGAAGAATTCCTTCAGTCCTGTGTGCCATTGGATTTTGTTGTGTTCCACTCTACTTTGGGCCTGTAAGTGCTACATTGGAACTGCAGTTTTTTTTGTGTGTGAGTTTAGATGAATGGGGCACATATCTGGGAAGAGGGACAGGCTAAACTAGTTATGCCACTAATCCCTTGCATTAACTGAATACGATCTTAAAGTTCTCCATATCAGGCAACAACAACAGCAGAATCTACTTATGACCTCTAGAGGAGCTGTTGTTTTGAGTTCAACTAAGAATGTAAGCATTGGAATAGCCTGCCAGAGTTCGAGAGGATCTGCCAGTGGGCACAGGTTGTAGTGGGCCATAGCCAAGAACAGTTCCCATCAGATCTTCCTTATTTCAAACATAGGACGATATAATACCTTTAACATTTAGCATCATCTGCATATAATTATTGTGAGAGTGGGCCTTTGGAGTCATGTTCTCTGGTGGGCCATAACAGGCCCAGTCTGACACAGGCCAATGCAATGGATGCAAATTTTCACATGGCCCATAACTTCGGTAAACATGGCATATTCAAAAAGCTTGTGACTAAGGAGCCTTGATTAAAAATTTCACACAAAGACATGCAAGTCTAGTAAATCTGCATAATAATTGGGTTGTCAGTATAATAAACAAAACTTGATTTTCTACCTACTCTGGTGTCTGAATTTTTTATTGCTATGTTCCCATGCAGTTCAATTTACTTGCAAAATCCATTAAAGTATATTACTTTTGTGCAGATTCAAGTTTAACTCTGGTATACTCATCTTTAAGCTTACTGCACCTACATATTTACATATGGGAAGCAATTCTTTATTTAAAATGCCATAGCTTCCACTTGTTTTTGACCTGACATTAACATTTCTATAGAAAAATTGGTGGCAGAATAGAGGCAGTTGGAGATTTGTAAGATATATTGCTGTCACAGCATACGGGTGCCATTATCAATAAAGCATCAGCAACACAAATTTCTGTATTTTTACAAGGTAGGTATTGCTTAAAGTGATGGTTCACCTTTACATTGACTTTTGCTATGTTATAGAATGGCCAGTTCTAAGCAACTTTTCAATTGATCCTAATTATTATTTTTTTAATAGTTTTTAAATTACTTGCCTTCTTTTTCTTCTGACTCTTTCCAGGTTTCAAATTTATTGTTATTGCTACTTTTGATTACCCACTTTTCTGTTCATATTTGTGTCTCTTATTTAAATCAGTGCATGGTTGCTTGGGTAATTTTGACCATTGCAACCAGATTGCTGAAATTGCAAACTGGAGAGCTGCTGAATAAGAAGCTAAATAACTCAGAAACCACAAAAAATAAAAGTAAATTGTAAACTGTTTTAGAATATCACTTTCTACATCACACACAAAAGCAGTATCACTAAAATAATAAAAGAAAGTTGTTCTCTTTCTTAAGCTAGCAGCTAACCATTTGAAACCTCCACTGCCAGCTCTCATTTACTTGATATGTGTGATAGTACTACTATTAGATGAAAACACTCACTAAAGCTACAATGGGTACTTTTCTACTGACTGAAATATGCTGTTGGAGAATATCCCATCTGTGCTATAAGCCTAATATAAATATGAGAAGTATACTTTTACCACCAAGTTCAGGTAGTACGATTGTCAGGAAGCACTAGGAATCAAACCATGGACTCTACTTGCACTAAACTTTTGAGCCACTGGGGGCTTATGGGGTTGGTTCTGGTCAGTTATTTTGAGGTCTGTCCATTATGGCTCCCTGCTGTCCCCTTCTCCTCCTATCTCATTAATCACATGTGGTTTCAATCTGCAATTAATGGGCTATATAAGCCTGCTTCCAGTAACCTTCCTTGTTTGATCATTACACCTCACAGCCAGGTCTAGCTTATGTTTCTTCAGTCCTGTGATTCCCTTGCCTGGTTTCTGCCTATTGTTTCCTGCCCGGTTTCTTGTTCCGTACCCTTGTTCTTCTGCTCCAGTTTCACTTACCTGTACTCTGTTGGATCTCCTGGTATTTGACCTTGGCCAGTTTACAGGACTACTCTCTGTCTTCAGCCTGTCCCCGACCTTGCTTTGCTATACGGACTTGTCATTGCCTTCAGACATTCCTCAACCTCGACCTGCTATTCGGACTTGTCATTGCCCTCATCCTGTCCCCGACCTCGTCCTGCTATATGGACTTGTCACTGCCTCCAGCCTGCCCCTGACCTCAGCCTGTTATACTTGCCATTGTTGCTGCCTGCCCCTGACTGCTGACCCAGTGTAAGAACTTGTGTGTTTTATATCTTACTTTCATCTCATATTTTGACATTAATGAATGATTATTCTCCATAATATGTTTCCTGCTTATCAACACCTCAAATACCCGCTTTACCCGAGTTACACAGCACCTATGCTCCTACCTGCTAGACACTCACCTGTGGCTCAACCTGACAATTGTTAGCTTTAAATATGTAGGTGTAAGAGCTAGTCAGTGGGCACAGAAATTGCAAATACAGAAGAGCTGACCTTGCTTTGCTATACGGACTTGTCATTGCCTTCAGACATTCCTCAACCTCGACCTGCTATTCGGACTTGTCATTGCCCTCAGCCTGTCCCCGACCTCGTCCTGCTATATGGACTTGTCACTGCCTCCAGCCTGCCCCTGACCTCAGCCTGTTATACTTGCCATTGTTGCTGCCTGCCCCTGACTGCTGACCCAGTGTAAGAACTTGTGTGTTTTATATCTTACTTTCATCTCATATTTTGACATTAATGAATGATTATTCTCCATAATATGTTTCCTGCTTATCAACACCTCAAATACCCGCTTTACCCGTGTTACACAGCACCTAGGCTCCTACCTGCTAGACACTCACCTGTGGCTCAACCTGACAATTGTTAGCTTTAAATATGTAGGTGTTAGAGCTAGTCAGTGGGCACAGAAATTGCAAATACAGAAGAGCTGCACACAGTTAACATGATTTATTAAATAAAGTTCATCGCACTTACAAGTTTCAGTAGATATTTCTGCTTATCAGTACAATGTAGTAACCAGCAGCCCCATGTGTTTCATCAGTACATTACTTTCTTGGGGGCAACATGACAACTTTGCAAACATCACATTGCAGCCACTTCAGTGCAGCCATTGTGTACACCTACTTCCTACCTCCTGTGAGCAGGTGGCAAATATACTGTATGTCGATGCATCTTTTGCCTTTGGAACAGTGTCAGACTGGGACACCAGGGGCCACCCAAAAACCTTAGACCAGGGGACTACCCTCAGTACTATTTGTCTTCCTCTCCTCACTCAACCTCTCTTCTCGTAGTCTCTTTTCTTTACATACTAATCTATTATTCCACCTATTTAGTCTTTTTGTTCTCATAGAAACAGGGAATGGCAATCAAAATAGGCCAAATGTTTGGAAGCAGGAGGGCCCACTCACACCTGGGCCCACCCGGAGTTTTCTTGGTTTCCCTGTGGGCCAGTCCAACACTGCTTTGGAATGACATGAAAGTAAAAGCCGTGCTACTCCTTCCAGGTGTGCTAGATGTCAGACATACATTTATGCACCTTTATTATTGATAGCAAGGCTCTTTATTTGAAAGTGGCATGCAAATCTAGTGAGGAAGATTGGAAAAAATATAGCCATGTGGATAAAAAAAAAAGATAATTTGCACTATTGTGTCTGTGTATGTACATGCTTGTGGTTTGCAATAATACATATTTTCACCCCTTTCTAAAATCGAACTTTTCTTTTACAAGTATTGAATCTCTCTGAAGCCAGACGTTTCGATACATCTATTGGCAGGGTTCTCATAGTACTCAGTCATAGACTCCTCCCATGGATTCAGTGATATCAGTCTACCCTGGACCTGTTGGAGGTGGGCCCTGACAACTAAGTGGAATTGGGCCCAGAAAAATATTCATCTTGAGCAGTCACTTGATGCACACTTGCAAATCCAACACCAGCCACAAGCATGATCTACTGTCAGACTGTTGTATATGTTGAGGTTCCCTACTGCCACAGGGACTGAACTCCTAATTGTTCCTCCCCCCCGATAGTGGCCCTGACCACAAAGTTCTATAAATTATTCACTAGGAGCTTCTTGTGAAGTATGACAAATAACAGAGAATGTTATTCATGCTACCACTGCATTGGGGAAAATTTTTAGCATTTAGCCAATGTGAAATTAGGAAATTAACATATGTTTAGATTTCTAGGTCTCTCCAAGCTTCTACAAAGGAGTTAGGCTCATAGACCAGTTTTTTTTAAGATATCAGTTAGATTGTAGGCAGAATGATCTGGCATTGGCAGCTTGGCTAATTCATAGATAATCAGGAAATGCCAATTCATTGCAAAACTTCCAGTCTCAGTTCATTTATAGGTTGGTTAGTGATGACAATCCATGAGGAACTTGGGGTTATCTGCAAATGCATGATCAATATTTAGATGCTACGTTGTCTTCTCCATTGTTAGCAAACGGGCATGGCCTCACCAGCCTACCGCAGCAAAGTAAAAATAAAAACAACTTCAAATTTAACTTCTAGCAAATTATTTTGTCTAACATAGATATTTACCCATATACAGTATATTCACACAATTCAGCAGCAATATTTCATAATAATTTGTGTGATTGCGTAATAACCTAATGGCAGAAATGGAAATTAAAATTTTCCCTAAAAGCTCATGTAGAATACAAGATAAAGCATATTTTTTGTCATTTCTGAAGAGAAATATTCACATAATAATTTTTTTTGCCTTGTAGATAATTTAAGATGTATGACCTATAAAATATACACTTAACACAATTTAAACATCTTCATCTTTTTTTTTTGAAATGACACAAATAAATCCCCAGCCCCTCAAATACAGAATCCACCAATATGGGACCAACTTGCAGTAACCAATGGCAACCAAACTGCTCTTAGCTTTGACTAAACTAATGCATTTAATCTAGATAAAGAAGAGGTCTGCTTGGTTGCTAAGGGTTACTGCATTGTTCTGATATGCACCAATGTTTGTAGTTTCCCCCTTATTTGATTAACGGAGACCCTTGATACATTTTCATTACAGTACCTTTCTGTACATTTGCCCATGTGCTTTAGGCTATAGCAACCAATCACAGGGGAGCACTTACTGATCACCATCTTATTGGTTGCTAAGGGTTACTGTACCTGGGCAAACTTAGTGCCTTTTATCACATATGTGGGGGAATGTAATAAAAGTCAGAAACGTAAAAATTATTCGCAATGCGAAAAGTTATGCCTCTGTGCGAACAAATTTGCCTTTGTGTGAACTTAACTTTTGCGAACCCGAAAACTGTTTAGCGACCACTTCCGACAGTGGAAGAAGGTTTGCGAATTTTATAGTTAGTGCCAGTGCACAGTGAATGTAATAAAACTTCTTAATGAAAAAGTTATGTTTTCTCCAAAAGATTACGACACCTTAAACACTTCTTAAAAGTGGGCAATGTGCAATGAAAATTTGCAATGTGCAATGAAAATTCGCAATGCAAAAACAACTTAAGGAAGAGCATTACATTGTGAAATGCAGATTTTTATTCTTATTTGTGCAAACTGTTTTGCTCTTTGAGAGTTTTATTACATTCCCCCATATTGGTGTTTAGGATTCTGTCACTGGTGCTGCAATATTGTATGAGAAGAAGTCACGGTGACACAAAGTCATGGGCGACATTAGCCTATGGGTCCACATTCCAGCTAATGAATACATTTCAAAATAGAATATTTTTATCATATAGAAATGTTGACTACTATAAACAAAGACATTAGGAGGAGCCCCATATCACTATCTGCACCAATAGATCTTTGATTTTTTTCCAGATGCATCTGCTCTATTTACTCACAAAACACTCATTCCCTCGTTAAAGGTGCCACAAGCATGTTATAATTTAAGCACTGTTTGGAAAACAGAATATAACAAAATATAACAAAAAAAGCGTTTGCATTTTCACAAGACACGTGTTCAGTAAGTGAAATGTTTCATATGTGAAGACAATAACAACTTAGTTTTTATACCTCGAAAATAGAAGGAGACAATTCCATTACTCAATAAACTGCAAAAAGAAAAAAAAAACGAATTGGGAGAAAAACAAAAATAACCACAGAAACACTTGCTGTATACAAGTTTACCGCTTTGACCTGCCATATGTTAAAGTGAAGTCAGCTGGTATTGTGCAAAGTGCAGAAAGTTTGGTTCACTACTAGTTTGTAACGATTGCACTTTTTTGCCAATGCCTCTCAAATTGTTCTTGATCGACAGCTTTACTATGCACCGTCTCTTAACCTTCCATAACCCGAGAAGCCAGAAGCAGAGTGTTTTCAATTGCGGCATTAAGGCTTCATCTTGCATCCTTGGTTTCAATGTATTATTATAACACTTGTGCTCCTTCAGATATCTGTAATTATTATATCATAGCGCATTGTTGGAGTTAAAATAAAAATGTCTGTTAATGCTCCTCCAAACAATCCGTAAGAAATCATTGCAAAGCGTTGTCTTACAATTTACAACAGATTTGCCCGCTTCTTAGATCCAATATCTGGTATTCTTTAAAACACACTTGACTTATTTTTAAGTACACATGTTTTCTCACTGCATCTCTTCTGAGAATGCTGGGAGCCAGACTTCATAGCAGCAAGGGAGCAAGGACTTCCCTGTCTTAAGCCATTTTGGTTGCAGGGCTTTAATAATAACAATAATACATTTTTATCTTTGTTAATAATATTTGGCAAAGGCCATCATGCTCTCCGGGAATTCTTATTATGACTTCCTAGTAGGGATTGTGCTCACCCAAAAGTACATTTTCACTGTTTAATCTTTAGAATGAGTGTGGTGGCACAGGAGAGTGAAACCATTATAACAGCACTTTCAGCTGCAATGTGGGTACTGGCCACACACATTGGTGTAGCAATTAAAACGATCAGAGAAAATGAAGCTAAAAGGCAAGGTTATTAAGGCAATCCTTGAGAAGATATTAATCAGTGTATTTTACCGGAAATTCCAATGTATCTCTGTATACTCTGCTTGAGGTTGAATGGCCAATACAACGCTCTTATTAACATCTTAGTGTCCCTGACATGATGGCTATAACATGATCCCTCTTTTTTGGTTATACAATTGTTGTACATTGGAAGTATTGAAAGCCGATGCTTCAAGGGACTGGCTGAGTATCTTGCAGTTATTTAGAACTATGACCACACATGAGCAGACAGGCTTGTTGAAATTACCTTTCAGAAAGCTTTTAAACAGTCAAAAATCAGATATAGCTGTTTTGTAAAACTCCTGTGATGCTTGTCTTGATGTCAGATTCTGTATTTTTATCTCCACGTGTTGGTATTCATATACTAGTTTGGAGGTCTCCATTGAGCAAAGTGCGCTGAGTTTCTGTGGTCTCATTTAACCTGGATTTATCATGTTTGCTGTCACTCCTGTCCACTTCATCCATACCACTGACTTTTGACAAGCACAGCACATTCTTAAAGCTCTTCTTAAAGTTGTCAGAAAGGAAAGCATATAGAATTGGATTGGCACAACTGTTGGCATAGCTCAGAACCACAACAAAGTCCCACATGGCCTTTAGCCCTGGAGTTGGCACAATCAAAAGGGACACTGAAGATACATTAAAGATGTAGAATGGAAGCCAGCAGAAGATAAACACTGCCACAACTATAGACACCATCCTAGTAACCTTTTTTTCTGATCTTTTCCTTTTAGAAGAACCAACCCTTATCCCTGATGATTTAACTTTGATTATGATGAAGAGATAGCATAGGCAGATGATGCTAAGTGGTACAAGAAAACCTAATATAAAGGCATATATTATAAACCCAGTATACCAGGCACTAGAATTTCCAGGCCATATGATTGTACAACTTCCTCTGCCATGATAACTTTGCACACCCGCATAAGTCATAATTGGCATGATAACCAAAAGGGAGATTGTCCACACTGCAGCATTTACCATTTTGGCTGTCCTGGGTCTTCTCCATTTGGCAGACTTAATGGGGTGAACCACAGCAAGGTATCTGTCTATGCTCATGACTGTCAAACAGAATATACTGGTAAATTGGTTTATTCCATCTACTGTCATCACAATACGACAAATGGCTTTACCAAAAGGCCAGTGTACCAAGGCCACTTGCATGGCCAAAAAGGGTAAACCAAGCATGAACAGCTCATCAGCAATTGCTAAATTTAGTATGTAGATATTGGTAATGGTCTTCATTTTGGCATAACGTAGAATGACATAGATGACTAGAGTATTGCCACAGAGTCCTACTATGCAAACAACAAAGTAAATGAAAGTGAGAATTGCATTGCTTGTCATGTCATAGTATGTTGTACTGTTATTAACTGATGCATTGGTTGGTGTTACCCTTCCAAAAATATCCAGCTGTGATAAGGAAGAGAACCAGAGATCTGTGGTATTAGATAACTCAGAGTAATCCTGCTCCATTTTGGTCTCTCTTCAAAGCTCTGTCAGTTCTAAACGATTCTCATGGTTCTCCTTATCAGATGTTGACAGCAACCGATATATCCGTAGATTAGTAGCTAAAAAAAAGAAAAATGCAGAGGACATCAGTAAAACATTTCTAAACCACATTTAGTCATATTTATTTCTGAAGTATACTTAAATGATCACATTGACCATAACTTTCCATTTGTCTAGTAGAGCTGTTGTATTATAAGCATTTGCGTCAATGCAGTGCATAGCCAGTCACATGTTTTGCTCTTTATTAGATCATAGCCAATTCAACATTGTGGACAACACATCTTTCGTATTAAACTAAGTTACAGGTTACAGCATTTTGGCAGATTAAAACCTTGCTTGCTCATTCGTATTAAACTAAGTTACAGGTTACAGCATTTTGGCAGATTAAAACCTTGCTTGCTCATCTTCCACTTGCCTGATGTATTCAAGCCCTCACACTTGCTTTTAGTCTTATTTAAGCTCTCTTTATATCTATATTTGACTAAATGTATATAGTAAAAAGCATAGTTCATTCTAGCCAAAAATAGGTCTGATAGAGTCAGAAAACTTTTCTTTTCTATGTCTGTCTGTTACATTCATTGGAAAGTGTCTCATGGCAGTAGGCTTTTTGATGCTATTTTTGTCAATAATCATGAGTTTGAGGCCTGCTGTTTATATGACATTGCTGTTGAGAAATTAATGTATAATTATGCTTTTGTTTCAGGGTTTCTGTAGGGTCTATGAAGATGGATTTATAATCTGGTAACAGATTCTCCCTTTTTTATTTTGTCATTTTTCTTACTTGTTTAATCAATCTTTCTCATCTCTTATCTAGACTCTTCATATTATATGGGGATCTAGACCATGAGGTACTCTGTTGCATGTGGCATGGCATGGTGTCATTGGTGTAGCCAAAAAAGAAGAGGGGGCAGGAACTGCACATATTTGAAGTAAAATGTTTATGATTATACAGTACTATGTAAGAATAGGTGATCCTGTGTGTTAAAAACAAAAAGCTAAGCTAATGAATTGATAATGATAAACAAGTTATTTTCATTGTCAACAAAGTTGTTCTAGCCCTATTTCAGAGTTACATTCACAGACAATAACACTTCTACTTAGTGTGTGCAAGGAAATATTAATTTGGTAGCACCTGACATAACTCTGTACTTCTACTTTGTTATTTGGAAAGGTAAGCTCTTCTATCAAAGTTGCCTCTCTAAGCCTTTTTCTATGTACAAAAAGCCCTGTTAGTTGTATAATTATACAAAATGTATTACTATATCTCTGAGTTATTAGTCCTGTGAAGCACTGAAGCTTTTGGTTACAGAACTATGGAGACCTATAGTTAAGTGTTGAAGACTGTTCCGTGTGTAGGACGTACTTCATTACAGTTTATATTAAGATATATGATTGCATTCTATAAATACAGTAGAACCCCCATTTTACATCCCCTGATTTTAAGTTTTCCCTCATTTTACATTGTTGTTTTGTGGTCCCACCTATATACATTATTTTGCATAATACATTTCCCTGATTTTACACCATTTTTTTCTGGTCCCCTGAAAAACGTAAAATGGGGGTTCTACTGTATATTAATCCTGATAAAGTGATTCTTTGGTGAGTGAGGAGGAATTACCTGTCATGTTAGTCATGTTTAATTTGTGACACATCAAGGATGGGCAGTACAGAACCTAACAACTTCATTAAAATGATTGGAAACTAATTGATACACTCAGCGACTTAAAAAATATTTGTCGTTTTGAGATCCTTTGATTTGGCACAGGAATTTAAAATTGTCAGACTCATTCAAAATGGTGTAAAGGTCGTCATAGACGCAAAGTTCCGCTTGTTTGGCGACATTGCCAAACGAGCGGATCTTTCCCCGAAATGCCATTAACGTGCATGGCTATATCAGGGGTAATCTGAACGTTCGGGCGTATGGCCGAATGATCTGATTACGATGCGCAATGGGCTCCTGTGGGATCGGAGGACGAAAGATGTTGGCACTCTCCACACACACACGATCCGAAAATTGTATGAATCCTCGATTTGTACGATAGGATCTATGCGTCTATGGCCAGCTTAATGCATGTGCAGCTGCAAATACCCATTGTATGCTCTATAGAGAAGAACAGAATCACAGATTTGCTTCAGGATTTGGCCAAATCAGTGCCTTTTTTGGCAGGGTTCTGATTTAGTTAAATCTGAGTGCCTGGCTGCATATTCAAGCCCTTAAAAATCCTATGACTTCACACTACTGGACAAAAGAACTTGCCCATTTTTTTCTATTGCTGATTTTCTACCCCCACACACACAATTTAGCTAATCTGCATATGGAAATTTGCATTTGGATTCATTTTAGGATTTACCAAAATCTTTGTGTGTGGTTGATTTGGCATTTGGACAAATCCCTCAGGAAAAATTAATTCAGGGCTGTTCTCCTAATGTAGTTCCTGTCTATGTCAGTGCTTGCTGTCTGCTTTGCCTTCCAGTGCTGCAATAAAACCTGTATCTGTTTTGAAGTACCTGCCTGCCTATCTCCCAATTCAGATTCTACTTTAGTCAGCATCAAACTTCAGAATTTAGGATCAGCCTCAGGCCCCTGGTCCAAATCGTATAAATGGGCAATTGGTTGTTGACAGACAGACAGAAATGAATATTTATAGTTCACTGTCAAGTAACTGCTGATATTATTAAGAAACTATGGGGCAAATTTACTATCCGCCGAAAATTGGTCAGCGACAGCTTCACTCACATCGCAACACTTTGCCAGGCGAAGGACAACGCCAATTCACTAAAATGCGAAGTTGTGTCCAGGGTGCCGAATGATGGCAAAATTTCCCTAGTGTTAATTCGGCAAGCAAAGCGAAGTTGCGCTAGCGTTGGCTAATTTGCATATGGCGGGAAGTTAAATTTCAATGGACGTATATGTTGCAGCAAATACATTACACTACACAAGCCCAGGGAACCTTAATAAAAGAAAATAGAGTTGTTAAAATACCCTACACATGAGCCCAGTGTATAGTTTATGTGCCATATGTTAGGAAATGTAGGGGGGAAGCTGGGTACCCTAAAAAAATGTACGTTCTTTTGCAGCCTATCACCCTGAAACACTGAAAAGTCACCAGTGTTTTTTGGGACTTAGAAACATTTTCAACTTTCCTTTGAGGAACTTATCTACTCTATTGCACTTTTCCTGGTCTGAGGTGGCAAAGGCATGTCTGGCGCAAGAGGTAACGTTCAGTAAAATCTGCATCTTAATACAATTGCGTAGTTACGTCTATTTCGCCAGAGCGATAATTTGCCTGCCGTTAGAGTGCGAAGTAGCGCTAGAGTCGATCTCCTTCACTAGCAAATTTACGCCAGTGTCCATTAGTAAATCGGCGAAGTACCGAAATGATCTAATGCTGGCGTATTTTCGCCAGCTTTAGTCACTTCGCCCTTTAGTAAATTTGCCCCAATATGACAGCTGGATGATAGCAGTGGTGTAAGTATGCAGAATCTATCACAAACTAAAACCCCCAAATTAAAAAAGTAAAGAGGGGTTGTTTAGAAACAGCTTTAATGATAGTCTTGCTCAGCTGCAAAATAGCATAATCTAATCTAATAATAATAAATAGAGTAATACGAAGAAAAATTAATTTAAAAAAAAGTTGCAGATTCTACACATTAAGGGCCAAGCCCAAAAAGCTAAGAGTAGGGGCAAGCCATCACATTTTTTCGACTTTTGCTTACTTCCCCATCAAAATATTATATTGTTTGCTTCAACGAAATAGCAGATTTATTCTAAGATCCATCTTATAACCATATCACTAGATACTGGAAAAGTGGGCAGTATGCCAGTGAATATCCAACCATAAAACCTGAAACAGCAAACACTGGTTTAGATCTCTGGCTGCCAAAGGTAGTCATTACCAAAGAACTAAATCTTAAAACCAACATTTTATCACTAAATACATAGTGCTCTTTCCAGCAAAATACTGAAAATATTGTACCAGTTGAAGTGCTCTGAAAGCAAAATACAGGCAGACTGAGTCTGTTGCTTCTAAAACTAATTAAAGTTGACCTTTATGGCAATGATCCAAAGCAAGATGACCTGCTTGCCCTGATTCAGATTGTAGAAAACATAGGTAAAAAATTAATACAAATACTTTGAAAAATGTTAAAATAAATGTTGCTTCAGGGTGCTTATGCCATTAACCAGGTTGCAGTTTAAAGGAAAACTATACACCCAAAATTAATACTTAAGCAACAGATACTTTATATCAAGAGTGCCCATACTTTAATAATACGAGGTCTACTTAGTGATGCTGTCCCATTAAGATCTACATCCATAAAAGCATTGTTAGCATTTTGCTCCATGGAAAATACTACTTAAATACTATATTGATTTATGAAAGAATGTATATTTCTACTGTATGTTTAACAAACAACTATTTCTTATGTAACCTTAGCAGAAAAATATCTGAATGAAAAGCATGAAAGTGATATTGACAAACTAATTGCTGATAGTGTCTTGAGATCTACTGATCACCAGCTAAAGGTCTACTGGTAGATCCCGATCTACCTTTTGGGTACCCCTGCTTTATATCATATTAAGGGGCAGATTTATCATGGGTCAAATTGAAAATTTGAATTTCTGAATTTTTTTTATGATTAAAACTGTCAAATTCAATTAGGGAATTATTCAAAATTTAATTTGATTTTCGATGATTTATCATACTCTGGTCCTTTAAGAATTCGAATTTGCCACCTAAAACCTGACAAATTACTGTATAAGTCAATGGGAGAGGTCCAGGGTAATTTGGAGTTGTTTGTAGCCTTCCTGACATTCAAGTTTTTTTCGAATTTGATTTCAATTTGCGTTTATCGAGTTGGTAAAATTTGTCCGAGTTTTACATATTCGATTTTAATAATAACTAGTCATGATCATAGGATCCCAGAGGGGCGGCCCCTAGTTCTTAAAATTACAGTTCTATTTAGGACTAACCAATGGCACATACTACTGTACTAAAAAACTATGTTATTATGAAAATAGTTTATTTACATGAAGCAGGGTTTTACACATGAGCTGTTTTATGCAATATATTTTTTAGAGACCTACATTGTTTGGAGGCATAGTTTTCCTTTAAATAACCTTATATTACCTTAGAACACTAAATATAATACTAAACAAACTACATGCAAACAGAAGGTTTTAATTCTGAAATATATATCATTTTATTTACCACAATTTCCCTTAAACATGATGCCAGTAATATTTATTCATTAGTTATTGTTTTTGATATTATACTTTTCCTTCCTGAAACATTTGTACTGACACATATAATAGACCGTTCAGTTGGATGCATTTTTACCAAGTGAAAAAAATGAAAGGCTACTGGTGTTAAAAATGCAATTCTGATCCGAATCGTCATTCTGATTTCTCTTTTAGGGCAAACTAAAGACAACTTCCTTTCCTCTGGAATAGCTAGAATTTGGTATCAATTATTGTTGCAAAGTAATAAACCTGGTAAACCTGATAGATGAGGTTCAATCTCATTCCATCTTTATTATCAAATAAATGTATAGCTATGGAGGGTAAAACTGGAATGAACTCTTGTTAATACATTAAATGGCAACTTTCTTGTTTCACTTGTACCACACAGAGATCTACGCCAGCCTGAAAGAGCAATTTTTCTTTCCACCCTGCAGAAAAGAGAATTGATTTGATGCTGTTTCATCACATTAAATGGGTTGTTCACCTTTACATAAATTTTTAGTATGATATAGAGAGTGATATTCTGAGATAATTTGCAATTGGTTTTCATTTGTTATTATTTGTGGTTTTTGAGTTATTTCGCTTTTTATTCAGCAGTTTTCCGGTTTGTAATTTCAGCTGTCTGGTTGCTAGGGTTGAAATTACCCTAGCAACCATGCATTGATCTGAATAAGAGACTGTAATATGAATAGGAGAGGCCTGAATAGGTGAATAGATGGGTCAGTGACCCCCATTTGAAAGCGAGAAAGAGTCAGAAGAAGAAGGAATATAATTAAAAAACTATAAGAAATAAATAATGCAGACCAATTGAAAAGTTGCTTAGCTTTGTCCATTCTATGACATGCTAAAAGTTAACTTAAAGGTGAACCAACCCTTTAATGGAAAATCGTTCAGTCAGTACAGTAGGCATCCTTTTGGAATAATCATCTCCTTGGCTGATTCATAGACCATGGCAGTACTTACAGATGCTTGGAAGCCCACTATTAAGTTGCATTTGTAGTCTATGTTCCCAAGTAGCAATCCTTTAAAGATCTGCTTTACTGATTTGAGGCCAGAAACACTAACCTGTTAACCCCTGTTTGGCTCTTATGGAAGAAGAAAAAAAGGACCCTTTGTTGTTATATTTTTACCTCTATGACCTCGTACGTAAAGAAAAACCAAGAGATAAGGATCCAGCATCTCTGTTTATTCCAAAGGAAAATAAAGCACAAGCAATCTTTTCGGGATACCCTGTGGCCTTACATTTGGTGACCTTCAACTCCCAGAATGGCAAGTTAAAGATGGAGAAGATATTGTTGTGCCAGTGAGTATAACAGTGATTATATTTAGAACAATATCTATCCATCTATCCATCTATCCATCCATCCATCCATCCATCCATCCATCCATCCATCTATCCATCTATCCATCCATCCATCTATCCATCCATCCATCTATCCATCCATCCATCCATCCATCTATCCATCCATCCATCTATGGTACATGTTATACAGAATGCTTGGGACCTGGGGTTTTTCAGATAACTGATCTTTCCATAATGTGGATCTTCATACCTCAAGTCAACTAGAAAATCATGTGTATACTGAATAACTCAATAGGCTGGGTTTGCTTTCAATAAGGATCAATTACTGTATATTTAGTATGGATAAAGTAAAAAGTACTGTTTTATTATTACAGTGAAAAAGGAAATCAGTCAGACTTTAGACTTTTTACCCCCAAACAAGAATAGAAAACATTGAGCTCTTCAGATGTTGCAGAAATACAGCAACAGCCATTTTTCAACATATTAGCTTTGTAGAATATTTAGCTCATAGCTCCTGTCTGGAATACAGCAGGTTAACAAATTCTAACCTGCCCCACTTGTAAATTTATGTTAAGGTGTGCAAAGCTAACCAGCACTGAAAAGGTACTATGAGTTAATTTAATATCTCAACGCTCTACCTGACTCAGCGTCAGACTGGCACACCTGGATACCAGGAAAACTCCAGGTGGGCCCAGGTGTAAGTGGTCCCTTATGCTGCTAAACATTTGGCCTATTTCATGGCCAATCCCTATTTCTATGAGAATAAACAGGCTAAATAGATGGAATAATAGATTATGAGACTATGAGAATAGAGTTTGAGTAAGGAGAAGGAGAATAATAGTACTGAGAGTGGGCCGCTGGTCTAAGGTTTTTGGGTGGGCCCCTGGTGTCCCAGTCCGACACCAACCCCACTACTCATCAGGATCCAGCAGAATCATATGGTACAGCAAATGTATCTGTCAGGCTCTTTGAACAGAACATGTCTCATGTCATTAATCAGAGAGCCAGAGAATTGTTGCATTACGGTTTCACTTTTGTCATTGTAAATGGAAGCATTTTTACAAGATAATGGACTAAATAAATGAAATCTTCAGTGCTCAAGCTAACATCACACCATTGACTGGCATTCTCAGTCACATAAGATGAGAATATAATTCTAATTATACTGTTACAAAATATTTTCAGCCTTAACTCTGCATTGCATTTAGTCAATTCGGAAAGCCTGGCACTGTACAAATATGTGATGAATTTCTCTAAAACATAAGAATATTTTTTGAGCCCCTTTATGTTCTTGTTGCTCTCAGTGCAGAAGACAGTGATAGTAAAAACTGATATTTTTGTGGGTTAAATAGAAATCTAATTTTGGTTCAATTTTTATCCCTTAAGCTGTTGCAAAACTATACCACCCAGTTTACAGTTTCACTTTAAGTGGAACATGGTACTTGTAATCTCACAGCAGCTGGAAGAATGTAGAAAGGCTAATCAAGTGTAGATTGTACAGTATGAAAGCATGGAAAGCAATCAACAATGGCTTCTGCATAGATCATAAGTCCTTGGGGTTATTTAAGTAATACAGCATTTGATAAAAACTACAGTATATCTACAAAGTTCAGATTTGACTTATATTTAACCTAATTTATTATATGATACAGAGCTTAACTATTTTTTTTTTTTGCTAGTTATTTCTATGTTCCAGATAGAGCTGAATAGATCACAGAGCAGTACACAGGTGTTCTTCAATCCCCTTTTCCCTTACCACTTCTGCTGTGAGCTATTCTACACCCCCTCCATTTACAAATCATTTAACACAGATTTTTATACACTCTCTCTTTGTACAGTGATGTGTATTGTATATTTCATAATCAAAGGAATTCCTGGTTTATCATAATTCTGCCTGAGCACAAGGACTGAAAGTCTTTAGTAATATACATAGTAATTTAAACCAGCCAAATGGATTGGGTAGCATAAACACACATCTAAAACTGCCAAACATCAAATATGTATACCAATAAAGTACTTGAGCTATGCCACCTATAGCTGAAATAGTAGCACACTGATTTCTACTATTGCAGATATATCGCAATGTGCTTACCTCTTACAGGGGAGGTATTGGTATTGCATTCTGATGCAGGAAAGAGTAAATGTGACCAAATCTAGCAGCCTAAAAGCACTGCAGGAATGAAAAGAAGGCTTTGCTGAACGAGACATTTAAAAAAAAGTGATTGTCATAAATGAATATACTGTACATATATGAATATATGTTCAGCATTTATCTCGTTTGCCTTCCCAAAATCAGTTACGAAAGATATAACAGAATCCTTCCAATCAAAGCCAATGACCCATAGGAACTCATCTGTCAAAAATAATCCTAATGGGTGAGAATTCCAGCTTCCCTGTAAGTAATATCCGCTGGTTTATCTATATGCAGAAGTTTGTCACCTGTGTCAGCTCCATGCTGTGAAACAAAAGTAATCCTTGCAAACCTTGATTGCCTCCTTTAGTCCCCCCCACACATAGCTTTCTCTGTTCGTGTGCTCAGTCTGAGGCTCCTGCTGCATCTGAGCCTGGATTTAGCAGTGAGGGAGGAGGAGGACACACAGCATTTTCTCTGTTCACATACAGATGGAGCTCCAGCCATATAATCTATCTGCTAGGGTATCATGCAAGTCTGCATAGCTCAACCCTGTCAGGGATCATGCATGTAGTTAGTGAAGGCAATTTTGGTATCAGACACTGATAAAGTACACAGCTTATGTTTTTTTTTACAGTAGATAGGGCAGATTGGTGATAATATCAAGTATTAAATGATGGGCATTATATCTGTAATTATACTCCATGGTGCACAGAAAGAGGAGAGTGTAAAATTGGCTCTTATTCTTTGTGACTATGAACGCCATTAAGTAAATGGAATGATATTAGCTTAAACACTGAAGCTATCATTTATTAAGTGCATTGTGTTCCACAAACGTATCCATAAACACGGAATGAAAAAGTGAAATTTAGCGAGACTATACTCCAAGTGATTAATGACATGATACAGATTCTGTTCAGAGAGACTGACAGATACTGTTGCTATAACTTCTGATTCTACTGGATCGTGGTGAGTAAACAGTGGAACCAATGAAATATTAAATACCCCTCTAATCTTTTCAGTGCTGATTTGTACATCTTTTCAGGACTTCACAGTGGGACAGGTAAGAATTCATATACTCATTACACATTTGCTTTACAGTACCTTGCTAAAGATGTATTTTCAGTGCCCTTCATGTTGCTAACCATAGGTAGGGCACAACTATTGACATATTCATATACCCACCAGTGCAAATAGAGAAACTACCCTGTGCAGGTATGGAAAAATGTATGCTGGCAGCTGACAGCCAGGGTGCACAGTTGGGCTAAAGGTAACCAACAATGGCCCGCAACAGGGGTAGGTAGCAGAATAGGTACGTACCTCCCACCCCCTGCCACTGTGCCCTAGGCACGTGCCTCTTCTGCCTAGTTCTGGCCCTGAGCAATATCTATGGATCAAATAAACACTACTCAATCCATCTGTCAAGTCATAATGGGAAATGTAGTCAATCAACACTGTGGGAAATGAGATTAAGAAGTACAGCCCTAGAATGTGGATGGCCAGATGTACCCCAGTGCTTTTCTGAGAATGCTGGAACCTGTAGTCAACCAGGATTTATGTACTAGGTTTATTGCTCCAGAGTTTATTGCTCAGTTGTAGCCCCTCCTTCTATCATCTTCAAGTTATAGTGAAGTAGCATATGAGGACCCAAAGTTTAAAAAAAAAAACACCAGCTATAGACCTCTATACATACTAGGGATACTGGAGGTTATAAAAGAGCAACATCTGGGGACCCAATGAGAGTTGTGGCATACAATTAGCAATGGAGCTTCATGTTGTTTTTTTTTTTTACCCCAAGGAGGCATAAGGAACATTCAGAAATACACCAAAATGTGCTTATATTGTTTTGTAAAGTTGGTATTGTAGTAGACTGTTGTTAACTATTACTGCTAATCATCCACTAGTTGATTTTAACTACAGTATATCTTCCCACAAAATGTTAGCTTTGGGAGTACCAGTGCCATGGTATACCCAAAAAGATTAAATTTAGCTATATTTGGAGTGAACACATAATAGGATTCAAGAAGTTTGTCATGGGCTTGTTTGCTAATCCTAGTATATTGTACTCTCAGTATAACTTTATATCATGTAGGTGATTCAGTGCCATGTGTTACAGGATATAAACGGTTAAATTGTACTGTGATTTTATTAGTAATTTTGTTGTAGGCCTTGGTTCCATTATATCTGCTGAATTTAACATCTTTCAGTATGGGCAGCGCCGATCCGTGCCTTTATGCCGCCTGAGACGGCCTTCCGTTGCCGCCCTCTGCACTAGAAGAGCCGAATTTCCGGGTTGAAAACCGGAAATTCGGCTCTTAGTTACCAGGAGCGGCATTTTTCCCGCCCCTGGTAACCAGGGTGGCGCTGCTGCCTGAGGCGAGTGTCTCAACTCGCCTCATTTGTGGAGCGCCCCTGAGTATGGGAGCCTATGGCTGCCACCTTTTGCCCAAGCTGACTCCAGGCAGGGGGTGGAGATGGGGCTATGACGATTGGGCGATCGCTGCGTCAATCATAGGGAATCCGGCCTGCAATCCCGCACTGGCAATCTGTGGGTTCTAGCAAATGCCAGAGGGGCTGCTATAAGGTGCCATAGAAAATCTGTATTTATTGGGCTGGTGGGTGCTGTTTGGGCCTCTGTCTGGGCTGATTTGGGCCTCTATGTACCTGAAATGCCAGGGCCTCTTTTAATTCTCAGTCTAGACCTGCCTGCCCGGTTTTCCTAATCCAGAAAACCAGACAGGCAGTTTTGACTCGGGCAGCCCTTCAAAAAAACGGGCTGTTCAGGTCAAAACCGGACTGGTGGCTCCCAGTTGTGCAATTCTTGTCATACCCTATCTGTTTGTTGCTTCCCCCATAATGCCCAGAATGGGGATTAGAACAAAGAGCTGAAAAAACACCCTATTTTTGAGGGGAGGGGTGAGGGAAGTCGGTAAAGTAGTATATTCCAAGGGCTGTGTGGGTGACTGGATAGTTTTTGTTGGTAGTCACTAGACGAAGAACCACCTGGCACCATGGGTCTAACTTGTTACTGGTACTTTAAGCTACCCTAAGTAAAGCAACCATATTCTTTTATGGAAGGGGTTCAGAGACCAACATTCCTTCAGTTAATGCCTGTGGACTTTTATGAAACCATTAACCCCTGCTGGATATGTGCAACCTGGAGGAACAATAACCTCAAGGACTGCAGTATCTGCCAGCCTATCTGTGGCTACACATGGGAACATAGTTAATACGTTGTGTAAAACGAAATTCACTGAAACATGCCGACGCCTGGCAATGTGTGGTGTATTATCGTTCTCTTTTTTTACACAGCATGATAAATATGCCCCATGGACTATCTATTAGAAACTCCAGGTAAATCCTGCCATTTGTTAGTGCTAACATCTTGTCCTGCCATTTGTTAGTGCTAACATCTTGTGTTAATTGATGATTAAAATTACCTGGACCTCTAAGTTCTCTTGCCTTTATTGCTATTAATGCTATAGTGAAAAATGCTATAGTGAAAAAAGCCAACAAATGAACAAGCAAGCAACTTAATACAAAATTTCAGAACATTATAAGCACTGTCATGGTCTATGAACCAGCCTAGGAGATGATTATTACAAAAGGGCTCCAAATGAACTGACTGAAATGCTTCTCATTAGTGTGATAGAACACCATCAAATCAATTCTTCTTTTAAAAGGATTGAAAATAAGATTGCTCATTCAGCCTCTTGCAAATCTATGTACCTTACATGATAAACAGGAATTTGTGCATTTCATGTATTCACATGACTTATGTTTATTTTAATTTTAACATCCCTAGAATATGTAATGTAGTTATGTAATTACATAATCATAAGGATTGACAAATGACACATGCCTGTTGGGCTCAACCTTTTGCTACATTTATTTACTGCTATTTCAGAAAAAAGCAAAAACCCTCTGAAGGTAGCCAGCCCCCTCAAGTTAAAAAAATCAATGTCCCCTCATAAAAGTAATGGTGGTCAGGTCCTCCCCCATGAAAGTTTAATAAATTGCCTGAATAGACAGATTATCTGGTGAGATGGTACCTGTTGGAGAGAAAATACTAATCTCTGTGAAGGGACTGTGGCTGTGGGAAGCAGGTATAGTAAGGAGTGATGGTGCCTATAGTAACAGTAGGGAAATAGTCTCTGGGAAGGGACTGTGACTGTGGGATAGCAGGAATAGTAGGGAGAGATGATGCCTATAGTAGCAGTGGGGAAAATAGTCTATGGGAAGGGACTGTGGCTGTGCGATAGCAGGTATAGTAAGGATCTATGACACTTATAGTAGCAGTAGGGATAATAGTCTTTGGGAAGGGAATGTGGCTGTGGGATAAAAGGTATAGTAATGAGAGAGAGTGCCTATAGTAGCAGTGGGATAATAGTATCTGGGAAGGGGCTGTGGGACAGCAGTTATAGTAGGGAGAGATGGTGCCTATAGTAGCAGTGGGGAAAATAGTCTCTGGGAAGGCACTGCGACTGTGGGATAGCAGGTATAGTAGGGAGAGATGGTGCCTATAGTAACAGTGGGATAATAGTCTCTGGGAAGGGAGTTTGGCATTGGGGTAGCAGGTATAGTAGGGAAAGATGGTGCCTATAGTAACAGTGGGGTAATAGTCTCTGGGAAGGTTTTTTGGCAGTGGGATAGCAGTTATAGTAGGGGGAGATGGTGCCTATTGTAGTAGTGGAAAAAATAGTCTTTGGGAAGGGACTGTGGCTGTGAGATAGCAGGTGTAGTAAGGAGTGATGACGCCTATAGTAGCAATCGGGATAATAGTCTTTGGGAAGGGAGTGTGGCTGTGGGATAGCAGGTATAGTAGGGAGAGATGGTGCCTGTAATAGCAGTGGGATAATAGTATTTGGGAAGTGACTGTGGCTGTGGGATAGCGGGTATAGTAGGTGGAGATGGTGCCTATAGTAGCAGTGAGATTATAGTCTCTGGGAAGGGACTGTGGCATAGCAGGTATAGTAGAGAGATATGGTGCCTATAGTAGCAGTGGGATAATAGTCTCTGGAAAGGAACTGTGGCTGTGGGATAGCAGGGAGAAATTGTGCCTTTATTAGCAGCGGGGATATCTGCCTTGGGGGAGAAAACAGTAGTAGTCCCATACAGTTTTGCTAGATGCCTTAATTTCCTCTAAAAATGTGCTTATGTTCATAATTCAAATCTTGTACCAATGACTTATGTTAATATAACACCCAAAACAGATGTCCCTATAATAGCAAGATGTTTTATATCCCAGATGTGGGTTACAGTGACATCTGTCAGGGCTCTATAAGAAACCTTCATGGTCCTCTGAGGCTCTGTGTAGTTGGTGGCTGTGCCCTATAGTGATACCCTCAACAAAAACTAAACCTTGATCTTCAGGGTTCCTGGTATGATTGACCTTAGGCTAAACCAGAATACGAGCCTTCGCCTAGGGGCTTATTTGTTAATATATGTAGGTGTTTCGTTTCAGGAATGCAGTTCCCCATAGCAAAGAACCAATCAACACTTCATTTCAATTCATTTATTACGAAATAGAAAATAAAAGCAAATATTATTGGTTGCTTTGGGCAACTGTGTATTGTGATTCATGCTGCAATTTAAACCTTATATGGTATTACAATCAGCAATAATATAATGTTGTAATGTGTTGCTTTTTCCACATGCCTTCTAATGGTGAACTAGGGTGAACAAGGGACTAATGTATCTTCAAGGCATGTTGGTAAGTTTGCTACATATTAGATATATTACTACCCCCAGTGATCAAATATTCATGTTAGGGGCTAACATTTCCAGTCTCTTTCTTCAACTTGCATCTGAGCTCAATCAGATAATCACTCACATAGAATACTGGCAGAACATTGGTGTGCAGTCCAAACAGCTCAACTGATGTAAAAACCCAGGTACCACACAAATTAAATATGTAAATAAAGTATAAAAGCTTGCTGATCTTGAACTACAGACACATTGGTCTAATAAAGTAACGTATGATCTAAAACAAGGCTACTGCACCTGTGGATACTGGCTGGGCTGGAGTTGCAGTTCACCAAAAACTGTCCTCAAACTGAAGAACATTGATTTCTGTTATTGCAAATCCAGTAAAACAGAATTTCCAATGTAGTACTTTAACCCTTACATACATTAATGTATATACACACGAGTATCTGAAACTTTAGAGGAAGATATTTTAGAGGAAATGAGAGGAAATTAAAAAATGCATGCCCTAACCCACAGAGCTGACGTATGGGGGGACAATAGATAAAGTTCATTGGACGCATGTTTGGGGGAGAGGGGGAATTATTTTTTGGTTGTAAATATAATCAAGTATTTCACCCCAAAGCATTTCAGGAAAATAGGAAAGGCTTTACTTTCACAAAAAAAGTCCTATTGCCATTCATTAATATATTATTATAATCCCTTAAATAAAGTAGGAAATTGCTAGCTTCTTCTCTACATAATTTACCTGCTTCTCTTCACTAGAGTGAGTTGAGAAAGTTAATAGAATAGTGCCCATCACAATCAAGCTGGTAGGGTGTCACTGTGCAAAGTTAAGAACCCAAAAACACTCACTTACCTGTAGGGTAAAAGAAGTGATTAGATAAGCAGGCTGCTCCATTTGCAAAGTGTTGTCACCTGTGGCAGCTCCATTCTCAGAAATACAAATAATCCCTGCAGCATTAACTGCCCTGCCTGTGTCTCTTCAGTCCCTCCCTGCTCACAGCATTGCTTGTCCATGCACTCAGGCTGAAGCTCCTGCTACATATGAGCCTGGATTCATAATAGGGAGGGAGGAGGAGGACACAAAACATTTCTTCTGTTCACATACAGATGGAGCTCCAGCCAAAGCATCTCTCTGCTAGTGCAACCTACAGTCACACAGAGTGCAGATCTGCTCATGAAAACTCTTCATGTCTCACCCCTGTTTTCAATCATACTTATAGAGCGTATCAAATGCAAAATATCCGTACAGCAGGGTCCGCAGTCAAACTAAATGTACAACAACCTATTTTCAGAATGACAACCCCTATAAAAATGTGTAACTTTATTTTTGACACATTAAAAAAAAAAAAAAAAAACAACATTTTGGTCCTTCTTTGGCCCTTTCTCAGGATGAAAGACTGCCAAGGTTATTTTCTATGGAGACAAGGAGGCTTGTGAGGCAACGTGAATAATTTTTAAAAGTAAATTAGAGGATATTACAGACAGAAAGCAGGATGAAGCAGCCCATTGAGTGACCCTTCTAGCAATGTTTTTGGGAATCATGAACAGGCAAGGTTGAAGCCATTAGTAGTATGTGAAAAGTTTATGGTCTTTAAAACTGACAATCTTTTAAGAACAAGAGAAGAACACAATGTGGAAAAATACAGGACTATAGGGAATAACTGCTCTACAACTCTGCATTTATAATTTAGCTAGCAGCTGTAATTGTACCACAACTACCAGAATCTCTTGCAGCCAAATGCATTCCCTCTTTAAGAACCACAGGAACTCAAATTCTAGAGAACTATGGGGCCTAGGATAACTGCTCCACAGTCTTCTACTGTGCACCATAATATGCACCATAGGCCCCTTCCCATGGGCATAATTACAGAGGAAGCAGGGTACCCCAGGAGGTATAGGGTGCCCCACAAGCCCCAAATAAAGCACAATTTTAATATATGTTGGTAAAGCATGACAACCTCTGGATATGTTAGGGGCCCTACAATTTATTTGCTGTGGGGACCAGTAACATCTAATTACACCACTGCCCCTTCCCATAACACTATCTTGCCTTACTATACACACAATCACACAGTACCCTTATGGGAAACACAAACCCTTATGAGAAAGCAAAATAAGGTCTTTATTTTCCTTCTACTGTAATGTGGCATTTTCCAGAAGTGTCTCCAGTTTTTCAAATAATGCATTACCCTTGCAGTGGGACTTTGAAAAAATATTAAAACTAGCAATAATAAATAATGTTATTTAAAGAAAAGAATTTAATGAAGACCATTTTTTCTTGTACAGATATGGGACCTGTTATCCAGAATGCTTTGGACCTGGGGTTTTCAGGATAATGTATCTTTCTGTAATTTGGATCTTCATACCTTAGGTCTACTAGAAAAGAATGTCAACATTAAATAAACCCAATAGGCTGGTTTTGCTTCCAGTAAGGATTAATTATATCTTAGTTTGGATCAAGTACAAGGTACTGTTTTATTATTACAGGGATAAAGAAAAAACATTTTAAAGATGTGAATTAATTTTATTATAATGGAGTCTATGGGAGACAGCCTTTCCATAATTTGGAATTTTCTGGATAAAAGGTTTCCAGATAACAGATCCCATACCTGTAGTAAACATCCCAATGAGTAATAAAATTGCATAAATGAGAATAAAAGTTTGAATTTTGCAATGTAATATTCATCATTAAACTGTTTTACTGAATTTTAATTTTGCATTTTTAGGCATTCTTGAAGGTGGCATAATCTTTTGAAGCAAACGTTACTTTTTCAGAAGTAACAAACATACAATTACATACACTGCGCAGCGACGCAAAATATAAAATTCGCAAACTTTCCACTGTCGGAAATGGTCACCTAGCAGTTTCCTGGTAAACAAAATTTACATTGAATTTGCACAATGGAAAATGTCTACACGCAGAGGCATACTGTACAAGTTCGCATTGTAAATATTTTTCCTGTTACCGACTTTTATTACTTTTCCATTAGTGTGAGCTAACAATTATTTTGCAGGATGTTCGATGTTGGTACATTGTGCTCTGAAATCTCTTTCACTGTGTGTCAAGTTTTTGGCATAATCTGTAGAACTGCAGATGTTTATTCCAACCTGTTTTACATTTGCCATCTGAAGATTATGCTTTCCGATCTTCACAGGACTGATGTAACTTGGAGAGGGGTACGTGCTGTTGAGAAAGTCAGCAAAGCTGTGAAGGCATACAGTACAATAAATGTTGTTTATAGGGACACTATAATGTAAGAAAAAATAATTATGCCATACCTACCAACTGTCCCGTTGTCCCTGCAGTCCCGGGTTTGTTACTGAAATGTCCCGACTTTCTGTTTGATCTCCTGCACTGAACAGCCAGAAAAAGATACAACGTTTATAACTTAATTGGCTTTTGGCAAAGAGCCCTGAATATGTGAATGTGCTTTTGTAACAATTTAAGACAGAAGCGCCCATACTTTACTAATGTGGGGTCTACTTTTAGTGATATTGTCCCAGTATGATCTACATCCATAATATCACTGCTAGCATTCTGTGGAAAATATTACTTAAATATTATTTTGAATTATAAGAGACTTTATATTACTATATTTAAAAAACAACTATTCCTAATGTAACCTTAAAGGAACAGTAACATCAAAAAATTAAAGTGTTTTTAAAGTAACACAAATATAAAGCAGTGTTGACTGGCCCGGGCCAAGGTGGCCATCTTGCCCCCTTCCCAGTGAGCTTGCCAAGGAGCTCTACCCCTGTTCCAGACAAGTTCCATCAATGCTCTGAACGATCATGCAAATATGCTCTAAAAACTGCATCCAGTGGGGGTGCGAGGGCCCGGCAGCTACCGTTAACCTTGTAACAAAACACACTCTCATATTATGCAAATGCATATGAATTTGTTTTTATATTCCAAGCAGAAAGAGGCAGAGGTAGCAGCAAAGAAAGCAACTGGGGCATGAAGTTCTCTGACTGTATTCATCCTTGTTAAAAACAAGCAATTGACTGGATAATATGAAAGAAAACTGCCGTGCTTGTGGTATATTACAGCTCCCCCAGATGCTTCTCCAACCGAGGATGCATATAAAGGGAATTTCTGTGCATGAATTTTATCATTATATTATTACTATTCTTTGTTTATATGGCACCACAGATTTTATACATTATTCCCTTTACCCACTTCACATGGTGCCCTGTTAAAATGGAACCCCAGCACTACATGGCAACAATAATAACCCCTACACCACCACTTATTTATGAAATATATATTTATATATATATATTTTAAAGCAGCATATATCTCATTACAGCAAACTGCCCGATGCTTATTGCATGCATTTATGTACCAGCTAAAAAACATAAATGGACGGCACCCAATCAGATGTTTGCTGTGGGCTGATAGTGGCACTGACACTACACATACCTCCCAACTGTCCCTTTTTCGGAGGGACAGTCCCTCTTTTGACAGCTCAACCCGCAGTCCCTTATTTGTACTGGAAAGTCCCTCTTTTCTCTGCACTGAACAGCCAGAAAAAGAAACAAAGTTTCTCACTTAATTGGCTTTTAGCAGAGAGCCCAGAACAGCTAACAGGTGCAAATAAGATACTTTGTAACAATTTTGAGACACAAAAACACAGTTTAGATAAGGAGAAATATTTTTAAACTCTCATAACCTGCCAAATTTTGTAAAACTAACATGGTAATTAGGGGGTGTGGCCACAGAAAGGGGTGTGGTCAAAAAAGTGCTGTGCTACGTGCGGGAAAAAATTTTTTGTCCCTCTTTTTACTTCCAAAATGTTGGGAGGTATGAAATAGCTGTAAGTCACTGTCAAGTTATAAAGTCTGCCCCTTTATAACGCATATAACTTATAACTCATACACAAAACAAAACAAAGATGTGCCAGGTTACAACAACCAATGAATCAACAAAGTTCGATTTACTCCCACACGCCTTCCTGTTAGAGTACAGAGTTCCTGTCACATGATCAGTGAGTGACACGTAGAGCAGCTGATGCGAGGTCTCCCATTCCGATTACAAGAAAGGAGGTTCTGTCTAAATATTGGGAAAGGTTTTTTTCCCCCTCCCTGAATCAATCATATTGGCTGATACATTAGATAGCTTTAAGAAGGGGTTGGATAGTGTTTAGAAACAGCCACAAAGCCCCCTTTGGGACTTTGGAAATGAATGATTATAAAAATATTTAAGTAGATGCGAGTAATAAAATATATATGAATCCTTATACAAACTTACAGCTCAACTTTACAGGCATAGTGGTTTCCAAAAACAAAATCATCACACAGTTCTTTCTCTACAACAAAATGCGTAAATGGAGTCATTTAAATATTTAGAAGCATTGTGTAGAACTGATTTCTAGACAAAATATGTCTCATCATGGTGATAATGGGTATCAAGTTTGGATAGGGTGATCGTCACATTCAGATGTGAATGCTTATTTAATCTAACATGCACACAGTATAACAAGGTGCAGGCCTGGACAAGGATTCAAAATTGGCCCTGGCATTTCAAGTTTACAGAGGTACAAACAGCCTATGGAACCTATTTATCTAACTGTGTAAAAATAGGGCAATAAAATACATGGTTTGAAAATTGCTATATTGGTTTGTCTTCTGCAGTTTGGCTGATGTGATTGTGGGAAAAAAAAGAGTCATCTGAGTCCCTCCATTCCCGTATTTAGAAACTTTTACTTGCAATCATATACAGAATATAATGAAAGAAAAATACTAAGTAACTTTTAAATATAATGAACATTTTCAGTTGCTTTGTTTTTAAAGGTGGTCTTGGTTGAAAGCAAGTTTTGTTCTATTTATGTTCTCCGGTTCTGACCCCTGAAACAGTGTTGCAAAACCGTTCATCAACTGGCTTCTGCTACATTGTTTCACATAGAAGGGAAGCCACATATATCCTGTGTTCAGTAGTAATTATATTTATTAACAACAATAATAGTGTTAATGAAATGTATATCAGAAATGTATATTTCTTAGAATTATATTATCTTTTGTTATCCAAAAAAAACTTTTTAAAAATCTTATATATCCATGTCTTATAGCATCCCTAAGGACAAATGAGATGTGTTGTACGGTATATTGACTGAAACCTTATGCCTACCCCTCCTTCTTTCCTGGTTATTCAGCAATCCCTGACTGCGGGGGATGCCTATGAACCTTTAACTCTTACTCTCGCTCCCTTCATCGACACATAATTATGCATAATTCCTTAATTGCTGGTTTCCATTTCTATTACTTATTTAACTTCCCCTTTCATGTGTTGCTATGATTTCTCTTGGCATTGTGGTTAATTTTTTCTGCATGGTTTGCTCTTTATTCTCTACTCTCTTTTCTTAAAGGGTGACGTTTTATAATATTTTGCTAATTGCGGCTGACACAAAAATGGATTAGAAGTATTGTCGATGGGAAAACACATTACTGCTTAATGGTAGAGCACAAGCATTTTTTGAGGAAGTTCATCTTAATAATCATTGGTAAGACAAACAAAAAGCCACATTGTAATAATGTTTAATGGAATATATTATAATTACATACACAAATTGAAATAGAGAAAGTAAACATTACCACAGGCATAAAAATACCCGGGGTGGGGGGTAGGGTTTTTTTCCCCACAGGTTGATTTCTCCTTTAATATCAAAAAGAGAGTTTGACTCTCACATAAGGCATTATGGGTGGAGACATGTAACTCACTCCTTTATGTCCCCTTGGCCAACTATGCATCCAGAACCACTGGTTTTATAGCACAGATACAGCCTAATAGTTCAGAGCCATATTTCCAAACAAGACAAGTTAAGATCTCATCAGTGCAAGATATTGGAACATGACTTCTGAGTGGGTAGGACTTGTGGAGTAGTGAAGCAAAGAACCTAGCCTGGTTAAGGTGAGATGGGCTAAAAGGCAGCATAACGCCTTCTGAAAACAGAAGGTATTTATTTGCCTCATGCCCTAGATGCGCCAGTCCGACCCTGCTAACCAGACTAGGTTCTTTGATAAGATTTATAGATCCCAGACCTGCACAAGTTGGTTGAAGTATAGGCTCACTATAGCCCTGTGTGTAGTCAGTGCCAGCAATGGCATCCATCTGTTCCAACATGGCTTTTAGTAGTAAAGAGGTGGCTTCTGGGCTGATTGGAACTGCATGCTTGTTGAATGTACATTTTACATATTAATGTTCCATTTTATTAAGGAGCTGTGTGATAATCTCCAAACAGGGATTACTGCCCTTTTGGGAGCTGAATAAACAAGAGATCCTGTTTCAGAAATGGAAATGTTATATTCATAGGACAAAAAAAAGTGTTTCCAAAAAAAGAATTATTCTAAATGGCATTTATCCTGAAACTGAATTGTTCATTTAATAGTTTATGCAAAAATTATTTTATATTCCTAACTAGCTCTAGTACAAAGGTCATGCCTTTAAACACTTTTACTCTTTCCTCCATAGCTCAAAATCTATTTCTTACTCTTAGAGGCACATTTATCAAAGGTTGAATTTCGAATTCAAGTAAGATTTTGAAAACTCCCCTAAACTCCCATAAATTCAGGGCATCAGAGTTCATGGCAGCCATCTTCTTCTCTTTGGTAATCTTCGGGAATAGAGTGGCATATCGGCTCATGCGCAGTTAGAGCCATTTTCTGTTTTGCGACAACTGCACATGTGCAGAGTCAAGGAAATTGTCGAAGCACCAGAAGAAAACCCGAAGATTATTGAAGTGGCTGAAGATGGCGCCCGTGAACTCCGCTGGACAGAATCTGCACCGAGAGGGTAAGTAAAGAGTTAGGGGCATTTAGCAAAGGTACCAACTAGACTGGGGGGAGCAGGGAGGGGATTTTAGTCACAAGGGTTTGTTTCTCCTTTAAAGGAGGTAGGCTTGTTGCCTCTAGCTTTCTATCAGTGACAGGTGTCTCTATGTATTTATACTGTGATACCATTATAGGGGGATAATAATTCACTAGGAGTTTTTGCTACAAAAAGACCTTTTTGGTAAACTTCAGCAACCCCTTGACCGTACTGTGACTGTGCCTTTTCCAAGTACATGTCTCCTCTGTGCAGTTGGTACCCTAAAGTGCAATGCAGTATTTCATTTCATGTATCAGGAGAGCGTGTAACTTAGCAACACCATGCATAATGTACTACCTGACTCAACAATCTCTATTTAGAAGTTTTTTTTTAAATGTAAACTGCAATGCTCTTATGCAAATATGCAGCAAATATAGGATTTATTTTATCGTTGGAAATGGAAATAGAAAACAGCTGCTAATGTGACCATGCAATGCTGAATGCCTATAGATAGGGTTATGTAATAAAAATTTGCCCAGGAGCAGTAACCCATAGCAACCAATCAGCTGTTTATCTGTTTAAAGCAAATATATTATATGTTGCTATGAGTTACTGCTCCTGGGCAAACTTAGTGCCTTTTATCACATATGGGGGTAAGTAATTCTACTTGGTCATGTAGCGTGCAGCAATTTATCTTATCTTCCAGTATTAAAGTGATTGTAAAGAAAATGGCTTGTACAGTTCTCCCAATATAAAAACAGCAGGCTTGCTTTTAACATTGATGCAACAGGGCAACCCGATCCGCTTGAAAAAGGAACTAAAATGTTCTGAAAGCTTGCTATGATTATAGTAGTTAGCCAATAAAGGTATCAGCTTTATACCACTTTTGTTATTTTTTTTATTATTTCAAAAGGGTTGCCCTATAACATTTTTACTGGCTAACACGGTACGGCATACTTTACCAACATTGATGCAGTAATTCATAGCAACCAATCAACAATTATCTATATATGAGTAACAACATTAACAATATGAATCAGTGTTTCAGCCTAGTTGCTGACCATTACAATTCTACAGTAAAATTTACAGTTTTATGATTTCACTTGGGTGCCTAGGACAAAAGAAGCAACAGCTGGACGATAAAGGACCCTGTGAGCAGTGGCAACTTCAAGTTAAAGGAACAGGAACACCGAAAAAATTAAAGTGTGAAAATATAATGTCCTCTTGGCCTGCACTGTTAAAACTGATGTGTTTGCTTCAGAGACTCTGTTATAGTGTAAACAAGTTGCTGTGTAGCCATGGGGGCAGCCATTCAAAGCTGAAAAAGGAGAAATGGCATACAACAGATAACAGATAAGCTCTGTAGTATATAATAGAGGTTTTTCAGAACTTAGCTGCTATCTACTGTGTACCCCCATGGCTACACAGCAGCTGGTTTATATAAAATATAGTTGTGTTTTTATAGCAAACACATTAGTTTTACTAGTTAAGGGTAACCGTATATTGTCATTCCTTTAAAACACATTATTTGGTGTTACTCAGTGGCGTAACTACCGAGGAAGCAGACCCCGCAGCCGCGCGTGCGGGGGGGGGGCGGGAGTACAGGGGGCCTGCTTCCTCAGTAGTATGGGGATGGTGCTGGCAATCTAGATAGCTGCGCTTCTTTCCCCACACATCCAGAAACTGAGGCGGTCTGAGGAACTGCCTGAGCATGAAAAGAACATTAGGCCAAGGATACCCCTATCCCCTGGGGCATCTCTCATCCCCCTCAAGAATGACACAGAGACTTAATTGGTGCAAAATATGTGTGGAAGTCACTTTCTTTATTTATTACTTTTTGCTAAAAAGGACTAGGTACCCCCTGACCCCCAGCTGCGGCTCCTATCACCAACCTGGGCATTGTGCCCACACCGTAATAGACAACCATAGGGAGCAGGGATCATGGGGCCAAGCGCCCTCTGTGACCAATCAGTCGCCCATCCTCCTGCTCCCAACCGTGTGCATAACTGGCGCTAACCCCAGCCCCTTGCATGACTCAGACAAGACCGTGCAGTCAAAGTCTGCTCCACACTAGTGACTCTCCAAAGGGTAGGCCTGCACTGTAACCGTCTTTTCTCCTGGAGCCGCACTGCCGCTGACCCCCACACATTTGTAGCCGCAGCTGATTTCAGGGAGTACCTTTGACTTCACATATAATAATGCTCCAGAGGAAGGCGAAAAAACCCTTCGGTGTGTGTTTCCAATTGGCACCGCAGGGGAAAATTCCTTCCTGACCCCATCTAGGCGATCGGTCCGAAGACCCTGGAGCACCTTCTTAGCCTCCATCCACCTACAGGGTGGGAGGGTGGGAAACAAAAAACAAAAATTAGTCTGCTGCTCCTGGCTTGGTTTCCTCCTTAAGCATCTGTCCCTTCTCTGCCCCAGCCCCCTTTACCTCCCCCAGCCCGCCCCCTTTTTTCCCGCCACCAGGTATCTCTCCCTTTGTTCCCTTTGTATGTGTCCAGGGGGAGGGAAAGGGGGGCTGGGGTGGCAAACAGCCCCAGCTGCGTGACAAAGTACCTAAAGCCCTGGGGGAAGGGGTCCCTTGCCTAAGTCCCACTCTCCCCTATACAGGTTTCGTTCCCTCTAGGCCAAGGATACCCCTATCCCCTGGGGCATCTCTCATCCCCCTCAAGAATGACACAGAGACTTAATTGGTGCAAAATATGTGTGGAAGTCACTTTCTTTATTTATTACTTTTTGCTAAAAAGGACTAGGTACCCCCTGACCCCCAGCTGCGGCTCCTATCACCAACCTGGGCATTGTGCCCACACCGTAATAGACAACCATAGGGAGCAGGGATCATGGGGCCAAGCGCCCTCTGTGACCAATCAGTCGCCCATCCTCCTGCTCCCAACCGTGTGCATAACTGGCGCTAACCCCAGCCCCTTGCATGACTCAGACAAGACCGTGCAGTCAAAGTCTGCTCCACACTAGTGACTCTCCAAAGGGTAGGCCTGCACTGTAACCGTCTTTTCTCCTGGAGCCGCACTGCCGCCACCCAATGGAAAAGGGGGGAGGGGTACCACCTGTCCTTTTCCATGGCCCACCTATACCTCCTGTGACTTCCACCACTCCTGAATAAATGACCCGATGTTCCCTAAAAACAGATCCAAACCCTCACTTGACAGATGAACTCCATCTTCCCTAAAGAACTGGTGTTGCTTACTTCTTATGTTGTCGTGCCTTATGATACCTTTCCCAAAGGAACACATGAATTTATGCATGGCCCGGTTCACTTTCTTTCTAGCTTTCTCCACGCCTTTGGGTGAAATTGCCCCCCTCCAATTGCTCCTCTGTATAATGTCTGACCAAGCTAACCCCCCGACCTTCCTGTTTTCCAGCATCTCCGACAAGTCGGCCCTCATGTTCTCTATGAGTGCTGGAGTCTTTTTTGACGTGAGATCGTTTCCCCCTGTATGAATTATAACTAAATGCACGAAATTAACTTGATGGAGCGCGTTATAGAACCTACCTTTTAGCTGCTCCCATCTCATACCTCTCCAACCCTGCCATGCCAACTTCATGTGTTCCTTTGGTAACCCCAGCTGTTGCCCTGCTGCATGCTTTTTGGCCCAAAAAATAAATGAGTGCCCTATGACCAATATGTTGACAGCAGATCCACACCTTGCTGCGAAGTAAATACATATGCAGGGTTAGCTTCCATTTCTCATTTTCTCCACGGGCCGTATATACTTCCTATATGCCTCTGATTTCCATCTCCCCATCTTTTTATCTTCTCTATACACTCCCCCCTCATTGCTGCCTCTGTTGCTGCACCTATTCTGAAAGAATGTGAACTAAATTTCTTTGGGTCCCAACCATTGACTATTACTGCCTTCTTCAGCACCTGGCTAAACTGGAAAGCAGAAAGGGGGGATGAGTCTTTGTGCAGTAGTAGCAGCTGCCCACCCCCGGGCTGGACTGTCCTATAATTCACCAGTGCCTTGACCGTACATGTTATTTTACCTGTGGCCTCTATACCTATCCACCTCCCTTTCCCTTCCTGATCAGTTTTAGATCTACTAACATAGACCAATGCTTTCCCCTCTTGTATAACTACGTGCTTGTCCATTAAACCTTTCCCTGCTGCCTTTTTTGATGGGGGGACCAATTCACTTAACCGCAACGCCCCCCCAAATGCTAATGTGAATGCTGCCCTGAACAGCATATATTCAAATTGATCAAAACAGACCTTTTTTAATGCCCTTATGACCAGAGTCAGCCTGCTTTCCACTATTGGTTCTCTCTCATCTACTCTAGGGCCCTCCGCTCTTGCCCATCCTTTTATAACTTTCCTAATTACTGGGCTGCGTACTATCTCAGGTCTACCTTCTGCTACTGAAAAATGGGAAATCGCCGCTAGCGTGGCGCTGGCGCCTGCTTTTGATTTTCCCTCCCTATACATTAACGCCAGAAATGACAACAAATCCTTAGTGCTGCCCTCCCTCTTACCGCTTTCGCAGAATAGTTGCCATCTTTTCCATGCCTTTTTGTATGCGGCAAGAGTTCTCTCGGATACAGATTTCCCGTACAGCTCTTCTAAGAGAGGTTCACCAACTGCCATAAATTATCAGGGCAATTATGAGGTGTTTTTGCTGCGTTGGGTGCCAATTTAAAGAAAAGATCCCATTTTTCCCTTGACAATGCGTCTGCCAATGTGTTCTCTACACCTGGGATGTGCTGCGCTCTAAATGAGATGTTAAACCTCATGCAAATTAAAACTAACTGTCTCAATAGATTGATTACTGGGGCTGAATCCGATGATAAATTATTAACTGCACACACCACCCCCATATTGTCTGATATGAACCGAATTGCTTTATCCCTAAAATCTCCTGCCCATAGCTCCAGTGCTACTACTATGGGGAATAACTCTAGCAAAGTCAAATTCTTAGTTAAACCCAACTCACGCCATGCTTGCGGCCACCTGCCAGCACACCACTTTCCTGCAAAGTAAGCTCCATAACCAATGCTACCTGACGCATCTGTTAACAATTCCAATTCTCTGTTATTCCTTGTCTCAGATAACCATAACCTTATTCCGTTAAATTCTGTCAAAAAACTATCCCAAACACCCAAATCTGCTCTTAACTCCTTAGTTATCCTTATTTTGTGGAATGGTTTTTTAACCCCTGTCGTAGCCTTTTCCAACCTTCTCTTAAATATCCGACCCATTGGAATTATTCTACATGCAAAGTTCAGCAGCCCCAAAGTCTGTTGCATTTCTCTCAACGTTACTTTTTTAGTCCCCATTAAATTATGTATTGCCTGCTTGCTTTTTTCTACTTTATCCCTTGGCAACCTGCACCTCCTGGCTTTTGTATCTATCTCAATTCCCAAAAAGGTCAACTTTGTAGTTGGCTGCACTGTCTTTTCGTCCGCTACTGGGACACCTAACTCTTTTAGCATCTGTAAAAATATTAACAAGGTTTCCTGGCATTTCCCTGTTTGTTTGGGCCCTATGATTAAAAAATCATCTAGGTAGTGGGCTATGGCCGCATTCCCCGACCTTTGGCATATAAGCCAATGCAAAAATGGGCTAAACATCTCAAAATATGAACATGAAATTGCACATCCCATAGGTAAGCATAAATCCACAAAAAATGCTCCCTGAAAATAACACCCGGTCAACTTAAAACTCTCTGGGTGTAAAGGTAAAAGCCTAAATGCAGACTCTATGTCCACCTTTGCTAACAATGCCCTGTCCCCTTGTCCCTTTACTATTTCTAAAGCTTCGTCGAAAGACTGGTACTGCACCTTGCACTGTTCTTTATCTAGTGCATCATTCACTGATGCCCCTACTGGATATGAAAGGTGCTGTATCATCCTGAATTTACCCTGCTCTTTTTTGGGCACTACGCCTAGTGGAGATACCACCAGGCCCTCTATGGGGAGGACTTCAAATGGCCCTGCCATCCTACCTGCTTTTACTTCTTTTTCAATTTTTTGTTTTAAAACATCCTCATGCTGGCCAGCTGATTTTAAATTTTTATAGATTTTACTAGGGGGGGGTGTTTGCGCTACTGGAATCTTAAAACCATCCAAAAAACCCTTTGCTAAAAATACTGCTGCCTCTTTATCTGGGTAACCAAGTAATGACTCACTTAGCTTGCCCATCTGCACTGGCGTTGCCGCTCTTTTTGCTGAGCGCCTCGAAAGGGCTGCCTGTTTGCTTGGGTCTCCCTTTTCCTGTTACATTCACTTACAATATGAGAAGATCCACATGCAGAGCATGCATGCCTAAATTTGCATGCATACCCTCTATTACATCTCCTCTCGTTGTATGCGAAACACACGTTCCTTGGTTTGACCGTATAGCTCCCTTTGTTCACATTATGGCTTGTACTACTCTCTTTAGACACCAATCTTGTCCATAAATCTATGTCCTTCTGCCCAAAAGATAACATTTTACTATTTACAATCTTTTTCCTGAAAGCCTGGTCATAATCATACCATGAAGTACCCTTGTAAAACAGATATGTGTCAATTATTGTATCAATGTACTTTATGATATTCAAACTCTGCTCCGGCTTTTTAACTAGGTATACGCTTGAAAAAACCAAAAAACCTTTCAACCAATCAAATATCGATTTTCCCCTTCTCCCTTTTTCCTCCTGTTTCACCCCTTCTTCCTTTTCTTGAACTGCTTCCCTAGTTAAACTGTAAATATCCACAAATTTACCCTCTTCTATAGACTTTCTCGCTTTCTTAGGTAAATGTGCTGCAGTCTCTGTAAGTGCGCATGCATATGTATCCCCAGCCCCAGCTAGGACCATTACCGGAGTGGTTTCTTTTGAATTTTTCTCTATACCCCCACCTTTCTCTTTGCCTTTCAGATACTTCTTAAGTATGGCCACCATTTTACCCCCTTCTGACTCACTATCTGAATCCTCTGAATCAGAATCCAAATCAATTGGTATGTCATGTTGCACATTCAACTCACCCATAGGTGCCTCCTTTGCAGCGATTGCCACGATTGGTCTCTGTGTGCTTGTATCCTCTTTCTGCACCCTTGTATTTGCTGGATAGGCTTCTTTTTCCCTCCTTGTTGATGGGCCTGCCTCCTCCTCTTGTCTTTGCGTTCTTTCTCTCCTCCACTGCAACCAGCTCTCCTCCTCCTCCCTGTTTCTAAAATGAAGACTCGGCACCCGATAACCATCCCAATATGGAAACTCCTGTCCCACTGCCCATCCAGGTATCCTCTGGTTATACCATTGCCTATGTGCAGGAAAAAACTCATAATTATTGTCATAACCTCCATACTCAGTATTACAACCATCCCCCTCCCACATGGCATTAAAACCGTTTCCGTTCCACTGTTGGCAGCCTCTATGACCCCATCCCCTCTGGGGGTTCCGTTGCTCAAAAACAGGTCTGTTGTTTCCCCTAAATCTGAAACTCCCCCCTCCCCTGGTCGCTGGGGCTTGGAAATGTTCAGCTCCCCATGCATGGCCATGTTCTGATCCTCTGCGTCCCTCCTCCTCAGGGTTGGGGGCAGCTTCCCTCCCCCAATCCTCTTCCCCTGGAAGCTCCTCTATGCTTGCTCTGCCACCCTGGAGGGAACAGGGGTCGTTGGTGCTGGATCTGCCCCCTGAGGGTATCTGTGGGGCCCTATTGACTATGCCCCTCGTGCCCCCCCCGTCCCCTTGGTGGTGGCTGGTGCCTTATTGCTTATGGGGTGTAATGCATTGGTGGCCGTGGGAGACTCGTTGGTGGCATAGGGGGGGGCATTGGTGGCCGTGGGAAAAACATTGGTGGCAGTGGGGACCCCCTCCGAGCCCCCCACCCGCCTCCCCCTTGAACCTCCAAACCTCTTCCTTGGATGCTCCTTGTTGTGCTGCTCCCCGATCCTCTGTGCGCCTCCAAACTTCTTTCTTTTTCGCACCGCCGGTCCAGCGCTGTTCGTCGATCCGGAAGTGACGTCATCTTGATCCGGTTCTCGTTCTCGCGATGCTTCCTCCTCTTCGCTGACGACGCCGTCTCTTCTGCCGCATCCACCGCTCGCTGACCGACTCCTGACCTGCAGGGAACAACTTACCCTCTTCTTGGGCCTAGCGATGTCCCCTGCCGAGCCTTCTGTCTCTTCCCGGAACCTCCTGGGCATCAGGGCTTTCCTCTTCGTCGCTCCGATTTCCACCCCTTGGGCCGCATTCGCCTCCATCTCAGCGATGACCGGATCTCTTCAAGCTGCAGATTTCCTGGTGAGTTCTTGCCGCACAGCTCTTAGCAATCTGCCTGAAACAAAAACAAAAATTAGTCTGCTGCTCCTGGCTTGGTTTCCTCCTTAAGCATCTGTCCCTTCTCTGCCCCAGCCCCCTTTACCTCCCCCAGCCCGCCCCCTTTTTTCCCGCCACCAGGTATCTCTCCCTTTGTTCCCTTTGTATGTGTCCAGGGGGAGGGAAAGGGGGGCTGGGGTGGCAAACAGCCCCAGCTGCGTGACAAAGTACCTAAAGCCCTGGGGGAAGGGGTCCCTTGCCTAAGTCCCACTCTCCCCTATACAGGTTTCGTTCCCTCGAAGAGGAGATGGCCTGGCGATACCTGCACTGAACAGCGAAGAGGAACTACTGGGTAATTAGCACAGGCCAATAGAAAGTGCAGAAAGGACAGGCATCTGAAGTTACGCCACTGGTGTTACTGTTCCTTTAAATAGCATCTTGTTCAACATTAGGTCAGTTTGTACAATTTGAAAAGCAGTGTACCAAGTCTATAAAAAAGTGTCCCCTTGTTCTTCCTCCCTATTTAAATAACAAACCAAACTTTCAATGCATACTTATATAATGGTATCAAAAATGAATACAGTACATTTCATTATGCTTAAAGTGTTTATACAGAAAGAAAACAACAAATCTAGCACCGTTTCTATGTGGTTATAAGCAGGCCCTGCCTTTTGGCAACTTTTTTTCTCATTGAATAACATAGATTGCCACATGTTATCGCATAATGATACGATTACATCCGGTTTTAGCCCATCCAACAGCTACAGTATGTCACTTTGTTGATTTTATTTGTCTTTGATGTGTAACTTTACGGTTTTTTTAGCACTTAACGCTACATCACGTGCTGATGCTACTCCCTCTGCATCCAGCGCTACCCCTGCGTTTCAAAATTGTTAAATCAATGCATTCCGACTCTAGTATTGAAATGGGCATTAAAGGGGTTGGTCACCTTTAAATTAACTTTTAGTATGATGTTGAGAGTTATATTCTGGAATATGAATAAGAGTGGCCTGAATAGAAAGGAGAGTAATGAAAAGTAACAATGACAATAAATTTGCAGCCTTACAGAGCATTTGTTTTTAGATGGGGTCAGTGACCCCCAGTTGACCACAAATCGTTCAAAAATAAATAACGAAGACAAATTGAAAAGTTGCTTAGAATTGGCCGTTCTATAACATACTAAAAATAAACTTGAAGGTGAACCACCCCTTTAAAGCCTGTGTGCTATTCACCCTTCAAAACTTTTGGTCCTGGTGCCTGCTGCCCCGGACCCTATGCTTAAATTTCGAGGCCGATTTTAATCCGCTCACATGATATGTATGTATATATATATATATATATATATATATGTGTGTATAATTAATAATGTATAGTATAATGCGAGTCTTACCCTATCCACGTTGTGACCCTGGTGCTGCCGCCCGAGTCCGTCACTAAGAAGACGCTAACAGCATAGCACATATTGTAACAGTGCACTACGGGGTCTCCTTGAAGAATCGCACACTTATAGATTAAGGGATAAAAAGTCCTTCTACCATGACTTATTATAGAGGCACAAAAGAGCCCCCCATTATACAACCCTACAGATAGTGGGTACACTGATAAAATAGGCAAAGTTGGGAAAGTGTCTGTCAGAGCCGTTTGTTGGATTGAAAGAGCTTTACATCAATGACCAGAATTTAAAAAAAAGTCAAGTAGTTCACCCCTTTAAAACCTTTAAATCCCATGCACCTTTGCTTTATGTCCTGTTATTCCTCAAAGTTTTTCTGATAATTTCGCTACACTATCACACATATATCATCTTCAACTCCATGATTTGCTATCCTCTGTCTCCCCCCCTTTTTCCTTCCCATTCACCGTTCCATTTTCCTGCTTTATGGGTCCCCATTTCTTTTACTACATCAATACCATAGCTTCACAATAAGCCATTCCTTCCCTTTTACATAGCTCATGTTCAAGCACCATCATGTTGCAGTTATAACTTGGAGACTACTAAGATTAAGCTGCTAGGCATGAAATGTATACTGTGCTTAAACAGCAGGAATGCCTTGCAATATATCTAATCAGGTGGAAATGTGAAAGACAAACCTTTCTACATTAGCAGGCCATAGTTTTGTTTTACTGTAATGGTATGAACACTGGAATACATGAAAGTGGCACATAGTTTCTGCTAGAGTCCTGCAGCGGGTCGGGTACCCGCAAAAACCTGCGGTACCCTGCGGCTTGCGGGTAGAAGTTCCGGGTGCGTGTATAGACACTGGTCGGCGGTTCTGGGGGTTTGCAGGTTGGGCCGATTTTTACTCCTTTTTTCGGATCACGCCTACTCCCGATGATGTGACTTCCGGTTTACAATGACAGCACTTCCTGATTCTTGATGGTCAGCGGGTCTGGGTTGCGGATAAGGTTGAAGGTCGGCCTGCAGCGGTGATACGTGCCTCCGAGCAGGAGTAATAGAACCCTGGAGGGACATGTGGCTATACACTTGGCAGAGCGCCGAACAAAATACCCCAACATGGCCTTGAGCGTGGATATGTTAACCTTATGGTGCCTGTCACAACCTAATTAAAAGACCACACACTACTTGAGAATTATGTACCCTATGGTTGGACTGAGAGGTGTGGAGTATAGATGCCTGTTGGTATCCTGTGCTGCGCGCCGATCATCTCAGAGAATAGGAAGGAGGCTGGAGGTCTTGTTACAGCGGCTATGACAGCCAGGGTAAGCCGTGAAGGTTGAGGGACGGATGAACTTACACAAATGGCACGAGACGCATGGGGTAACATGATATTACAATGAAATCAGTGCAGGCTGGTTGCGGGTAAGCGATGACATATTGAAGCGGAACGAGATGGGGTTACTCCGGCACAGATCGTAGGTACGCGCTCTGCGCATAAGGCGATACAACAAAATGATGCATTTGACAACGTCCAGAGGGTTTAGGAGCTATGCTTATGCAAAATGCGCAATGCAATGTTTTTATGTACATGCAGTCACAAAGATGATACTATGGCACAGGGGCACGTAAGATGTACCTTTTTCAGACACTTACCTGTTGATGCTGTCACTACTTTTAAGTCTGTCACGGGGTCACTAAGGGTAAACACCCATTCACTGCTGGACCTTGTAAATATGATCACTAATGAAAAACACTTCCTGATCATGACGTCATGATTTGATTTTGTGCATCTTCCTGTTAAAACAAAACCCTGTTTAGCATTCTGAGTATTTTTCACTGTTTGAAAGGGATAAACTAGGGTGATTTGTTGTAGAATTGGAGCCCTTTATCTGATAAAAGACACATCCGATTCAATGACTGAATACCTACAGCATTTTAGATTATCTGAGAGTGATGTGGGGGATTTAAAATTTCAGCAGATTTTCCTATAAAAGCAAAAACCAGATCAGTGATTGAATACAGCTCTGTCACTTTCCCACTGTGTGAAAACAATGGCCCTATGTATCATAAAAGCGATTATTCCTCATTTAATGCTGTCACATCTTGTCACCAAAGTTAGACTTTATTATGTCAGCATCACTGACAAAGCGAATGCATCATCAACAGTCTACCCACACGCTCACTGTCAGGGCCATTGGTTTGATCACACAGAAGAAGAGATTTCTCTCCTTTTGAGAGCCAGTTAATGTCAGTAAGATGTTTACATCTGCTATTACTAATTCTCTAGAAACAAAGGAAATAAAGAAGCCACTTCAGCGTAGCTTTTCATATTTATATCTAGAGTTTGTAGTTTTATTCATGAATCTTGTGGTTAGTTGCATTGTTTATAAAATTGTTACTTGAAATCAGTATTGTTAATTTACACCACTCGACCTAGAAATAATTACCTATATTTTTTAGATAGTTTGGATTTAGGGATGCACCGAATCCAGGATTTAGTTCGGGATTCGGCCTTTTTCAGCAGGATTCATATTCTGTCGAATTCTACTGCCCGGCTGAAACGAATCTGATTCCTAATTTGCAAATGCAAATTAGGGGCGGGGAGGGAAATCGCGTGACTTTTTGTCACAAAACAAGTAAAAATGTTTCCCCCTTCCCACCCCTAATTTGCATATGCAAATTAGGATTCTGATTCGGTTCAGTATTCGGCTGAATCTTTCGCGAAGGATTCGGTGGTTCGGCCGAATCCTAAACAGTGGATTTGGTGCATCCCTATTTGGAATACCTTAAGTTTAATTTAGATGGATGATTTATTAGCCTGTAGTTCTTCCATTATGTACCAACTTAATGCAAGAACAAATTCCTATCCAGTTTTAAAAGATACAGTAGCCTATAGTACAAGTTAATCCAGGGACTAGTTCAATTGCCATCTCGGCGTCAGGAAGAAATTTTTCACCCTCTGAGGCAAATTAGAGAGGCTTTAGGAGGGTTGTATTTGCCTTCCTCTGGATCAACTAGCGGTTAGGCAGGTTGTATTAATATATATATATTTATATATATATATATATATATATATATGAAATAAACCTCTTTTGATTGAAGATTTTGGTGTGCTGGTCCACTTTGAACATTGTATACTCTGATTGACCAAGCACCCATGTTCGACCAACAAGGAAGGAGTGCAGGTACTTTGTGAATGTTTATATATATATATATATATATATATATATATATATATATATATATATATATATATATATATATATATATATATTTATATATATATATATATACACACACACGGTTGAACTTGATGGATGTGTCTTTTTTTAAACATAACTTACTATGTATATGAAAAGGGCATACTATGTATTAAAGGACCAGTAACATCAAAATATTTAAAAAAAAATGTGTTAGTATACATCGAAAAAAAAAGCACCAAGACAGATTAAACTTTAAAATGGCAAAGCCTTTATTAAGAAATAACTCAGCTTCCACTCCTCTTCAGAAAAGGCGACAGGGTGACGATCCATCGCACTGCGCTCAATTTCTCCTCCCTGGCTATCTCCTATAAGGAAGGCAGGGAGGAGAAATCAAGCACCGCATGATGGAATGCCCAATTGCTTTTTGAAGAGGAGTGCAAGCAGAGTTTTTTCTTAATAAAGACTTTGCAATTGTAAAGTTAATTTGTCTCTGTGTTTTTTTTTTTCGATGTATACTAACAAATTTTTAAAAACATTTTTCGATGTTACTGGTTCTTTTACAGCCAGTGCCATCCAATAACCCAAAGAAACCAGCTTTATTTCTCTGGTTACCTGCCGTATGAATATTAAATAAAATATATTTTAAGATAATACCTTTAAAACAGATGCCTTTAACATAAACAATGTGTATGACTGTTTAGTAACTAATATGATTAATAATCACACCTGGACATATGCAGTTTAGAGGTTGTAATCCAAATGAAAAATAAGCCACCTACCTATCTGCTGTTTTTCCCTGCTATTTACACCCACAGCCTGCATATTCCCCAGAGTACCAGGCTGTCAGGAGCATTCTGTTGCAGAGCGCTCCACTTTGTAATCAAGATGGTGGCGCACAGGGCGGTCATTGCGGCTAAAAATGGAAGTAAAATGAAGCCCAGGAAGCTGGTTCAATGCCCAATTATAGGTCCCAATTATTGGTGTTCCTGGGTGTTCCTAAATATAATTCTAATTGATTCCTGGACTTTGACCCTCTGCTTTGATCCTGACTTTGCCTGTTTGCTGCCTGCCTTGAAACTTTTGCCTAAATTACAACAACAACAACCCTTCTTATAACGCAAACTGGACTAGCTGCAATACATTTTCACTGGCATGAAATGGGCAGCTAATGGCACAGAATCTGAAGACATTGGGACCAACAATGTAGCACAGTGAGAAAGGGAACAAGGAAGAGGAAGCCAGACTAGACAACATTAGTAGAGATATTATGCAACATATTTTTGTCATGTATAGATCTTTTTGTAGGACAAATCACATGGAGCTGCATTGAGCCTGGAAAAGTGAGTGATGCTGCTTTCTGAAGGCACATGTAAAGGAAATGGTGACAAAATTAAAGTAAGGTAATGATGATTCTAACTTAATCAAGTATGTTCACTTGGTAACTCACTGAGTGAGGTGATATGCTTAAACTGTGCAGTTACTACATAAATAATTATTGATACAAGCAGGGGCATTTCTAGCCATGTTGCCTCCCTGGGGCAGTCTATGGGATGCCTTCCCTCTTGCACCTTTCACTATTGAGCTCTCTGCACTAGCAGAGCCAAAATTCTAATTTAAAAATCAGTTATTAGGAGAAGTTTGGTAACTGGTTGTGAAATGGCTGTCAAGGATCAAACTAGCGCCCCATGCGATCTCAAAGAAATTACATACACATCTAAATATAGAGAAGACAGCCACAGCTTTAAATAAATATACCTCAGCTACTATGCCAGCTGTTGCTTCAAGGGCAACAAAGACTAATTTCAAAGAGTATTCACTGGTTGTATGCACAGGTGTATGCATAATCTGTGTTCACTATGAGCAAGCTGGTTCGCTTTGCATAATAGAATGGACAGCCATAGATTGGGTGCTATGTTGGTGGCTAATGTCTCATTCATAGTTTGGAATACTTCTGTCTATAATTGTTTGATCATGGGGCAGGCCCACCACATAAACATTTCAACTGCTATATCACCACATACTCTTGCGCATAAATTCATTGTATGGAACCATTTGTGAAGGTTTTTGGGAGAGTAGTACCAGCTGTGGTAGATTTTATATACATTTTCTTTTTTGCATTTGTTAAAAGAGGGCATTCTGAGTATAACAAGTTGATTTTGTGTTTGAGAGAATAATTTTATTCATAGGAGGCTTCAAGACATTGTATATGACAACCTGTTATAGAAATGATTGATAGAGTTAGAACACAATATTTCCTGTCAGAGTTCAAAACAAAATATGTCTGCAGAGTTTAACAAATGTGTATGAAAACAATTTAATACAATACAATTGAATACAATATAAACCTTGTACTCTTTTCCAATAGGCTTTAGTCTATTTAAAGGAAAACTATACCCCCAAAATGAATACTTAAGCAACAGATAGTTTATATCATATTAAGTGGCATATTAAAGAATCTTACCAAACTGGAATATATATTTACATAAATATTGCCCTTTTACATCTCTATCCTTGAACCACCATTTCGTGACTCTATCTGTGCTGCCTCAGAGATCACCTGACCAGAAATACTACAACACTAACTGTAACAGGAAGAAGTGAGGAAGCAAAAAGCAGAACTCTTGTCTGTTAATTGGCTCATGTGATCTTACATGTGGTTTGTATGTGTGCACAGTGAATCTTACTGAATCTCAGGGGGCGGCCCTTATTTTTTAAAATGGCAATTTTCTATTTATGATTACCCAATGGCACATACTACTAAAAAAGTATATTATTATGATAATGGTTTATTTACATGAAGCAGGGTTTTATACATGATCTGTTTTACTCAGTATCTTTTAATAGAGACCTACATTGTTTGGGGGGTATAGTTTTCCTTTAAGATGAAATTATTACGGTTAGGTTAAAGGTTTAATCCTAGCAAAAAGTTTGCTGGAGTATCTCTGAATTTGCATCTAAGAATTTAAGTAATTATATTGGTGTCTGTGTACCTTTATCAAGCTTTCCTTTTGCTGGGTTTTCATTTGGAGGGGTTGAACTTTGTCTTTTTTCAACCCGATTTAACTATGTAACTATGCGTTAGCGACATTAGGCCTCAGCTGGAGCTCTCTGGTGCTATCATGCTGTCCTGAAGCACTGAAATACTAATACTTGCTATATTGCAGAAGTAATAAATCCATAGAACATAGTTGACTTTCAACTCAAGTTGTGTTTTTAGCATCCAGAAATATATTTATTGTCCTACACTGCAAGGGAATATGAAACAGTCTGCAAACCCCAACCATAGATTTTCTTAAAATATGGGGTTTTCCAGGATCCCAACCTCAATTAAACTATTAAATCTAAATATTTCTGTTGTTAGTAACCTTATGAATAAGCTGATGATTAGAAACTTCTTACATATGACAGATTGATTTATACACCATCTGAACAGGCTTTCTGTATTTTCTATTAAAATTATGAGTGAGATAGTGGTGGTGTTGACTCCAGCTTGGGGCATAAGGGGCTAGTAATAGTAAGAGTGCCATGGACCAAAAAATGCACACCAAACAATGTTTTCTTAGGCTGGGGGTTCTTTTAAAGACACCACGCAATAGAAGCCAGGCAGGCCATTCGCCAGACAATAGAAGACAAGAAATGAGTCCTTGTTTGGGAGTCCCATTGCATCCTGTGGGCTCAACAGATAGAAGAAAATTGGGTTAAGGATATCCTATCAAGAGGATATATGATGGATTTACAAAACTTCCTTCAAGATGTTTCTCCTCTTTAGACAAACCAAGATCTGCAGAATGGGTTACTGCCCTATCTACTATCATACAAGATCATTTCAACAGTTCTGCACAGCAAAAATATCAAGGGGTGTACTCGCATCTCTTCCTCAGAAGAAATCTAAATGGGGAATTCAGGGTAATCCTGAATTTGAGAGAACTAAATTAACATGAATGTTCCATCTGAATGTTCCATCTTCTGGATAGAAACCCTTAGGTTGATTTCTCAGTGCTTAGACCCCTGGATTGGATGGCGAAGTTGGACTTGATAAATGCCTACCTTCATATGCCATTTGGAAAGAGCACAAATAGTTCACAGATGTAACATAGCAGCACTTCCAATACATACATAGCTGTCCCATTCAGCCTGGCAACAGGACCCAGGATTTTTACAAAAGTCCTAGCTCCTGTGATTGCCAACTGAGATTGAAGAATATCTAAATCTTCGAATATTTGGACACCATTCTGATCAAGGCTCCCACCAAAAGGATGTTATAATTGCATGTGTAGAGAAACTTGGCCTACATTTAGAGCCTTGGTTGGTTGATCAACTAGGAAAAAAGTTGCTTGACTCCAGTTAAATCTCAGGAGCTCTGAACAACACCACTTCATTCATCCTTGTTATTAGTCTTCCCTGCTGTAAAGTTCCAAATCTACAAAGAAGTGTTTCTTTGCTCGACAATCAACCAACTTCAACCGAGAGAATTTGATAACAAGTTCTGGGAAGTTGGGGTCAACTGTGGAGTACATATGGGCACATAGCCACTCCAGAGGGTTGCAGTTTGATTTCCTATCAAAATGGGATCACGTATACTCTACCTGAGACCAAATCAAATTAATTTCGAAACAATTTCTTCACTAAGGTGGTGGCTTCAGAGAGACAACCTGCTTCAGTTTGTGGTCCCCCCCCGCTAGGTGATCATCATGACAGATCCTATGCCAGCTACACAAGGCAGGTGGTCTCCAGTGGAGGTTCCAAGATCCTCCAACTGGAAAGAACTAAAAGTCTGCATTTGAGTTTGCTGGCAAAAGTCAAAGCAGATCATGCAGAAGTAGGGTTTGTTGTTCCCTGATGGTCAAGAAGGCCTTGGTTTTCTCAGCTCCTACTGCCATCCAAAGATATTTTGATATTTCCTGCCCATCCATGTGGCAGGAGTGATTAACTCATTCATTGCTCCACTATAGCAAAAGAAAGTCTTGGTAAGTATGATACCATACTGCAATCTGCAATCCTCTCTGAGTGGGCAACAGAAATCTAAATCCAGCAGAGTTCCGTTCCTGTTCTCTCCTGAGAGGCAGGCTCAATCCTCTCCTTATCAAATCCTCCAGAGAGCCAGGTTACAGCAAAGTGTATTATGACAGCTGTATAATGTTCTCTAGAGGAGGAAACGCCACTGCCAAATTTCCAAAGGGTCAGGGGATCTCACCTGTGAGCTTGCATAGCCGCTGGGGAGCATTCAAACTCCACTTATGGACAGGACTGCTGGTATTACCTTCACTACAGCTACATCCTGGGAGACTTCAGGAACGACTAGTGTTCAGGCTCAGTCTGTGGGGGAAGCTATTCCTACTTTGGTGTTGCAGCTTTCTCAATCCCTGGCTAACCTGCAGGTATTGCAAACCTGCCTTCATACCTTATTGTTATATGTTTCTGACCTTCCTGCTCCCAAACCCAGTCTGGTCATGCAGTGCTGGCACATACTGTATAAAGGCATTTATAAATCTCAGCTGTCTATCATATAATGCCTACCCCACCTCTGTGCCTCAGGCATAGAGCAGGAGAAGTCAATTACTTTGCACTTTGAACTGTCTAGGCCACTGGCCTCCTCACATCCACCCTCCCTGCTCACCATCTAATTGTGTAGCCTGGGCATGGTCATTATGTGCCAGAATGAGGACCTAAACAAGATTTTGGGGTCAAAACACATACCTGCCAGTATGCTGTGATTGTAAAATCAAAGACTGAAGGGAACAACATTTAAATAGTTTACATAGATTAAGTAAAGTTTATTTTGTTTGACTAACATGATAGAAAAGGATTTGAATATTTTTCCTAAGGTGACAGATCCCCTTTAAAGGTTTAAATGTCAGAGAATTCCCTACATTCAGTTGAAGCTGCTCAGATAAGTTCAGTTCTTTAGACTTAACACTACTAAATACTGTATATCATGACCTAGATAAATGAAAATCATCATAGAACTAGAGATCATATTTAATATTATTACCTGACGATATACTACTAGATAACACCATAGTCTAAAAACAGATAAATTAAATTAAAAGGCTCAGAAGAGTTGTAGAGCTGCAGATTTTATTGTCAATATACTGTAGCCAAAGAGTTCATATAGCAACCTTAAATATGTTGTCTGTGATATTACAATGCACGCCAAAAATAAAGAGCTTATGCATCATGGGAAATGTTTGACCCAGTCTAGTTTCTAATGGCAACTGGTCAGCAATTACCTTTTACAACTGTAATGTAGTGAGAACATTGAAAAGCAAACATTTAATTGGTTGCAATGTATTTCTGCTGTAGAGGACAGTTTGGGCCATATTTATCAAAAAGTGAAGTTAGAGATCTCCACAGTCCGCTAGAGAGAAATTCCACCACTCTTTATTCATTTCTATGTGATTTTAAAAAGCATATTTATCAGGGGTGAAGGGTGAAATTTCACTTTCACCTAATGATAAATATTCTTTTAAAAATCCCATAAAAATTAATGGCAGAATTTTACTCTAACGGACTGTGGCGATCTCTAACTTCACTTTTTGATAAAAATGACTATAGTGTTACTATATAGCACCCGCTTTGCTAAAATATTGCCATACCATGGATTAAAAAAAGGTTCATATGGGCATTTGCCACACTGATTACTCAATTAGTAGAAACAAAAAGTGAGATAGCATAAAATTATCTCTACGTACAATTCCACGCATTATGAATCTGAAAATATCTTTCATTTCATCTGCTTAATGGAAGCTCCAACATATATCAAGATGAACAGAATGTTTGACAGACAACAGACAGTTATTATGCATGTAAAGAGCTGATCATTTGAGATAAGATCCAAATCTTCAATAAAGCTTTTGGGCCAGATTTAATTTAGTCAATTCAGTTTTAGAACAGCCTCTATTTCTGACTTTCATCTAGTATGGTACCAATGGACTGGAGGAAAGCTGATGTAATTCCTATATTTAAAAGGGATTAAGATCTCAGCCTGGCAATTATAGGCCAGTAAATTTGACATCCTAGTTTGTCCTAGTGAATGGCATTATGAACAGCAATCAACATGGCTTTATGTAGGATAAGTCATGTCAGACAAATCTGATTTTTATGATGAAGTAAGTAAGATGCTGGACAGAGGGGGAGCAGTAGATGTGATCTATTTGGATTTTGCCAAAAAGTTTGATACAGTGCCCCACTGCTTTATAAATTAAGGATGGACCTAATGAAGAAGTTGGCACATGGATAGGAAACTGGCTAGAGAATCCGGTACAGAGGGTGGTTATTAATGGTACATTCTCTGCTTGGAGTAAGGTTCTAAGTGGCGTTCCTCAGGGCTCAGTATTGGGTTCACTTTTATTTAACTTGTTCATTAATGACTTAGGGGAGGGAATTGTAAGTAATGTATCAGTGTTTGCAGATGAGAAAAAACTATGCAGCCCAATAAATTCTATCCAGCATGTGGTATCCTTGCAATCTTGACAAACTGGCATTCTGGGCAGCTAAGTGGCAAATGAGATTCAATGTCTATGTAAGGACTGACCACAGGTGTGTGATTGGCAGGTAGGAGCCTATGCGCTGTATAACAAGGGTAATGCAGGAATGAAGCATGATAATAGGCAGATGACATGTTATAAATGAAGAGGATTTATTATTGAAAATAAAGAACAATGTAGCAGGTTAAAAATAAACAAAAAAGTACTTTTACCAAGCCAGGGGTCAGAGGCAGGTGGCAAGTAATCAGAGTCCATTAAACAGGTTGAGTTCTGGACAGGGAGTGAGCAAGGGAAATCCGGTAGGCAGGCCGAGGTCAGGGGCAGGTTGCAGACAAAGGATAAACCAGGGAACAGGCCGAAGTCAGTACCAGGAGATCAGTCGAAAACAGGCAGGGCTCAGGAACAAGGACAAGGACTCAGATCAGGAACCAGGCAAGGAACAAAACAGGAATCAACAGGGAACAAGCAGCAACAGAGTACCAGGCTGGATCAGGTTTGTGGGATACAATGATCAAGCAACTGGGAGATGCAGAAAACTCAGAGAATCTGAGTAAAATGGTCTTTCCAGACCTTGTTCAGAAGAATGGAGTACTTTGATTGGAGAGGGGAAAACATATAAGAAGTGCAGAAAATGATTTCAAATGCTTTAAAATGGCAACCAAACCCTGAAAGACCTGGAAGAAAACAGAAAACTACCATTCGAATGAATAGGAAAGTAGCCAAAAATTGCAAAGACTCAGCCAATGATCTGCACCAGGAAGATCAAGGAATGTTTAAAGTTACCTGTGATACTGTTATAATTAGACGATGTATGTGAAGCCAAGCTATCAACACGAAGCCTCCGCAAAGTCCCATTGTTGAAAAAAAAAAGAACACATTGACTGGTCTAAAGAGAAATTGTGTAACATTTTGTGGACTGATGAAAGCAAGATTGTTCTTTTTGGGTCTAGAGGCTGCAAATAGTTTTGGTCCCCAAACACTGAATTCAAACTACAATAAACTGTGAAGCAGACCAACCAGACTGATGTTCTGGAGTGGCTAGCCCAATCCCTGAACCTCAATCCAATAGAAATCTTGAGGGTTGACATCAAAAATGCTGTTTCAGAGGCAAAACCAATAAATTCAGAAGAATGGTGGAATGCAACAGGTGCCAGAAGTTGGTCGACTACATGCAACACAATTGCAGCAGTTCTCAGAAACAGTGCTTATATAACAAAATATTAGTTATTATTATTATTATTATTCAGTGATTCAAAGGAGCAAAATCTTGAAACTTTTTGATATTTTTTTAATATTCCCTATTCTATGCTCTTCTGTAACGGAATAATGTTACTTGTGATAAACTTTTCTAAATGTTTGATTTGGAATAGAATGTGAAGAGTACCCAATGCATTTGCTTATATGGAATAGTATATAATAATGGGTATAGGATCCTTTATCCGGAAACCCGTTATCCATAAAGCTCCGAATTATGGAAAGGACGTCTCCCATAGACTCCATTTTATCCAAATAATTCAGATTTTTAAAAAAGATTTCCTTTTTCTCTGTAATAATAAAACAGTACCTTATACTTGATCCAAACTAAGATATCATGTATCCTTATTGGAAGCAAAACTAGCCTTTTGGGTTTATTTAATGTTTACATGATTTTCTAGTAGAATTAAGGTATGACGATCCAAATTACAGAAAGATCCATTATAAGGAAAACCCCAGGTCCCATGCATTCTGAATAACAGGTCCCATACCTGTAATAAGATTTTTATTCACTTTTTTAAACACACTTATTATTATTCTGACCACAACTGTAAATAGCAGACAGCTCACTTCAAAGGAATGATACTGTTATACCTCATCTATTCTGAAACTTCTCTTCTTTAAGAAGTTTATATCAGCATCTGCTGTACTGTTTAACAGCTTAGCCTTTTTATTTGCCCCTCTGTGTCCTCTAACTGGACTGTTGTGTAATAGTTTTTTGCGAACGTGTTTTTAGTTAGCCATTGATGTGTTTTTTTTTCAACTACAAAGTTTGATCTCTCTTTCCTCAGTTCAAAAGCCACTAAGTTACTGCCATTTTATTTTGTTGATAGCAATCTTGTTTTTTCCAGTTTTAAATTAGTGGAAAATAACTGGTGGGAGAACTGCAGTGAAAAGAGGAGAGCCATATAGGCTATCCTAAAGAAACCCGTGAGTTGGAAAAAGGCCACAGGCTATAAACTAGTTATATTTTTATTTCAGGATTACAGTTTAGTTATCATATTCTTCCAAGTTGACTTGATCCCAGTTTTAAGGCTTTTTAAATTTCTCAGATTTTATTTTCCACGCTGGAACAGTTGTCTGAATATTTAATTCCTCTTACATAATGTAGTGGGGAGAAGCATTTCTTAAAGCTTAGCTCAGCATTGCCACTATTACTGTAAGGATTGTCTAGTGGGGCAGTGAGGATGCCTGTTGCGTTCCCTGATGGGGATGCCCACATACATCCACATTAAATTGAGTGTGCGTGTCCTTTTAATCTCGGAGTGCTAAGTGATGTCATTGCGCATGGTACAAATATTTAAAGATGCCACAAGCCCACAACCAAACGTAGGTCTATTGTTAGAACGTCCCTGTCTTTGTTTTTTAAATAAAGTCATGTATATCATACAGAGATATTCTACACACTGCATTTATTTGCCTTCATCTGCATGATATGCAACTGAATTTATCAGCCCTAGTATATGTAGTGTTTTTACTAGATGAGTACTGAGGCGTCTGCTTGACCTGCTATTTTCCTTAGCTGAAGCTGCCTCTCTTGAAGCCTATCTAGTCTATTCAATCTATCGATGGTCTCGGAAAGTGTAGGCACTGACAGATAATGTGGTAGCAATGCCGGGTCAAGCAGGCCGGGGTTGCCTAGTGCTTGTCTTGCCAATGGGGGGTGGGAGAGATAAAACTTGCAGGTAATGAGTAGAAATAGAGCCTGGACTAGGGATAGCCAATCGATTATGCCTTTCTAAAGTAAAAATAATTTTTAAAAAATCTACTTTTTTGCTTAGCTGCTTTTTGCATGTAAGATTGGTCTGAATTACTGATCTCCAGAGCTGAGTGTAATTACCCAGCCAGTCCCAATGCCCAACCCCAAACACCTGGATGGAGACATGATTAAGCACCTTTTAAATCATATAATAGCGTAGGCCTACAAATTCGAATGATTCTAGCTTTGCTGATTATTTATATCATTTTACAGCACTTCACTTACTTAAGTCTTATGCAGTCAATTGATTTTCTTTCCAGAGGTCTCGACTCTCTGATATGTGTTGTGTTGCTCTTTCTCTTTACTTACGATTTATTTATTTCTTCTGTTATTTTTCAGAAGGAGAAACTTTAACTGACATCTGACCCCAGCATGTTCTGTACACCAGCAGGCACAATTAATGGCTTTATGTTTCCTTTCTCTTTTCTTTCCTAACTAGGAAATATTGAAACACTAATAAACTCAGTATAAAGCAGGCTCTGTCTAGGATGCAGAATATGATATGATGGAGGCAATGGCCAACCACTAACATGACTGAACAACATGTTATCCCTGTTTGTAGCAATTCCAGTAGGGCACACACATCAGAGATCCCCATAATTTTGAATGTATCTAAATGTACACATTACAGTACAGGTATGGGTTCTTTTATCCCAAGACCCATTATCCATAGTAAGTTAGGTTGAAAAAAAGACACACGTCCATCAAGTTCAACTTTTTAAACCTATATATAACCTGCCTAACTGCTAGTTGATCCAGAGGAAGGCAAAAAAAAACAAACATTTGAAGCCTCTCCATTTTACTTCAGAGGGGAAAACAAGTACAAGAGAACCACTAATTTCCTCCATACTTACAGTAATATGTACAGAAGTACGACTATTAAGGATACCAGGAGGCCATCTCTTTAGATTAGAGCAGGGGTCAGCAACCTTTACTATCAAAAGAGCCATTTTGACACCTGTTCCACTAAAGAAAAATAGTCTGGAGCCGCAAAAACATAACACAGTTTATAAACTGTTAAAAGTTTTATCCTTTTTTTAATTTCAACTGTTACAACAACAGAACACAATTAACAGAAGTGCAGTGTGTAGGCAGGGTCGGACTGGCCCGGCGGGACATCTGGAACAAACCTGGTGGGCCCTGACCCTCATGGGCACCCGCTGGGCCAGACCCCTTCTCCCGATATTGGGATTCGGAAAAAAAATTGTCGCGCTTCCTGCGCATTCGAGCCGAGCAACGCAGTATGTGCATGTGCGTGGCGCCATTCACACATGCGCTCCAAGCCATGCAGGCACGTAACAGTAGGGGGGGCCCCTGACAGCAGTTCCGGTGGGCCCTGGGCCCCCAGTCTGACCCTGCATGTAGCCCTACTTTGAAATAAAATAAATGCTAGTGTTCTCATCTGTTTAATGTGACTTCTGTTTCTGAAGCTCCATGCTGATCTTCCCTCTTTTGAATGTGTGACCGTGGTAGGGACCATGATGAATAATCTTGCTGTGGCTCGGTCTTGCTTGTCACTTCTGGGACATCTATACAGCCCTCGCACCTGCTGGCAGCTTCCGTTAGCTTACCGCGGTCGTACACTCAAGGACCCGCCAGCAGGTGTGAGGGCTGTATAGAATATGTGTCAGGCAAAGCGCAAGACCGAGCCACAGCAAGCAGGGTGAGGAGCTGCATGAGGCTCCAGAGCCACGGGTTGCCTACCCCTGGATTAGAGGAACAAAACTATCCATTTGAAGTAATGCAAATAATTTTACACAATGAGGGCACTACAATTTATTACTGTTAGTTTTAACAATAAAGTGAGTGGATGACTTTTTTTGTTTTTTGTATGGAAGCTTACAGCAATGGGCTGCAACTTTTCACTTTGATTAAAACAAGCTGTGCCACTCTTTGATGTGTTTGTCCCTGAGGAAGGTCATTTTATGATTCGATGTTAAGACTTCTGAGTGCAGTATAATTTGCTAAATGTTAGATTTAGCAAAGGTTAATGCTGTCTTTTATAAGAACACTCCAGACAGCCCAAAATATGTTAGTTAAGTTGTGTACCCATATTTAACACATTTCTCACATTAGGATGCTTTCTCTGACCTCATTTGTCATTACAGTAGAACCCCCATTTTATGTTTTTCAGCGGACCATAAAAAAATTATGTAAAATCTGGGAAAATGTATAATCAGGGCAATTTTATTAATGCAACTTTTTCTTCAAGTACTGAAAGGATATAAGCACAGGAGTCAGTTACTCAATATTGAAATATTGAAATTCAATATTTACTGCTTAAATAACAAGGGGCTTAAGGAGAACTAAAAATGAATATGGCTAAAAATGGCATATTTAATTACTGAACTTATTGCACCAGCCTAAAGTTTCAGTTTCTCAATAGCAGCAATGATCCAGGACTTCAAACTTGTCACAGGGGGTCACCATCATGGAAAGTGGGTCACTTTTGGGGCACAGATCTTTCCTGCTAAAGGGCTGGTACAGAAACCCAAAATATAATGTACAACATGTCTAACCTTTTTCTTTAGTTAAACTTTAGTTCTCCTTTGAGCATTGCAGCATTAATTTTACATTATGGGGTCATGTGCCTCTATGCCAGTCACTTGCACAATCTAAAGCAATAAGTGATTGGTGCAGGACTGTATAAGGGACTAATTGGAATTGACTATTTACAGCAGAACCATGGCAAAATATACATCTGGTTAGTATGTTAAACATCTTTATTTCACTAATAATATTTACAGTGGACAAACAGCAATTTTTGGGAACAACAGGATGAATTGTTTATGTAAAATCTGGGAAAACATGGAAATCAGGGAAATGCACCCACTAAAATGCATTATACATTGGTGGGACCACAAATAAAAAATATAAAATGCGGAAAAACTTGAGTGATTACAGGCTAATTGATTACTGGCCATAGACGCAAAGATCTGATTGTACGAATCCGTGTGTGGAGAGTCCCGACATTTTTCATCTGGTTAAAAGATTTCTGTCGGCTACCGATAATATCTCTGCATGTATTGGTGATCATACGCTTTTCAGTGGGAGACGGTCACCAACTTTGGTCGGCCATAACTTTCGTACGATTGTCGTCAGGGGCAGAACATCGGCTGATTGGTTCTTTTCTACTTCATTATTATCGGAATGGTTAGTGGCAGGTCGGGAGATGGAAAAGTCCGATCGTATGATGATTCCTACAATCGGATCTTTGCGTCTATGGCCATCTTAAGTTTAATTTGAGGTTGTACAGTGTACTCATTTTTCTTGATTTGATCCATATGTTTGGTTTATTCTTTTCTTGATTTTTTAAAGGTGCAGTATGCTTGGCCTATGCTTAGCATAACCCTGAATTTATACAGATTTACAGCAACATAGAGGCTCAATACATGCCTTTGGTAAGAATAAGAGGAAGGGCTGCTAACCGGTGAAAGGTCACTTACAATATTAAGGGCAGGCCAACAATTCCAAATGGTGAATAATTTACAATGTACAGTATATAACGTATACTACAAGAATACATTGTTCCAAGTGGATTAAGGAAATAGTTTAAGAAGCATGAAATAAAGTTGCAAACTTTTTAAATGATTAGTGATTGAGTATAATAAAACAAGACACTACAGTTAGAAGTAGGATGTAATTCAGAGAATGCATAAATATTCTTAGCTGTTGACACAGGCTGGGATACTTATTTCTGAAATTAAATACCAGGTCATAGAAACATTAAGAACACTGATGTAGAATGAATGGAGCAGTAAAGATTCAGCCCTAGTCATTGTGCTTAGATCACAGAGTGACTAATAGTTTCATCAACACCAGAGCTAATATTGGATGTTGAGGATAATATAATTACTTATATTTCTATTATATTATGTTACAGACTGTGCTCAATCATGCGGGTGGAAAGTGCTGTGCAGAAAAGCATTACGATACATAGCCTTTATTTGGCCACAGTCAAGTGAAAGCCCTTTCAGGAAGAAGTAGTCATTATATTTCTGTAGGAGCAACAGGTGCAATTATTAGAACTAAGCCCTAAAAATTAATATGGCTAAAAATGCCATATTTTATATACTGAACTTATTGCACCAGCCTAAAGTTTCATTTTTTCAATAGCAGCAATGATCCAGGACTTCAAACTTGTCACGAGGGGTCACCATCTTGGAAAGTGTCTGTGACACTCACATGCTCAGTGGGCTCTGAGCAGCTGTTGAGAAGCTAAGCTTAGGGGTCGTCAAAAATTATCAAGCAGAAATTAGGTTGGCCTGTAATGTAAACTGATGTTACAGGGCTGATTATTAAATTCTGATGCTAAATGCACTGGTTTCTGTGCTGCCAATTTTGAATCTGTCCCTAAGCTCAGTAAGTGACAGCAGCACAGAGCACGTTCAGTGAATCAGCAGAAAAGAACACGGGAGCTACTGTGGCATCTTTGGAAACAGAGATCTTCCCTGCAAAAGGGCTGTGGTTGCTTTAGGCTGGTACAGAAGCCCAAAACATAAGGTACAACATTTCTACCCTACTTTTTTAGTTAAGCTTTAAGTTCTTCCTTTAAGAAGAACTAATCAGGAATGCAGAAGATGGTACAGGATCTTGCAAGTAAAGATTGTAGGCAACTTAAGCTGACTAGAGGCCAAAACATGCATGTGTTGTTTATTAGTTAGGCTATTAAATACTGTATATAGAATAGAAGGTTGTCTTTAAGTTGTGAGTTTATTTGATGGCAGGTTGCAAAGTATAATTTCTAGGACATTGAGCCACATGTAAGGGACCTGAATGCTGCTGGGATCATGATCATTTGCACTGGTTTGGTGTCCATGTTTTTTGTCTTGGGTTTTCTTAATCCTTAACAATTGTCAGTATCACTTTAAAAAATTCTGTTACAATGGCTGTCCAATTTGTGGCTGTTATATGTTAGTGTAACAAAAACTGAATGTGGCCAAAAAAATGTCTGATAATTTATTGGGGATAGTAGTGGGATGCTAGAGATGGATTTGAAGGGAGGTGGATCACAGTTAACTCAATTCCATATTTGTTATGGGAAAGAGTGAGGCAGAAATTTGCATGGAGTTGATAGAAGGGAATTGAAAATGCTGAAAAATTATTATTGCATTGCTATACTGTATATGACAATATTAAATCTGTACTTGGAAAGCAAACTATTATTATTAGTCAACCATCATTTTAACAAATGGAACATAAAAAAATAGTATGAGATCTATTATCCAGAATGCTTGGGGTTTTCCCAGCCAAGGGTTTTTCTGTAATTTAAATCACGATGCCTTACATCTAGGAAAACATAAATTAATTTAATTATTTTGTCACCAAAATGGATTAATGCAGTTTAGGATTAAGGGAAAAAGTTCTGTTTTATTATTACAGAGAAAAAAGAAAATCATTAGAAAAAATAAGAATTATTTGTTTAAGACATATGGGGCAAATTTACTAAAGGGCTAAAGATAGCGAAAATTTGTCAGCGTGACGTAATTTTGCCACTTCGCCGATTTACTAATGGGTTCTGGCGTAGAGAAGTAGACCTACTGTAGCGGTACTTTGCACCCTTACAACAGGAAAAGTTGCGCTCTGGTGAAGGGACGTAACGCTTATTCACTATGTTGCGAATTTTCATGAACGTTTACGCCAGACTTTACTTCGCCACCTCAGACCAGGCGAAGTACAATAGAGTAGATAGGGATTGGTCCCAAAAAAACGCTGGTGTTTTTTACTTTTTATAGGGTGATAGGCTTAAAAAGATCGAAATTTTTTTTAGGGTACCCTCCTTCCCCCCTACATTTAATAACATATGGCACCAAAACTATACTGTGGGCACATGTGTAGGGCATTAGAACATATTTATTAAGGTTCCCTGGTCTTGTGTAGTGTAATGTGTTTGCTGCTGCATATACGGCCATTGTACTTTAACTGCATGCCGTATGCAAATTTGCCATCACTAGCGTAACTTCAAACTGCTGATCGTAATATAGATAGCACAACTTCGCAAACGATTGGTAACTTGTGCGCAACTCCGGATCTTTGTGAATTTGAGCAGCCCTGGCGAATCCACGCCTGGCGAAGTGCGGCGAAGTATTGTGAAGCCAACGCTGGCACAACTTCAGAGGTAAGTAAATTTGCCCCATAAGGAGAAAGCCTTTCTATAATTATAAGCTTAGGTTTCCATATAAGAGATTCTCTACCTGCATTTTAAAATTAACATTTGTGAAAATATAAGCAATAACTGCATATTGTTAATTTGCCCAGTTAACAGCAGAAACATTTCTTGGCAGAGATCCTTCTCTGTATGGCCTTTAGACAGCCTTGCACTAGTTTCAGCAACTTGTCCATAAATTTATTTACGTAGATGTGTTGTTGACACTGATTGGCACCCATGCTGTATTAAAATATATATCTTGTAGTAATGTGATGGTTGACAAATTGTTGCAGGGTCTGAAGACACCTCAGCCCCCACCCTCCTGCAGGGAGCAGCAGGCCCACCATGTTTTTTTGCGGTGTACTGCCAGCCCAGCCCGAACCTGAATTGTTTCCCTGCACCTGACCCTGCACCTGCCACTCAAAACCTGCCCCTGACCTGACTTGTCTGTGTTTATTTACATACCCACGCCTGACCAACCCCACCAATAATGTCACAAAGAGAATGGGGGTGGGGAAATAGCATCTATAAATAGATGCTGCCAGATGCAGATGTGGGCACAGTTAGGATGTGGCCAGTAAGGGATGTCCATTTGCCATGTTCTGTCCTTTTGCCCTTGATATGAATGTGTTGACAATCTCTGTAAACATCCATTAGTAAGTGTTAGCTGTTTTCTCTTGATTTCCTAGGCATCTTGTTAAACCCGTGAAGGATGCTGGTGTAAATGTAATCATTAATTCCATATACTGATATATCTGTTCATTGCAACGATTTTCACATGTTATTTACATTAAGACAGATGAACGCGTAAAAATGTAAATTCTTCACTTCCATTTCACAAAATTTGCACATTATCCACATGCCTAATTCATATCAAGACCACTTCTAAATCAAGTTCTACCATTCTGTTGTATACATCTATTGCTTCCCATCTTCCTAGGTGTGGGCCTACATATATGATACCATCTTCAATATTGTTTGAATTACCTCTGTGCGGAGCAGGGGACAATTTTCAGCATCTGTTTTAGTAGATGTCATAGATTAAAAATGTAGACGAGATGATGACTTTATGTAGGTATGCTCCTTTTATATGGATTCCAGCTCTGCAAAAGTTATGCGTCCAAAGTCGTGGATTATTGCAAGATTGTTCCCTGTAGTACTTTGTACTTGATCCAAACTAAGATCTAATTAATCCTTATTGAAAGGAAAACAATCATATCGGGTTTATTTAATGTTTACATTATTTTTCTGTAGACTTACGGTATGGAGATCCAAATTACGGAAAGATCCATTATCTGGAAAACCCCAGGTCCAGAGTGTTCCGGATAAAAACAAACAAAGCACAGCATTTGGAAGAGCCACTAAAATTATTAAATATAGCATATGCCCATAGGTGGCCAGTTCCCTACAGGTGGTGTTGAAGTTATTGATTGGTATTGGGTGTCATGTTGGGGTGTAAGAATTAGTAAGCACCTTTAAGGGATAGTTCCCAGGAGTATTGCCAAAACTGTATAGCATTTAGTTAATTCAAAGTCTCCTTTACTGTGTATCTAAGCCTCAAACCAACTCATTAGGTACAAATACTTCACAAGCCAGATAGATTCCCTTTTAATATATTCCAATCACTGTAACACCAAACTCAGTTCATGGCTATGTGTTTTCAAAAACTTCCAATGTTTTAACACAGCTGTGTCTCCAAATAAGGGCCCTTCCTATACTGTACTCCCCAATAATGGTTTGTCAGAAGAATGACTCTTTCAACAGCCATGAGGGTTGAAAAACATCTAATAAGTTCAACCTTTTTGCCTATTTGAAAACTGCCTTACTGCTAGGTGATCCAGAGAAAGGCAATTAGGCATCTCCAGTCAGGGTCGGACTGGGGGGCTTGGGCATAGCTTGCTATAGCTAAGTCTACTGTACATGTACCCCTAGGTGATGTGCCAGCAAGGATATGCAAGGATGACTTAATCCCATTTAGGGTATAATTGTCTTGCATATTTTTGTACCAGATCTCAACCTTCGATCTGCTTCTGACCTTCGCCTTGCTTCTCCTCTAATCACTTCTGCCCACTCTCATCTACAAGACTTCTCTCGGCCTCTGCTTGTCTCTCTGCCTTGATCTGTCAGACTTTCTCCTTCTTTCCAAACTTTCAAACGCTCCTTAAAGACCCACCTGTTTAAAGAATCTTATTCAATGTACCTTAATTAATCAATAATTGCTGTATCATAAAGAAAAAAATTGTTTCTATAATCCTAATGTCTCAATTGTACCCTAACCTTTAGTTTGTAAACTCTCACATGTAGGCCCCCCCTAATCATATTGTACTCTGTAAACCCTTGTTTTTTAATTAACATTTATTCCCCGTTTATTACAAACGAAGGTAAAGCACTGTGTAACTTGTTAGCGCTATATAAATAAATGATGATCTCGGTCTGTCCGGCAGCCTGCAGATTAAGGTGGCCATACACGGGCCGATAAAAGCTGCTGACAGACCGAGTCGGCAGCTTATTGGCCCGTGTATGGGGGCCCCCCACGGGCTTTCGCGATCGAGATCTGGCCGAAAGTCGGGCAGATCTCAATTGGATGGAACTAAAAATCCCGCCGGATCGCGTCCGCATCTGTTCGTTGATGCGGTCCCGCGATCCCACCGCCTGTATTGCACCCCTCAAGGTGAGCATATCGGAGAGAGATCCACTCGTTTGGCGACATCGCCAAACGAGCGGATCTCTCCGTGTATGGCCACCTTTACACTCACAGAACTAAGCAATTCTGAATTAAAAGGCGAATCAGAGTTGATAAATGCCATCTTGATTCTGCTTAATACTAAAATAGCTGGCAATTATCATAAATCAAATATGACAGATTCAGCAACGAGTCACTGAAAATGCTGCTTATCACTCCAGTGCAGAGATTTACCATGCCAGTCTAAAGGCTTCCAGCATCTTGGTAAGAGGTCATCTTGGTAAGAGACACAAGACACACCAGCACAACGTGGATAATTCTAGCAGGATTTAACCTTGCTCGTTTATTTGCGGATGCAACGTTTCGGGGTGTAACCCCTTTCTCAAGCATGCTTGAGAAAGGGGTTACGCCCCGAAACGTTTCATCCGCAAATAAACGAGCAAGGTTAAATCCTGCTAGAATTATCCACGTTGTGCTGGTGTGTCTTGTGTCTACGCTGTTTTTGAGGTTGTCCAATTCCTCTAACACCTAGCACCTGGAATTCGTGTGACTTCGGACGGCCAGGGTGTGCGAGTGTAAGTTCTTCTTTTTTTGCATCTTGGTAAGAGGTCATTAGTGCTGGAAAATATTGTTATAAACATTGTAGGACTGTAAACACCTTGCCACAACCTTATACCCCACCAAAAAAGGCAAACTAGTGTGTTGGCTCCTTCTTGGTTCCATTGCAAACAAGTGGCTGCCTTGACATTATACTGGAACATCTGGTGCTTGACTGAATGTTTTGAATGGGAACAATCTCTTATATTTATCTTTACATCTCAATCATTTAAATGTTAATAAACACAACAGACACACAAGAGAACAAATTCATTCTGCGTAGTAATTTCATATTTGCCCTCCTCTTTCATACAATGGAAGGACTTACTGGCCCTGCACTGTTTGTTTGCTGCCCCTTAATGTCTAAAGAAGAGATGTCACCTACAGATACTCTCAGCTTGCTAAATGTACTACCAACACTCCAGGGCACTGACATTTATTCCTTAGAATTCCTTCCTCAGAATAAAACATCTGGCTCCTGCTGTAGATAAAAACATCTGGGTCATATCCTTAAAGCAATATTGTGCGACCTATGTAAATATGGCTCTGAGTTCTTTAATTCTGCAACTAGAGGTGGAAGCATTAATATGTCAATACATTTTGCTCTTGCTGCACTACATCTTGTGCAGCACAATGCAGCAAATATTAGGTGCAACCAGGAGCCATACAATGTTGTATCCATACTAGCACCAGATGTGGTTGATGTGGTGGTATGGTTCCTGGCACCTGGCACACATTCCAGCTTGACATTTCCTTATAATTAATTTATTTGGGAACTGCTCTGAACCTTCTAATACACATATGGGTCAGGTGATTACCGCTTAATAATTTATCAGGGAGCATTTCCCATTGACTGATCTGCAGATGTACCAACAGGGCAAGAGCAATTCTCACATTTGTCCATGAATGGCAAATTTGAGTCCCGCATAGCTGGAAATCACATAGACAGCAAAATGCCACATACCATTTGCCATTGTCTTATGCTCATGTATTTTGCAATCAGTGCATCACAGTTGGGCTGCATGTATGGACTAGATCAGTAATCACCAATTAATGGCTACCAATCTGTAATAAAAGGCACTAAGTTTGCCCATGGGCACTTACCCATAGTTGATCAGTAAATGCAACCTGCTAATTGGTTGATATTGGTTATTAGTCCTGTACTCAATTTTACCAATTGAATTATTAATTAATAATTACCATAACTTCATGTGTTTATATATCAGTCCCCAAATCATAATTTCCAATTACAACTTCTTTGCTATGCTGGGAAAAGGAGAATTCAACAAAGTGAGTGACTGGTTTCCATTAGGCAAAGGTTTAAATCCTGAATGTGGTAGGAAGCAAAAGGAATGAGAGCTTTGGGCACTATTTCCAATGATGTGTAAAAAAAACAAAATTGACTACTTTTCAATGTATGTTCCATCTTCAATGGAGTACTCTAAACACATACACACCATTTATGGCTTTAAAATAATTCCAAAAAACAAAGAAGACCAACTATGCAACATTGAGGATGCGGCACAAGTGCTGAAGAAAGAGAGCGTACCCATTCCTTTGCCAATAGATTGCAGATTTCCAAACTGAGGTACAGGTTAACTGGCTCAGTATACTGCATCCATCGTCTGCATCCGACAGTCGTGTCAGATGCACGCTGCGGCTACATCTGACATCCCTACAACTAACCTTATCTTCGTCGCATCTGACTTGACGCCAGCGTTTTGTCACAATCGCTTATGTATTTTTACCCTTATACTGTATGTCTGTTTAACCAGAGGCACGCCTTCTTTGTAATGGAGTACCTGAGTGGGAGAAACTGAAAAGAAGAGCTGAATCAACTCGACAAGCTGCATATGGACTGATATCACTAAGACATTGTTTTATACAAGTTAAACCTATTGGGGTAATGTAATAAATATGAACAACACTGCCAGTGAAAATTTGTTCAGCTTTAATAAATGAGCCCCTTTTTTGCAGTATGTTTGGTAAAAGGCAATTTTTTAACCATACCATTAACTTTTCATAGACTTATCAGGAAAGTCATGTAATATGGAACATAATAATGTACTATTATGAGTACATTTTGACACTAGGAAACATTCAATTCAGTAGTCAATTATTTTTCTTTTTCTTAATAGAAAAGGCATGTGTTATAGGATACTGTATTCTTCATGGAATTAACCATGATTTCCCTGTTTGAAAGGTTCTATTCTGGGGAGATAATATGCGGCCTACAATTTCTGCATGGTTGATCATTTATCAGTAAGAATAGATTTCTTCCTCTCTGTAACATTCTACAACGGCCACACACTGGTTGCTATGCAGATCAGCAGCCCTTGTCTTTTTCTGTGTAACTCATTTAATCTCTATATTACAGAGACATTAAACCCTCGGCCTGGCTGCACAAAAAGTACTCCATAATGTCACCACCACTGACTGGGTTGGAACCCAAGGATACTTAGCCCCAGAGATAAGAAATCGATTAATATGCCAGTGTGTGAATTTTCACAGTAATATTTATTATAGGCCAATAAAATTAAAAGGATAAATAGCACACAGGTTCCTTGATGTGTTTGTACTCATGCAGCTCTTTCTTATTGGGTCACATGCATTTCTCACTGCACTCTGTATGCAGCATGTATGGCATGTGTAGAAGGGGACATTTGCAATCCAGTGATTTTTTTTTTCAAGATCCTACAGGGAAAGCCATGCAATGCGGTAGTCGACTGGTAGTCATTTGGCATCACCATCTGCGAAACGGCTACTGGAAAGTTCCCAGTGATAGCGAGAAGCTCACGTCGTATAATCCTGAAAAACCTCACTGGGCAGATCTAATACATTTTATAAAAATTATGCATAACAAAAGTGGGATAGAGTAAAGGGGAACAGTATTGTAACATATTAATGTTTTTGCCCCATTGCTTGGCTAAAGCAGAACTGAAGATCTCTGAATCTGATTAGTATATCAGAGTTTATAACTTTACATCACCTTTTGAGTATGCGCACTGGAAATAGAACTTTAACTGAAAATGCATTCAAAATCCATATTTTCATTTTTGTTTCCCTTTATTAAGCATGTGTTTTGTTTTTCATCAACTGCATTTTTATATGGATAGTATCTGAAGGCTTAATTCTTGCTCATCACAAGGTTTTAGAGTAGGGCTGACAATACACTGAAAGACAAGTTATAGAATTGACTAAAAAAAAAGCCAGAGTCAGACTGACTGTTTGTTATATTAATTTCAACAAACCTATTAGAAATGTGAATATCAAACCTGCAAACCTAGGTACGTTAGTAAATAAAAATCTGCATTACTAATATGTGTCCTTTTATAATTGTGTGGTGAGCCCAAAGCAACTCTTGGTGTGCAAGGAAACATCAGGAGCCACCCATTTTATAAATCCATCGATTGGGCTGTACTTGAAGAGAAAGGCTCCCAACCCTCTTTCCAGCCGAGAGAAGTAAGTACATGGTTTTGGAATGCCAATTCAAAATGATTATAGCCCTGGGTTAATAACACTGACTAGTGAAGTAGGTTTAGTTTGTGGAAGTTCTATTTAAGCATTTTTCACATTTTGCTCCATACTCACACAGCGATGACATCCCATGGAAAATCTATACACATACAGGGTCAGACTGGGCCGGTGGGACACCTGGAAAAAACCCGGTGGGCTCCAGCCGGCCCAGACCTGCTCCCCAGGCTCGCCCATAAAGACAAGCAGTTTGGAGGTCAGAGGGGGCACCTGGGGATGTTTTGCAGTCCCGGCGGGCCCACAAGGCTCCAGTCCAACCCTGTACACATTATTATTATTAACATGTATTTATATAGCGCCAACATATTGTGCAGCACTGTACATAAGGAAGACATCTCTGCAAAAAGCCGGCAATGTGATGTGAATCACATGGCAAACTGAAACACTAACTGCTATAGAATTCTTGCTTGTAATAGATATTTTGTATTAACTTGACTACACTTTTTTCCCTTTCATGCAGCCACCAGCTGAGTTATACAGGCCATATGACAGAAAGCCGCCTCTTGAGCCTGAGAAGAATTACATCAGAAAACTTCTAGTTTTTATATTCCTCTTGGCTACAGTAGGTATTTATTTTAGTATGTAATCCAGCCAGTAATAATAACATGATGTTCCATCTTGCATAGATACATAATGTCAGAGGACATGTGAGGACTTTATCTCCACCTGCAAAAGGCCATTATCATCTTCTGCATTTCTTGCCAAAGGCAACGTTTCGCTCTTTAATCCAGCCCTTTATTAAGAACACCGTTGTACATTATTGGTACACTCAGGGCCGCCATCAGGGGGGGACAGGGGGGACAAGTGTCCCGGGCCCAGGCATGAAGGGGGGCCCGGCAATGCTGAAGAGCCAGGCCCCCCTTGTGAGCGCCGAAGCCTGCGGCAATTTCCGAAGTCCCGAACAGCCGAAATGCGGAAGTGCTGAAAAGCCGAACAGCCAAAGGACCCAAAGCGACGAAAACAGCCGAAGCCGTACTCCCGAAGAGGGCGAAAAGACCCGAAGCTACGAAAATAGCCGAAGTCCCGAAGTGGTGAAAAGACCAAAGTTGCGAAGTTGAAGTCCTGAAGCCACAAGTTCAATTCTACTGAACACCAATTTGTGTGTTTTTTTTTTTGAATCCCCTGGCCACCAATGTATTATTTTAATATTCTATAGGCCCTTGCCTCCAATGTTTTTGTAAAAAATATTTTTTTTAACTTGTAAGGGGGGCCCTGGTGCCAATGTTGTTTTAAAAAATATTTTTGGGGCCCCAATTTTTTTTAACTTGTAAATGGGGGCCCTGGCACCACAGTTTTTTTAAAAAAAATATTGTTTTGGGCCCCAATTTTTTTTAAATTGTAAGGGGGGCCCTGGCACCAATGTTTTTTTTTTTTTAACCATTAATAGCTTTTTATAACTTGTGTGTGTGTGGGGGTAACTTTTTTAGCGTTGATGTCTGTGTGGTCTTTTAAATGTGATGTGGAGTGGGTGGGATCTGGGGTGGGGCTTGGTTGCCAGTGTGGGTGGGTCCTGAAAATTTTGTTGTACGGGGCCCCGTGATTTCTAATGGCGGCCCTGGGTACACTGTACACACAAAATTGTCACAGAGATGACTGGCCAAAAATAGCATTTTTTACACACCCCTAAAAACACGAAGCTGTAGCTTTCTTCTCGATGGAGAAATCTTGTATCAAATAATGTCAGATCTGGTGTCAAAAAACAATTGCATTTAAAAACAAAGCACCAGTGGAAAAAAAATGATGAATCCAGCTTACAACAAAATGAAAACTGTATGAAGAGAGAGCCAGGATAATTATATGATAATATGGGCTGTTGCACTGGGAGACTGGCATAGCTACAATACAGCTACCCCTTTATTTATGTATATATTTAGTATGCCCATACTGTTATTCTGAGTTTATATATTATATTTCTGTTTATTCCAGGAACATGTTTCTATATCAACTGTATGGTACCACGTTTCATATATTATATAAAGCACAAGCAAATCCTTTCCCAAGCAGTTTGTTTTCTGCTGATTCCTACTATGTCAGGCAATAACATATCTCCCAAGCTCAAGTACCCTATTCCTAGGGCAGTGAGTGTAATCACATTATTCTACTGTATAGTATGCAAGGAGAACGGTGAAAGAAGGGAACAATGTTACTATAGAGGACTATATTTTGGGGTGAATTATGAAAAAGGTTGACCCATTATTGTACATGCATCCCTATCAGAGGGAATGTGTAGAAAATGCTTTTTTTTAGTCATGTTATTATATTATTATTATTATAAGCTATTCTTTCAAGTAGACAGTGCATTTTTCGGTGAAGAGGTGGTGGTTGTACCTTTCTGATAAAGTCACATCCCAGCCTTTAATTATAGAACTCCAGTCTAGTCACTGATGGCAAGCCACATTATATATTACATTATAATATAAACAATGGTATTTCAGCTTTGGCTATTTCCAAAGCACAAATAAGCTTCAATCATAATCCAGCTAATAAAATGAATAGATGTCCACTGACCTTTTGTGGTCAATGTGCTTCAATAGAACAAATCATTTTCCTATTGACAGTATATTCTTTATGAACTTGCAACCAGTTCTACTGCCACATCTAGTCATCCAACCTGTTCTGATGAATTACAAGGGCATCATGGAGCTACTACCAGCTTGTACCTTCCAGCAATTCCAGGAATCCTTCGTTGGATTACATCAATAGCCACAAGTGAATCAGAAGCAAATGCTGTAAAAAAAACAAAACATCCACACCAGAAGCAATGCTTTTCCAACACAAAATCTGGGGAAATGCCATGTGCTACATGTTGATTTGCATTTAAAGTTTGCACTGTGTATAATGAGCTGCATTCTCAATCTCTAAGGAAGAAATCTAAAACTAGAGCCACTAGGAAACCACATAATTGCATTGGGGTTAATTTATAAACGTTGCGCAGCGCAGAATGATTTGTACAGTGAATATATTTGCCCTGTACATGGTTATATGTATAAAGCTGTATACGTATGGTGTTTTTAATGTGCAAACAGAATCGCAGTTTTTTTTATGTCCATAATAGCTTTTAAAATATTGCAAATTGCAAATATTTATGCACCCACTTAGACCACGACTGGTAGTGGTGGAGAAAATATTTGCAAAACAGTTAAGCAAACTGCAAATTTAATTTGCTGTCAATGCTATTTTCACGCATAACAGCCTCACTCAGTGGGACATTCACTAAGATTCGTAGTTGCGCCAGGCGTAACTTCGCCGCACTTCGCCAGGCGTAATTTCGCCAGCGCTCCGCAAATTCACTAAAATCCGAAGTTGCGCTCAGGGGTAGCGAAAGTAAGGTTGCGAAATTGCGCTAGCGTTGATTCGCTAAGCGAAGTGAAGTTATGCTAGCGATGGTTAATTTGCATACAGCGCCAAATTCAAATTTCAATGGAGGAATATGTAGCAGCACTACAAATGCCTGGGAAACCTTCAAAACATCAAATAAAAAATTTATTTTGCCCTACACATGTGCCCACTGTATAGTTAAGTTGCCATGAGTTAGAAAATGTAGGGGGGAAGGAGGGGAGCCCCAAAAAATGTTTTGATCTTTTTCAGCCTATCACCCATAATATAGAAAAAACGCCAGTGTTTTTTGGGACTTAGAAAATTTTTTAACTTTTTTTGAAGAAATCCCTCTCTACTCTATTGCACTTCGCCTGGTCTGAGGTGTCAAAGGAAGTCTAGCGTAAAAGGTAGCGTTCAGAACAATGCGCGTGTTAGTGAATTTGCGTAGTTACGTCCGTTGCGCAAATTCACCAGGCGTAAGGGTGCGAAGTTACACTAGCGAAGTTACGCCTGCGTCTGTTAGTGAATTTGCGAAGTAACGAAAATGCCCAACGCTAGCGAATTGACACTAGCGTTAGGCGCTTTGGCGCATAGTGAATTTGCTACTCAGTGGCCATACTCACACAAACACCCATCTCTTTTGCAAGCCATTTGCGAAAAATCTGTTCGCAATGCGAATTCGCAAAAAAACGGAAAGATGGGCATAGCAGTGCAATATTTTAGTGTTCAGGAAAAAAACATGGACAATACAACCATTTGTGAATAAATATGCGCTGCTGTAACTTTATAAATGACTGGAAAGCACTAATTATAAAACTTGATTGGGTAGGAGAAAGGTATTTTCAAAACAATGTAAAGCATTTAGCAGTAGGCAAAAACTTGCTTTACATAAGTGCATTGCTTGTCTGGCCAGTCATGTTTATAATTTAGGCAACTTAACAACTCTTTTTAATTAAAAAAAACTTAACACCCGCCAGCTCATCATATAAACTAAATTTACTTCTCTATGATAACAAATGTGCTTACAGCAGTCAATGCCACTTCTAAATTAATTACAAAATATCAGCCCTAGGTGTCAGTATCACTTTAAATTAAAAAAAAAAAAAGCCAACTCTTCTGAATTCTTTAAAAATAAGGTGCTACTAACAATGGACAAAACCCAGGTCAGGAGATAAAGAATGCATATTGCACCTAACAGCAAGACATAGATCATAGAATACAGAAATGTACAATAAGCTAAAGATATTTTGGATCTCATAGGCAAATGGTGTACTTTGTCCACTGGCAAAAATACTCAGCATACTTTTGCATTTCTGAGCTGAGATTCACCCTGTGTGGGTGCTGACAAGCCAATGCCATGCCTGTCTGTGAAGTTGCAGATACAGGGCAGAAAGCAGCTGACCCCATTTTAGATTCACAAGCGAAGAAACACACTTTGTGTCCCTGGCCTTAGGGCAAATCATTTTTTGTTAGCTGCCTTTGGAGCAAGTCATTTGTAGCGTTAAAAGCATCACTAAACTAAAATTTCTTTTGCTTTATGTGAAACTGGCAGCACTTGCATGTATGAATGGCATACCTCCAGCCAGGGCCATATTTACATAGTGGGTGCCCTTAGGCCCGCTGTTGTTCGTTGTTCCTGTCCCCTCCCTTTTATTCACTCAAATTTTCATCATTGGGGCTGGAGCAAGGGGATTGGCGCACAGGAGATTCAAAAAACTATTGTATCTCCTGCGCATCCCCAGTGTTTCTGAACCAATGTGGGTGTGTTTGGGCAGCATGCCGCCCCCCAAAATCCTGCAGCCCTAGGACCGTGCCTTGGTGGCCTCTCCACAAATCCCGGCCTGCCTCCAGCCAATGATCCCTCTAGGAAAATAATTTATTTGAGTACATAAACGAGAAGGAGTTAGAGGGAACATTGCTGATAACTGTCCCCACAGCCTATTAGGAGGACCCAATGACATTACTGCGCATGTGTTCTATCATATCACTGAAAGCTCTCTGCACATGCACACTTCTAGCTGAGACAGAAATTCTAAACTGACCATTACATTTGATCTGCTGGTTTGAGGAAGCTTAAAATCTGGCCAGAGATGTAAAACTACAGAGGAAGCTGACCCTGCGGCTGAAGGGGGGCCCAGGAGGTATGGGGCCCCATGAGGCCCTAATTAATGAGCAATTTCAATATATATTGTAAAAAAGGACAACCTCTGGATTTGTTGGGGGCCTTAAAATTAATTTGCTGTGGGGCCCAATAACATCTAGTTACACCCGTGAATCTGGCTACGATCCAATGACTCATTTACTGCAAAAGCAGTTGTAGTCAGTCATGCACATTTCTTTTTATTTTTTTATTTTATTCACAAACTTTTGTCAAAATGCGCTCCTTGCACTTCTGTATAGTTGCATTAGCAGCCGCTGCCTTCTTATTCCAAATAGAACACTGCTGTCCCTATTGACTCAGAGGAACCCTTGAGTTACTGCCACCTTTGGACTAGTTGGTAGCTCCAGGGTTCTGTCAGCATTCAATGGGCACAGGGCAATTCACTTGCCCTCCAAACATCAAAAATGATGCAAACCGGAAATATTTGATGCAATTGATCAGATCGATTTTGACAAACTGACCACTATTGCTTTAGGTACTGTTTCCTAATGCAACAGCAGTGACACTGGAATTCTGGGAAAATACATGTGAGCTCAGCTCATTTATATCCATATTGCAGTGAGCAAAGTGGAATTTTGAGCACAACTGGTAATCTAGTATTTCCATTGCAGGTGCAAAGGGACATTGAATCGAATGCACTTGTGTAGCACCCCGTGCAGTTGTGCAAATTAAGTTCTGGTGTCATTTCTGGTGTTCTGGCGATGTGTACATCCTATGTTTTTGGTGCAACTGTGCTGCTGTCATTTAAAGGAGAAACAAACCCCTTATTAAAAACACCCCTACCCCACATAGACCCCCTCCCCCCCAACCTAGATGCTACCCTGGGCAAATGCCCCTAACTTTTTACTTACCCCTCGGTGCAAATTTAGGGATTCAGAGTTCACGGCAACCATCTTCGGTAATCTGAGTACAAGACTAGCATGGCGGCGCATGCACAGTTGGAGCAATTTCCCGGCTAGCGACAACTGCGCGTGCGCCAAAATTTACAGACATTGCAGAATCGCCGGAAGAAGACATGAAGATCTGGAAGTCACATGACACACAAAATGATAATTTACTGTTCATACAGTCCAGAAGGCTGTATAGGACTGACAGAAAGCAGAATGCCAGGATTTGTAGTGACCTGTCTGTGCAATAAAAAGTTAATTTCTGATACATGGGGGCAGAGATTGTCACACTTTGCTTCCAGCCTCCCTCAAGGGTGATTAGGCAGAGATGGTACAATATTGTCCTTACAGTGCCCCCCCCCCCGGCTGTAGAGTGTCCAGCTGCCTTCTAAACCATTGATTGAAAGGAAGGGGACAACCGACTGTACCAAGTGTATAAGAATCAGGTTATGAGCCATTCTGTGCCACTCTTGAGCAGTCCCTTTAGGTTATGTCTAAGGAGACACATTTGGGATCACACTGACCCTCAGTTTCCTCTGGATCCTTTTGAGGAAGGATAAAATCCTTGATTATACTTGCACAGCTTGGGTTAATATGCTGATCTTCCATTTTGGGCTCACCAACCTTAAGCAGAGACCTGGCTCCAGAGATCCACGTGTCATTAGGTGCAGTAGCACCTTATTAGGAACAGAAGCACAACTATACGGCAGTGCGAATTTCACATTTGTGTGTGTACCTTTAATATGAAAGTGGTAGGGTTGCCACCACACTACTTTAATACCGGCAACTTATGAAATCCACATTCTGCAGGGCTAGTTAGCAGTTCATTTAGATGCATGTTGCATAGCTGCACATACGGCAGGGAAGATAAGTATTGAATGTGTCAATGTTTTCTTCAGTAAATACATTTCTAATGGGGCTATTGGCATGAAATTTACACCAGATATTGATGAAAACCCAAGTAATCCACTCATACAAAGAACTCAACTCAAATAAGACCATAAATTAAGTTATGTGTCTTCATCTGTAATAGAGTGGCATATGCACAGTTGGAGCAGTCTTCCAGTTGGTACAGACCGCGTGAAATTGCAGAATAGGACCCGAATTGCCAAAGAGGAAGAAATACGAAGATCTGGAAGATGGTGCCCACGAGCTCCTCTGCATTTACTCTGCATTGATAGGTGAGAAATATTTTAGGGACATTTTCAGGGCTATTGAAGTATGTGGCGGGGGGGGGGGAGAAGCAGGGAAGGGGGACTATCTATGTTAGTAGGTAGGTGCTTTTCTTAATTGGGGAGTTGAGTTCTCCTTTAAGAGCTGAATTTCCAGGCTAAAACCTAGTGCTGTTGCGCTCATTGCACTAGGATGCGGTCCCCCTTTGCTGATATTTAAGTGTGCAGCTTCATTATACATTTTACAAAGGGACTAAGTTTTCCCTGCAACTTACTTGCTGCTTTCAAAATAAAACTCCAAAACGTGGTTGCCCTTTTATTAGACACCAGTGGGATCACCTGACTATAGTTGGGAAGGGTGGTGGCTACAACACGGATGCTCTCAAGTTTGGGATCTCCCCTACTATGCTAGGGGATGGCCAGCTAAATTTGTCGCTATCTGGACATTGTGGATATTAGAAAATGAGTCTTATTCAAATAGGAAGCATGACGCATCTCAACCCTTGCTTGATTGGCTGGTTGGCTGGGTCGGATTAAAAATGGGCATATGTAACACACATCAGGGCATAAGTTTGTGGTCTTAAAGCTGTTCACCCAAGGGGAAACATCCAACATCTTTGGATATCGCTACAGATGCAATTGCATTAAGAACTTACTTATATTTTGATGCAATGAATGTATGCCTTACGTGCCAGTTCTTCCTCTTAGAAATCTTCTCTTCCTTCTCTTTTCTCTACCTTTTCTTACCTAACATCTCGTCTTGTAACTGTTTTCCCTGGGTTGAAATTGAAAAAAATCACTAGAGCAATGGGTTTCTGAACAAACTGCTTTTTTTATTGCAAAACAAATGTATGACATTGTTTATGGAATCATGCACTCGTAACAAATAAAACTTTTTAAAAAAAAAAAAAGGTATGGGATTCAAACAGAGTAGATACCCAATAAGCTACAGAGGGGGCGGAGCTGTGGGCGTTGCAGAGATATGTGTAAAGGGAAACCAGGTATTGCAGGCTGGTTGATGTAGTGCAGGTGAGTAAAAGCTTGTTTGTATGTAGAAGGTGTTTTGGCCAGGAGACCCATAGTACTTAGTTAGGATTAAGGGGGGATATGTGCATAGCTCAGGATTTGGAAGCGTCATAATGAGTTGAAACAGAGGAGCTTCTGTTTTTTTTTTTTTATAGGGGAAATGTTCTCAAGGCAATAAGGGTTTACGCATTGAGTGCATTCCATGAGATCAAAGTGTAAACTATGCCCTGTATGTGTGGATTCACAATATATATCTATATAGGCATATTGTACTGCTGTAAAAAAATGGTTTCTTTGTGCACTAGCACAGCAACTGTATTCAATGAAAGAGAATAATAATGTGAGCTGGGAATCTCTCTAACATATACTGTATGGATGAGTGTGTGTCCTGAAAAGACATAAATGTTCTGTTTTAATTGCTAAAAATGTTAGAAATGCCTTGGTTCTGTAACTTGCTAATGAATGCTGTTAGTTCAAAGCCAGACATTAGGGCTTATTTACATGCTGGCGTATGGGCAAGCACAACTATAAAGAAGTAGCATATTTTGGAGCTAACTACTGGGAAATTTGTATGAATGCATGCAATTGCATGTGAGCTTGTAAATGATCCCTATTGAGTATGTGAGGGGCCCCATGGATTACAGGAAGGAAATATATATGTAAAGCTGGCCATAGACGTGCTGATATACCTGCAATAGCGTACAAACGATCCCAATAAAGCAGTAAAAACTGCAGTAAAAACAGATCAGATGATGTTCTGCCCTGACAGCAATACCAAAGCTATGTCCATCAAAAGCTAGTCTCCCACTGATATCCGCAGATCGGCAATACATACAGCTATATTATCGCTAGTCAACAGGAAAGTTCTAACCTGACCTTGGGAAAAAAAATGTCGGGACACTCCACATACGGTCCGAAAATCGTACAAAACTATCATATCTGCACGTCTATGGCAGCTGCCATTAAACGTATTGAATTTTGATAGGAAATGGAAAGCATTAGAGAGATTGTTTTATGGTCCCCTATATATTTATACATAGTTATCATATCACCCCTCAAGCACCTCTTCTCCAGCATGAACAACCCCAACTTGGCTAGTCAGTGACCCCTATTTGAAACCTGAAAGAGTCAAAATCAGAAGACAAATCGAAAGTATGCAAAATAAATAATTAAGACCAGTTGAAAAGTTACTTAAAAATGGCCATTCTATAACATTCTTAAAATTAAGTTGGAGGTGGACCACACCTTAAACCAAAAAACTTCAATCAAAGGGTGACAACAAAGTATAAAAACAGTTTTTGTAGCATCCCTTCCCATATAACTTGCATTTCTTGAAACAGAATTTTTTTTTTCTGCAGTCTTCTCCATTTTTCTCCTAATTATTGATTTGTGAATTATTTTAGCCGTTCATTTTTAATTTCATTCTTATTGAACAAAATAATTCATTTCCACACTAAAGCACAGCATGTATACTTTATGAAGAACATTAGTAATTGTTGTATTTTTTTATTAAAAGGGACCAGAGCACCGTGACACCGCACTCTTAAGGGACTATTAGATGCTACAAAATGAAATTTTTACAATTTGTAGTGAACCCAGCAGCAACAGTGTTTTTCCTTTTTGTTCTGTGTAGTTGTGTTTTAAGGGGAAGAAAACCCCAGTTAATTATTACATTGGTCAAGACGGATCTAAAATATAAAATATCTGGGCTGGGGTTTCTGGGCAGTGATCCAAGGTAATTGTGCAAACCTGCCTTCTTCCCTGGGTTGCCACATGTGATGTGCTTTACATGTTGTAATTGCAATGGATACAGGCAAGCAGTTATTTTGTGTGTTTTGTGGCCTGCAAGAGAGGATATTTCCTACGGGTGTTAAAGCTTCCCATCTTTGAGGGCCTTAAGGGGCAAGATCAATAACTGTGGGATAGTATGTGCTGGTGTTAGAGAAAGATGATGTTATAAATATTAAAGGGAAAGTTGATATCAGTAGCATTTTATATCAGTTAAGCTGATGTGTAGCCATGGGGGCAGCCATTCAAGCACAGGAGACACAGCAGATAATAGATAAGCTGTATAGTATACAATTGTATCCATTATCTGCTGAGTATCCTGTGCCTTTTCTCCTTTTTCGGCTTAGAATGGCTGCCTCCATGGCTACACAGCAGCTTGTTTATATAAACTATAGTAGTCATTGTGAAGCAAAAACACCAGTTTTTCCAGCGGGCAACAACACTACATTATATTTTCATTACTTTAAAACACTTTCATTTTTTTAAATTGATGCATTTGTGTGAACAATCTGAAAACAACTCAACTGAAAAAAACATTTGGAAGGTGAAAAACCATTTTCCCTTCTAAGTGCTGTGTATTTAAAACCAGTGATTATTTAATTGCTTTTCTTGATTGTTTTCATAAACAATTAGCCATAAACTGTTTAATATACAAATGTCTATCTTCTGTGGTTCTGTTCATTTGCCCATACAATGAGAGATAAAGAGCTGTGATTCCTCTCATGTACTCGCCGGCATGAAGACATGCAGTTTCAAAACATGCGCAATCTTAATAGAATTGCAGGTTGAAGGGTGCCCCACCCTGGCATATGTCAGGGCGTTTAGGCCAAACAGTTCAACCAAATCTCGTCACAAATAGCCAGCTTATCTCTGGTTCTCTTCTTGTCTGGCTCCTTGAGATATAGAGCATAATCATGTTGCTATATTAACTACATCCATTATTTACAGTCATATGAAAAAGTTTGGGAACCCCTCTTAATTCTTTGGAGTAGTGTTTATGATGGCTGAGCTTTGAAAGTAGCAACTTCATTTTAATATATAACATGCCTTATGGAAACAGTAGTATTTCAGCAGTGACATAACGTTTATTGGATTAACAGAAAATATGCAATACAGTATGTATTTGTAATACAGAGGCAAAGTGAAAAGGAACACTGAGCCTGCATCCGTGGTTCTATAACCATATCCTGGAACACATCAGCCTCTTAATAAGCGCCTGTAGGAAATTGCCTGAAATTCTAGTTTGGACACATTTCCCATCCATGAACCCAGTTCCTGTTACATGTTTCAAGAGTAGGTTCACACTCACAGAATGCTATTAATAAAATGAGAGCACAGATCTTTGAAGGAGAAATAAAGCAAAGACGTAGGCTAGCAATGTTGTACATTAGGTTTTGGGCTTCTGTACCCACCCAAGGCAGCCACAGTAAAGATCAGTAAAGATCTGTGTCTCTGAAAATGCCTCAGTAGCTCCCTATCTTCTTTTCTGCTGATTCACTGCACATGCTCTGTGCTGCTGTCACTTACTGAGCTTAGGAACTCAAACAATATACAGTACACATAGAATATGTCACACTATAAGGCAGATTAGTAATTAATACAGATAACTACTACATGGCAGCACAGAAACCGGTGCAACTAGCATCAGAATTTATTAATCAGCCTTGTAGCATAATCTTATATTACAGACAAACAATTTTCTGCTTGCTAATTTGTGACAACCCCTAAGCTTAGCTTCTCGACAGCTGGTCAGAGCCCATGGAGCATGTGAGTGTTACAGACACTTTCCAAGATGGTGCCCCTGTGACAAGTTTGAAGTCCTGGATCATTACTGCTATTGAGAAGCTGAAACTTTAGGTTGGTGCAATAAGTTCAGTATATAAAATGTGGCATTTTTAGTCATATTAATTTTAAGGGTTTAATTCTCCTTTAAAACCTGTCATTCTTGCAGCAGGATATCTGTTGCTGAATTTGCCTCTGTTTTGTAATTTATATACTGAAAGTAATATAGATTGGCACATGAAAAATACTAGCACTTAATGAAGTGGATGTCATTCCAATATTTAAAAACGGGTTACGATCTCAGCCTGGCAATTATAGGCCAGTAAGTTTGACTTCGGTGGTGGGCAAATTATTTGAAGGAGTGTTAAGGGATCACATTCAAAATGTTGTCCTAGTGAATGGCATTATGAGCAGCAATCAGCATGGCTTTATGAAGGATAGGTCATGTAAGACTAATTTGATTGCTTTTTATGATGAGGTAAGTAAGATGCTGGACAGTGGGAGGGCAGCAGATGTGATCTATTTGGATTTTGCCAAAGCGTTTGATACCATGCCCCACAAACGACTGCTTTCTAAACTAAGGTCTGTTGGGCTTAATGAAGTTTGCACATGGATAGGAAACTGACTGCAGAATCGGGTACAAAGGGTGGTTGTTAATGGTACATTCTCTGCTAGAGTAGGGTTCTTAGTGGGGTCCCTCAGGGCTAGGTATTGGGTCCACTTTTATTTAACTTGTTCATTAATGACTTAGGGGAGGGTATTGTAAGTAATGTAAACATAAAAAAGAGTTCCCAAAAGAAAGGAACCCCCAAAGAGAGTCATGAACGTCGCACCATCCAATTTAGTACATGAAGAACATTATTCGTGAAGTGAGAAAAATACCACTAAACATTGCTGTCCATTGTTGTGAAAATTCATTATAATAAATAAAGTGTATCATGGAAAACACGTTTGTTTGTTTGTGGTTTGTTCAATCACTTGTGTGTTTGAAATTCATATTTGTGAGAAATTCATTAAATATATAAGTTAAGAGAAAGTTGATTGGTGTATATTGGTATACTATGTAAGTCCTTTCCACACTACAGGGTAATACTTCATTTCCATGAATCTGATTTTATATGCAGCATTCCCTAAGCACATTCATATTTTACAATTTCAAGTTTGACCAAGAGGGAACAATCAGCAAGTTAGAGCAGATGAAATCTGTTGTGGGCTTACAGCACGAGAATGTTGGTTGAGTAGCAATCAGCATGACTCCATGAAGCATAGTCATGTAAGACACTGATTCGAATGCTTTTTATGGTTAAGTAAGAAGTTGGACAGTGGGGTTGTAGTAGGTGTGATTTGGATTGATATACAGCCATATAAAAGGCTGCTTTGTAAACTGTTAGCGGGTTAGAAGGTTCCATATTTGGGTTCTCTCCACTTTTATTTATTTTTGTTTAAAAATGACTTAGAGGGTGGTATTCTGACTAATGAATTAGTGGGTCATTTTATTGTCACTGTTTAAAGGAAAACTATACAGTAAAGCAGTACTTAAAATCCATTAATATTGCCCATTTACATTTTTCACTTCGAGCCGTATGTCTCTGGCAGTCACCTGATCAGAAATAATTCAGCTCTAACTGTAACCAGGTAGAAGTGTGGGAGCAAAATACATAATTGTGTCCATTAATTGGCTTATGTGACCTAACATTTATGTGTATCCATAGATTTCTCAGTTTTGTGGTTGTCTTTTACGCAAGATTAAAAGACAGTTTTTGGCAAACTCCCCTCCCCCCAAATCTAAAACGAAATATTACACACTGAAAGTTTTTATATTAAAGCACAGTTTACTGACAAATTGTGCTTGAATATAAAAACTTTGAAAAGTAGTTTTCAGCATTGTTACAATGCTTATTTTTTGTCTGCTCAGCATTTTCCTTACAGATATTCTTGCTCTATTGTAATTGTTCCACCTCAAAACTGCAATTGGACAAGCATTTTTTTACACTGGTGAAAAAAATACTCTGAATTATTAACTGGTTTAATAACTTTGAGAAATATATAATTCTAGCCCAGACTCCTCCAATCTGCTACAATAAATGAACAGTTTTGAGTCTCCGTAAAATGACATCATGTGCAGAATGCGGCCTGATCACTAAATGATCTACAGGTATGGGACCTGTTCTTTAGAATTCTTGGGAGCTGGGGTTTTCCAGTCTTTCCATAATAATGTTAGTATCTCCATTATCTCTACTGAAAACTATTTGAACATTAAACAAACTCAATAGGATTGTTTTGTCTCTAGTAAGGATTAATTATGTCTTATCTGGGATCATGTATGTACAAGGTACTGTTTTATTATTACAGAGACAAAAGAAATATGTTTTAATTTTGAATTATTATATTCAAATGGAGAGCATGGGACATGACCTTCCTGTAATTCAGAGCTTTCTGAATAATAGATCATTTAACCGTAAAGCAAATGCGGCTTTACCAATGGGACCTTAATCTAATGTCAGTATATATACTGAATTATTGCTTTCACTTTTTTTTGTTAAATGTTCGTTAAAATACATAAGCGTAGGTCTTCTGCACAAACAGCCCTATTTAGTGGTATATTTGCATTTGATACAAGTAAGAGATATGTTCCTCTTTAAAGCAGAATACATCTCATCCATGTTGCCCTGGAAGATGTATTACAGCAAAGAAAAGATACAGTATATACAGAATGTTCCATAAGTGGGAGAAAACAGGGACATATGTACGCTTTGAAAAGTATCACTACAGAGGTAAACTGGCCCCTGCATTGTGTCACACTTACCGACCCGGGAGGAACCGTTGATGTTGAAGAAGACAACCCTTACAGCCCCCTCACAAGTACAACCCTCAATTAGGCATGGAGGGAGGCTAGTGAAGGTGAGGTATGGGAGCCTGAGAACTGGATACTTTGATCTTGTAGGAAAACTTCAGGTGCGTGACTGCAGGGAGCACAGAGAAATACGAGATTAGTAGTGTAACAGCGAGGAGCAGGAATCTGTAGTCACAGAAGAGAAGTTCTCAGCAAGCACCTTGGCGTCAGCCGTAACAGGTCCTGGTGAAGCGTCCAGCAGAAATGATGATTGACTTAAGTGAAGACGTTAGGCCACGTAACCACACAACTCTGAGAGATCAGGGAGACGTTCCAGTAGGCAAATTGGAGAACACAAGGCTGGATACCCAGGGGTTAAATTCGGAGCGTGGTCGACCAGGCAAACAAGGTTGGCAACGGTAAATCAAAGTCCATGCATAAGTGCTAAGGGTTAGTAGGGTAGTCAGATAACAGGCAGGGTCGGCAACGATGAATCAGTCCAAAAGAAGTACAAGGGGTTAATGCAGCAGAGTAATCAAACAGCAGGCAGGGTCGGCAACAATGAATCAGTCCAAGCAAAGTTCAAGGGGTTAATGCAGCAGAGTAATCAAACAGCAGGCAGGGTCGGCAACAATGAATCAGTCCAAGCAAAGTCCAGGGGTTAATACAGCAGAATAGTCAAGATACAGAAGCAGAGTCAAAAGCCAAGTTCAATAGAATTCAAATAGTCACTTACTCAGAGTGTAGCTAGGAAACCACGATGTCCGAGCACCTGAGAGTCCTCTGCGCTGGGCTAAATGGTGTAGCCTGCGTCATCCTGCTGCGCCGCCTGAATCCCTGGAGCCGGCACCGCAACGCCCTGTGATGACGTCACTGAGACGCACCGTGCTGCTGCTGGAACGCACAGACGCGCTGGAACGCACAGGATGCGCTGGAGCGCACAGGACGCGCTGCTCGATGAGGTGAGTACCTGACACATTGTAATTCACACGTGTGATCCCCCTGTATAGTTAACACTTGTGACACCTCTATTGTTTATATCCTAAAGGCCTGTACTGTTCACACCTGAGACCCAGACTGAAACTGTCCACATTGTTCACCTGTTCACACCTTATTCAAAATGCTAATGGGGCACCAGCACTGTGTCACTGTATGTAGTACATATTAGAATGGTAGGTGTCCCTGTCTCCTGCTCTGTTCTGCCTCCCCTCCTCCCTGTGTGTGCCATTCTCTGCTTGCCCAGTGCTGCTTGTGTGTGCCATTCTTTGCTTGCCCAGTGCTGCTTGCGTATGCCATTCTCTGCTTGCCCAGTGCTGATTGGGTGTGCCAGTCTCTGCTTGCCCAATGCTGCTTGTGTGTGTCATTCTCTGCTTGCCCTATGCTACCTGTGGAATGTAAGCCTGTAAGGGGTTTGTTCTTGGGGTTATTAGTATTTGGAAATTGTTGTTAAGGGTCCCTAAGGTGTTAAATCATGTGTTGGGGGTTGTTGTATTATCCACAGGGGAGGATGAGGCATATGGATTTAAGGGTATGTTTTTAACATGACTTAAATTTTTCACATATGAGTGATGAGGTATTTGCACCAACCATTTGGTTTTTTGGTGTGCTGCCACCGTTAATGTGGATATGATCGTAAAAATTCTTGTGGTAATATGGTTGTGGTTTACAGTGGGTGTTGTTTAAAAGGGGGAGTGGCCAACACTGACTTCCATTATCGGCCCTCCTCCACATAGGCCAGTAAAATTTTGGCCCTCTGTACCACAGAACTTGGACAGCACTGAGTTAAGATGTTTTAAGATTGTTCACCGGAAATACAGACTTTTTTCAGTTGATTTCTATCAAGAACATTTTTTATGCTAGTGTTGCCTCCCAACTCATTTTACTTCTGAATGTTGCTCACAGGTTCAAAAGGTTGGGGACCCCTGTTGTAGAATGTCCAACTCCTACCAACTTTGCAATTGGTCTTCATTATCTACAGTCCCCCCTCTTCATTATTTACAGCCTTTGAGGTATTTGCCATTTTCTTTTGACTCTTTCCAGCTTTCAAATGGGGGTTGCTAACCTCATCTAAGAAACAAATTCTTTTTATTACAGTTATGGGACCTGTTATCCAGAATGCTCAGGACCTGGGGTTTTCCGGATAATGGATCTTTCCATAATTTGGGTCTTCATGCCTTATGTCTACTAGAAATTCATTTAAACATTAAATAACCCCAATAGGCTGATTTTGCTTCCAATAAGGATTAATTGTATCTTAGTTGCGATCAAGTACAAGTTACTGTTTTGTTATTACAGAGAAAAAGGAAATCATTTTTAAAAATTTGGATTATTTGGATAAAATGGAGTTTATGGGAGACAGCTATTCCATAATTCGGAGCTTTCTGGATATCAGGTTTCCAGATAAGGGATCCTATACATGTACTACTTTTTATTACTCACCTTTCTATTCAGGCCTCTTCTATTCATATTCCATTCTTGTATTCAAATCAATGCATAGTTGTTAGGGGAATTTGGAACCTAGCAACCAGATTGCTGAAATTACAAACTGGAGCACTGCTGAATAAAAAGCTAAATAACTCCACAAACCGCAAATAATAAATAATGAAAAACAATTGCAAATTGTCTCAGAATATCACTCTTTACATCATACTAAAAGTATATTGAAAGGTGAACAACGCTTTTAATATACTAGAATTAATGTACCAACAAAAGAGCTTGGCAACCCTACAATAGCAACGGTCCTGACTTGACAAAATTTCTCTGCAGGATCTCACTTTCTTTTGACTCTCACTCACGTGTTCAATGTTGGTCGTCTGTTTAGAAGCTAAGGTTGGGGACGTTCAGAAATAAGATTGAGTTGATTCTCAAATTCTTCTAATGCTGAATGTACCGAGTTGCCATATAATGTGAATCTGAAATTACTAATTTGCCGCACATTGAGACCTTTTCTTATATATCAGAGGGCCCATGCCCTTGGGAGCCCTTGGTTGCCTATATATTAAAAAATACTTTTAAAAAAATATTAGCACCCTCAGTTTGCAGAGCTTATGGCGCCACCTTGTCCAATGATCCTGATACATTTCCCAGGATTTTAGATCATCTTTTTGTTCTTGTAATCATGTGTGCTTGTTTGTCACTTGCCAAACAAAGTTTTATTTTCATTTACCTGCACTATTGCAGCTGCTAGGGCAGGCCCAGGCCAGCTGATCTGTGGGTGGAGGGGGGCCCCCAGGAGATGGGGTGGATGAACACTGAGTATGTTTGGGTGGAGATTGTTATAGTGGGTGAGGATGAATGCTGCATACCTTTAACTCTGCCATGCAGCCACCCTACACAATTTGCTGAATGCACAGCAGAGAATACAGCAGTGAATATCCAACTAGGGTTTGGATCTGAGTATCTTAATAGAATCTTTATCTTTATTAATTCATAAATGGGGGGGGGGGAGTTTTTGCAGGGGGCAGGTTTTAGTTTCACAGGAAACGGGAGGGTTAAATGCCATTTTTGACGCTCTACAGAACTATAGAAGGAAAACATGTCTTATACAAAATAGGATATTTGTTTCACAAATTTCCCGTGAAATTTGTCAAACAGCGAAAAATTTGTAAAACTCAAAAATTGACTGGTGAGTCAATTTTGGACGCGTGTCCGCATAGTCGCTCGCATCAATTTTGAAGCCGGCGTTAAAGTAAACAGGCTTCCGAATAGTGTTCACACACAGCGACTTTTCTGACACACGTTCAAATTTGGCGAATTTTCACATGAGTTTTGTGAATTTATTCGCTTGCAGCAAAACTCGGAAATTTGCAGCAAAATTACGCCAGGCGAATTTATTCGCCCATCACTATGTACAACATCACAGCTCCCCCTACTGTAAGAGTCCATGTTAAGATATTGGATATGATTTAGCATTGCATGTGGCAAACATAGCAAATCTGTCTGATGTAACTGTTGATTTATTTCCCCCCAATACTGTATATATTTCCCCTATTTGGTCCCAGTTTGATTTGCTGCACAGTACTCCAGTGAGCAATGCTCAAATACTTTTATGCACTCAGGAGATATACATCATGCCTTGCATTTGGGAGCTCCCACTGAGAGTTGTCATTTAGCCAGCTGGTCCCAGGCATATGAAATGTAAGAAACACTGCTCATTTGGACGTCTTTCCAGCAATCCTAAAGTACTGTATCACTTCATCACCCTTTCAGCAGCAAATATCTATATACAGTCTGGCTTCCTGCTGTCTCTCGCCCACTGCTTTCTCAAATTGTACATTCAGAATGCTTTACTCATCATTCATGTACCTGATATTGCTTATAAAAGAATTTATGTTCTAGTCTACAAACATATTTTGATTTTCATATTGTGTGATTGTCTGGAGAATATGAGTGGTTTTGTAGGAAATAAGAAAATATTATTATGCTTTGACACGCTTTTTATTGGGAAAGGGAAAAAAACATCTATGTACTGTATATGTCGGCAAAAAAAAATTTTGTGTATGTCATGGAAAGTACAATTTTTTGGAAATCCTCTCTAGACTCTTTGCTTGTAGTAGCAGGATTGTACAAAGCTCTTGAGAGAATTATCAGGGGTCAGGTGATTAATAAAAAAATAAATAAATTTGTCTCCTTCTGATGTTGCCCGCTGCCTATTTCTTGTTTGGTCTACGTAGAGAAGTGGTTCCCAAACTTTGTGCCTGGCACCTCTAAGGGAACCAAGCCTTAGGCTGTTTTGGGTAAAAACCTGACACCATAGTCCTGAAGCTCAGACTGAAGGCAAATGTGAGCAGACATGTGCCCTCAAAAGGTGATTTAAGAGCAGCACAGGATGACTGAAAAACTTGTCACCCCCATTTTAGATAGTTACATAGTTAGTTACATAGTTATTTGTTTCCAGGAGCTTGCATTGTGATAGATGGTTACAGTCCAGTGTTACAGTCCCTTTTGGGACTTATATGGGGACTGACTGCTGCTGGATCCGCATTGGTCTTCATTTTGTCCAGTGGGCAGGTATGCCGCAGAACACTTAGGGGAAGATTTACTAAGGTTGGAGTGAATTTTCGATGTACAAAAAGTTCGAATTTCAAAGTGATTTTTTGAATACTTCGACCATCGAATAGGATACTATGACTTCAAATTCACTTCAACTTCGATTCGAAGTAAAAATCGTTCGACCATTCTATAATCAAAGTACTGTCTCTTTAAAAAAACTTTGACTTAAATACTTCGAGAACTTTTTTTAAACTTCTGGGGGGGGCAAGTTTTTTTCCATGGACGTTTAAGGGGGGCCCTGGCCACCAATTTTCTTATAACGTGTGGGGGGGGACCAATTTTTTTCACCATGTGGGGTCCAAGCCACCAATATTTTTTAATGGGAGGCTCTGACCATAAATGTTTTTTTCAATAGGGGGGCCCTGACCACCAATATTTTTTTATTAACATGTGGGAACCATAGCCACCAATGTTTTTTTAAGTGTGTGGTGGAGGGTGGACCTGTAAGTGGGGCTTCTGGTGGGCGCAGCCCAGGGGGCCCAGGAAATTTTTTCGTATGGGGCCCTGCGGTTTCTGATGGCGTCCCTGCACATATCAGTGCACTTTACTTGGTCTTGGGTTTTACTCGTAATCCATTGTTTGCAAGTACATGCTTTTCAGAACCAGGAGCTTTTTGCTTGTTATTATAGTTTAAAAACACCATATCATGCCAAAGGAAACCCCATATGATGGCTAAATTGTTATACACTGACACCTTTCTGCTTGGTTGCATTTTAGGATGCACCAAACCCTGCTTTTCTGGGTTCAAGCTTTTCCCTTTTTCCCGGATTCAGCCAAGTACCAAACCAAATCCAAACCTTTAATCCTGGCCAGAAAACAGGAATGGATTTATATAGTGGGCGCCCCTAGGCCCACTGCCTCTGTTTTAAGAATTAAGAATTCTGCTTATTACACTTATACAAGTGGGTAACTGAAGTGTTCCTGTTTGCTTACAGAACAGCCAATATTTGGATACAGTGATTAAATCTCATTTTAATGAGGTTAATGCCATATTCTTGTCTTCCTTACAATCACATGTGCCACCTGCATGTCCCTATGTACTACAGAACCAAGCCTAAGCAAACATGGCCTTTGTATTCTTCGTGCTATCCAAAAATTTTAAGGGACATTGTATATGAGTACTTACAATATTACATAGTTACATATTTACATAGTTAAATTGGGTTGAAAAAAGACAAAGTCCATCAAGTTCAACCCCTCCAAATGAAAACCCAGCATCCATACACACACCCCTCCCTACTTTTAATTAAATTCTATATACCCATACCTATACTAACTATAGAGCTTAGTATCACAATAGCCTTTGATATTATGTCTGTTCAAAAAATCATCCAAGCCATTCTTAAAGGCCTTAACAGAATCAGCCATCACAACATCATCCGGCAGTGCATTCCACAACCTCACTGTCCTCACTGTGAAGAACCCCCTACGTTGCTTCAAATGAAAATTCTTTTCTTCTAGTCTAAAGGGGTGGCCTCTGGTACGGTGATCCACTTCATGGGTAAAAAGGTCCCCTGCTATTTGTCTATAATATCCTCTAATGTACTTGTAAAGTGTAATCATGTCCCCTCGCAAGCGCCTTTTTTCCAGAGAAAACAACCCCAACCTTGACAGTCTACCCTCATAATTTAAGTCTTCCATCCCTCTAACCAATTTAGTTGCACGTCTCTGCACTCTCTCCAGCTCATTTATATCCCTCTTAAGGACTGGAGTCTAAAACTGCACTGCATACTCCAGATGAGGCCTTACCAGGGACCTATAAAGAGGCATAATTATGTTTTCATCCCTTGAGTTAATGCCCTTTTTTATGCAAGACAGAACTTTATTTGCTTTAGTAGCCACAGAATGACACTGCCCAGAATTAGACAACTTGTTATCTACAAAGACCCCTAGATCCTTTTCATTTAAGGAAACTCCCAACACACTGCCATTTAGTGTATAACTTGCATTTATATTTTTTTTTGCCAGTGCATAACCTTGCATTTATCAACATTGAACCTCATTTTCCAGTTTGCTGCCCAGTTTTCCAATTTAGACAAATCACTCTGCAAAGTGGCAGCATCCTGCATGGAACCTATAGTTCTGCACAATTTAGTATCATCTGCAAAAATTGAAACAGTACTTTCAATGCCCACCTCCAGGTCATTAATAAACAAGTTGAAAAGCAAGGGCCCAAGTACAGAGCCCTGCGGTACTCCACTAACAACACTGGTCAATTAGAAAATGTTCCATTTACCACCACTCTTTGTAGTCTATCTTTTAGCCAGTTCTCTATCCAGGTACAAATACTATGTTCCAGGGCAACATCCTTAATTTAACCAGTAACCTTTTGTGTGGCACTGTATCAAATGCTTTAGCAAAGTCTAAGTAAATCACATCCACTGCCATCCCAGAATCGAGGTCTCTACTTACCTTCTCATAAAAAGAAATTAAGTTAGTCTGGCAAGATCTATTACGCATAAAACCATGCTGGCACAAACTCATAGTATTATGATTTGCTATGAAGTCCAGTATCTTATCCTTATATATTTGATTTCAGTGTAGAAACATTACTGCATACTCCCAGTGCTGCATATTATTCAACTTTATTTCTACTACATATGCACAACTGTAAAAGTGTCTCAGCTGGTAAGGCACACAACCTGTTAAAAGTGTTATATTGTTATATGTCATATACAAGAATATGGCTATTCAAAATGTCTGAGGCACTTCAGCATAATCCAATGTAGAAAAATTCATTCCCTCCGAATCATCTATGAAATAGTACAGACCATTTCATATATGCCTTCTTCTAGGTTGTGGAAACTTTCTGTTTTTTTAAGGCATGCTGTAAGGCTTCATACATATTTCACATTCTGCTTTTAAAACATAATATAAATACACATTCTGTTACTTTACACCCTTAAAAATAAATGCTTTTTAAACTAAAAGTAGCAGTTTGTTTCCCTGAATGATTCAGTAATGCACAGTAATGTTCACTTCAACATGAAAATATAATTACAGTATAGATAAAATGTACTGTTATTAACCCATTTGGAGGACTCAAAAATGTATAGAGAACGCTTATACCACATACTTTATGCTGAAAGCCTTACGCATATGCTGTGGGTTGCCTGGGACAATATCAATATACTGTATGTGTAAATGCCATTACAACAATTTTTTAAATGAAAGAGGGCAATAAAAAGGGTTTTTTCCCTGTGACGATCAGTAACTTATAGTCACACAATTAAAGTACGACAGGATGTGTGATAACCTTTTTTTATGAAAAAAAAATAAATCAGACAGTGATGTTAAACAGATTGAGACCATTAAGGCACTGCATCAGTTTTGTATTTATTTATAGTTGGTATCTGTGAGAAAATACTGAGAGAGGACACAGGGACGCTTAAAATGAATAATAAAAAAATAGAGGTCTCTGTAACTTAAGTTGTAATGTCAGGTTTTTTTGAAGCCAAAAATCTGAAAAACCTGTCAAAAACATTTAGAAGTCAGTGGCAGATGCCCCTTTTGTGGTTTTAGAGATTTTTTGGGTACGTTTTTCCGCAACTTTTCCCACTTGTGCTTTTTCAGTTCATATTTTTTTTAAAAATGTCATGGTTTTAGAAAAAGTGAGTTTAGTTGTGTTCCAAAAACCTCTAAAACCACAAAAATTAGACTGCTAATAAATAGTTCTCTAAAAGAAAAGTATATCATGGTGTATAGGAAAGTGTCAGCTATATGTATGTCCTTATAAGTGTTCCCTAAATAACTTTAAGGTGATATAATGCCATTTTTTCCAATATAGTGTATGTATGTATTTATTATGATTGTATGTGATGTGTATGGTTTTAAGTCTATTACCCTATTGGTAATTTTGAGTCAAATACTACATACAGTATGTGGCTGTACATTTAGTGATGTAGAACCAATTTAGAGGGCCATATTGGAGTTGGCCTGTGTATTCATATATAGATATGGGACCTGTTATCCAGAATGCTTGGGGCCTGGGGTTTCCGGGTAAAGGCTTTTTCTGTAATTTGCATCTTCATACCTTAAAGTCTACTAGAAAATAATGTAAACATTAAATAAACCTAATAGGCTGGTTCTGCATCCCATAAGGATTAAAGGAAAACTATACCCCCAAAATGAACAATGAAGCAACAGATAGTTCATATCATATTAAGTGGAATATTAAAGAATCTCACCAAACTGGAATATATATTTAAGTAAATATTGCCCTTTTACATCTCTTGCCTTGAGCCACCATTTCGTGATGATCTGTGTGCTGCCTCAGAGATCACCTGACGAGAAATACTACAACTCTAACTGTAACAGGAAGAAGTGTGGAAGCAAAAGACACAACTCTGTCTGTTAATTGGCTCATGTGACCTAACATGTATAGTTTGTTGATATCTTTGTGAGTACAGTGAATCCTACGATCCCAGGGGGCGGCCCTTATTTTTTAAAATGGCAATTTTCTATTTAGGATTACCCAATGGCACATACTACTAGAAAAGTATATTATTATGAAAATGGTTTATTTACATGAAGCAGGATTTTACATATGAGCTGTTTTCTGCAATATCTTTTTATAGAGACCTACATTGTTTGGGGGGGTATAGTTTTCCTTTAATTATATCTTAGTTTGTATCAAACACAAGGAGATGACATTTCTGTAATTCAGAACTTTACAGTCAATTGGTTTCCGGATAACGAATCCTATACCTGTACAACATTTTAAAGTTCCAAGAGCCACATACCGCATGAGCCTGCCTTTAGCATCAATTTCCCTTTTGTTTCCTTATTGTAAAAAGATGTGCTTGTTATTGGTATTATATAAATAAAACAGACAGGCATCGTCGATCAATGCCCTTCATAGCAGCCAGCAGACCCAGCTTTCTTATTGCTATTTTATTAAACAGATCTTATCTGCTAAGACTGGTACTTGGAGGTGATATATGGCAATTTCAGCCAATGGTAGATTGCTTGCAACCAAGTTTCCATGGTTATTGTTAGGAGCCACTTCCTCTTAGACTGCTGATTTATCAGGCCTCGTTTAGGAGCAACATTGACTGAATTACACAAACACATTTTTTGCAGATTTTCCATTCCATTATTTCTTTTGGGATATTTTTCTTGGCCAGCGACATCTGCAAGAACAAACTTATTTGGCCATTACAGTTTCAGGCACACATAGGGTTGCCACCTTTTCTGGAAAAAAAATACCGGCCTTCCTATATATTTATCTTTTTTCCCTATTAAAAACATTGGGATCAACCCTTATTATCAGGTGGCAACCCTAGGCACACATGATGAAAAAGTTATGGCAATTTTGCTTAAGAGATGGGATAACCGGTAGCTCAATCTCACGGAAACCTGCAGCATTCTTTAGACAAAAGAGAAACTGCACACAGACACCATGCTTCCCTTGCTTCAAGAAGACAAAACTTTATTAACACTTAACAAAGATCATGTTACATGACACTGTTAAGGTTGCCACCTGCCCAGTATTATTTTGCTGCCCCTAAAGTACCGACAACTCCACAAATGAAACTTAAAGGAACAATAACACCAAAAAATTTAAGTGTTTTAAAGTTATGAAAATATAATGTAGTGTTGCCCTGCACTGGTAAAACTGTTCTGTTTGCTTCAGAAAAACTACTATAGTTGATATAAACAAGCTACTGTGGAGCAATGGCGGAAATTGAAAAATGGCTATATGGCACAGGTTAACGAATGGATAACAGATAACACCATTAGACAGACAGAGCTTATCTTCTATCTGCTGTGTAACTTGAGCTTTTTCTCCTTTGAATGGCTACCCCCATGGCTACACAGCAGCTTATTTATATAAACAATAGTAGTGTTTCTTAAGCAAACACAGCAGTTTTACCAGTGCAGGGCAACACTGCATTATATTTTCATTACTTTAAAACGCTTTTATTTTTTGATGTTACTGTTCCTTTAATAAAGGGTCAGTAATTCCTGAAATATAAATGTTATTTACAGTTACAGCGTTCTATATAAAGCTCTGTTTTTGCACTTTGTCCCTTTCCAGTGTGTTGGGCCTTGAGTGCTCTTCTTTGCACTAGAATTGAGTCGCTTTTAATGCAGCACTGCCTCTATTTGGCAATGGTATAATGGGTAAATATATAATGTGAGGTTAAAAGGTAAGTTAATAAATACTGAATTAATTTTGTTTGTATGTCCCTATTCTATGAGACCCCATGTCTCCCTAAGGAGCTGTATCTCTGTCTGTATATAAACGAAGGGCAAGAAACAATCAAACCACTCCCCTCAGCTTACCCCAGTGTCCGCATTAACAGGCTGAAGTCAGCTCTGTGTGTAGTGTCTATTAAAACAGACACTGAGTCAGGCTGAGAAACAGCCCAGTGATGACCAAAAAGATCAAATATGGGACAATATTGTCTACCACGTCTTCCAATTTTGAAAAAGTTGGTAGCTTAAAGGGGTGGTTTACCTTTAAGTTACCTTTTAGTATGTCATAGAATGACCAGAATGGCCATGTTCCTGTCTTTTATTCAAATCAGTGCATGGATGCTAGGGTAATATGGAATTTAGCATCCAGATTACTGAAACATGTATTCATTACTTAATTTGACTTACTGACACTACTCCCATATCCCCCACATTACAGTTTTATCTATTTAACTTTTTACTTAAGAGAAAAGTACATTAAAGGAGAAGGAAAGTTGTTTACCACTTGGGGGTGCCAAATGTTAGGCACCCCCAAGTAAATGTATTTACTTACCTGAAACCCTGGCTGGTGCTCCTATCAGCAGAAAACTGCACTGTCCCGGGATTATTCCAGTGAGCACCACGGTGCACTTCTCTTCTGGCTTCTTCTTTTTTTAAATTTCCCAGGGCAGACGCATGCGCAGTAGAATGAAAAAGCTGACTTTTTAGTTAAAGTTCGGCTTTTCACTCCAATGAGCATGCGCAGCCGCAACGAGAAAGAAGAAGCCGGAAGAGGATCACTCTGTGGTGCTCGTTGGAATAACCGCGGGTCGGTTCTGTTTTCTGCTGATAGGAGCACCGACCCGGGGTTTCAGGTAAGTAAATACATTCACTTGGGGGTGCCTAACATTTGGCACCCCCAAGTGATAAAGACTTTCCTTCTCCTTTAAGATTAAAACATCTGAATGAAACAGACCTATATTATATTAAGCTATTAAAGCAGAATCTTTTTTGATGACATTTTTCCTTTACTTAATGCAAGGATTTTGTTTTTCATCTTCCTGAGTAAATAGTGGCACTTCTTTCTATTTTCTTAGTTTCACCAAGAGGAAGTAATGAATTTTCTAGTGACGAATCCTGTCTCTTTGTGCATTTATGTTTATTTGCAGTGATTGCAATCGCTTTCAATATAAGTTGCTTGAAGTCTGCTTTTATCTATCTCTTCAGCCTAACAGGGCTGTGCTAGAGTTAAGAAAAAAAAAAAGAGGAAAATGGATAACAAAATTGTTTTTGCAAAACATTGAAAGCCTTAGGCTTTCTGTTATGTGATTGGCAATTGGCATGCTTTCTAGTTGCCTTATGACAACAGCTAACTATACATGTAATAATAGTATCTTTCTTCATGAGAGATTGTAGATGGTTCTAGCAAAAATGTAACGTGATCATGTTGGTTTATAGTTCACGTTAATATTGCCGTTAAAATTTGATGGGTGTACAGGAAGAATATAAACATTTTCAACCCAAAGTTTTATCATGGCCTGGAGGGTTCCTTGAACGAATAGGCAAAAAATAAACAAATTTATATATATAACAAAAAAACAAAAGAATGAGGTGCACACCAGGAATGTTTTTCAAATAGTTAAAAAAGTTCAATTTTTATTTAATGCATTTGAAAAAAAAATGCATTAAATAAAAATTGAACTTTTTTAACTATTTGAAAAACGTTCCTGGTGTGCACCTCATGCTTTTGTTTTTTAGCATACCGCTATTGAGAGTAGCACCTGGGTCATTCTCTACTTAATGGGGTGCTGAATGCTCATGGACTATATGTGTATATATATATATATATATATATATATATATATATATATATATATATATATATATATATATATATATATATATATATATATATATATGTAATATACATTTTTTTTTTCACAGAAAATAACTTTTGTACAGATCTGTTATCCAAAAACCCAAACGCTCCAAACTATGGAAAGGTCAATTTACATTTTTATAAATGATTTCTTTTTTTCTCTGTAAAAATGAAACCGTACTTTGTACTTGATCCCAACTGATATGTAATTAATTGGAGGCGCAACAATTCTATTGAACCTTACTTTACTGCACCTTAACCCACCCACTCCCTAACCGTATCCGACCCTAACCTGTCTGGCACTTCTATTTATCAGCCTGTGATTGACCCGCCCATCTGTGACATCACAAAAAGGGGAGGGGTGGACAGGTGCATGTCTTTAGATGCTGCTGAACAAGAAGATGGCAAAGGAAGGTTGTGAGGGGAGAGTGGAAAAATATCTGAACCCGCATGCAACGCTCAAATGGTGTGCAAAAGTAGGCCCAAACCAGGCCTGTATTTCCTGTCAAGCTGTTCTCGTGGTGCAGGCAAGCACCAAACTTAGGTGAAATGCAACTTGATGTTGACTTTGGCATGCGCCCCACTCTATCTCAAATCCATGTAGTAGCTTCACCAGCCCAAAGCAAGCAACTCTATACCCTCCTCATCCTTGTTTTCTATTTTTTCTCCATTTCAGTCTCATTGTCTGTCACTAATTTCTGATATCCGACCAATTACATTGTGTTTTTGCAATGCAAAATCTGTATGCATAAATTTTTTTTTCTAAAAAAAAGTATATTTATTCTTTAAGGAAAGAAGTCAAATCAGTTTTAGTCTGTCATGCTCTGAGATTTCTTAGAATTCAGTGGGCGCAAGATACATTTACTGTAAGTTCGAATTGCTTTCCACCATCAAGTGTTCTTTGAAATGTTCTAAAATAAGTGTAATTTTAAGCCCATGAAGTATATTTTTTGGTATATAGCTGTTGTCTGGTTTTTATATGGAGGGCAGGTCACACATTACTGTCTAGCCTTTCACACACACACACAGCTTTATCTGACAATTTAGTTCCTTTTGTAGAAATCTGCAGTACACAACTTGCGGCCAAATTGTTCTCACATTCTTTCGATTTATCTACAGCCAGTAGCACAAACATTTTTCTTTTAAAAGAATAACCCCCCCCCCCCACAGAAGTAGCTGGCTCCATCTTCTGAATCCTTGGGTTTTCGTTGGGTCTGTTCGTGGACACAGAGCTTGCCAGGTCATGCACAATTCAGGGTAATCCAAAAATATCTTCAATTAATTTCCCTGTGATCTTGAAAGGCAAATACAAAAAGTCCTCTGCACCCATCCTCTTACTTTTGTCTGTGTTACCATTTTGTGGTCACAGCCTCATTGCACCTACCAATGGTATACAATTTAGAGGTGAGGACAACTATCTCCATTTTGCCAGTTCGATGTCTTTATGTCTGTATTAATATTTTGAGTTCACATCCTCATTACACCTGCTAATGGTTTAATATTCAGTGGCAAGCCCAACTTTGTTTGGGTGTGGGTAAATCCACTTCTCTGACTTTTTTTTATCAGGAAACTAAACAGGTGAACCCCAAGAAGGGCAGGATCCTGATTGTGCTTTAAAACATTGTGGATGAGATAGCATAATGCCTTTATGTATTCCAAGAGAGTGAAATAAATTAGATTTCCTTCTTAGGATTGGTTAGTAGGATGTATGGGAGCTTCGGCAGACACAGTCTGCAATAGAGTCCTGTACTTATAGGGGCAAATTTACCTACCTCCGAAAATCTGCCAGCGTTGGCTTTGCGCACATCGCAACACTTTTGCCAGGCGTAAATTTGCCTGGACAATGCTAATTTACGAAGATCCGAAGTTGCGCACAGTATACCGAATGCTTGAGAAGTTGTGCTAGCGATAATACGATCAGCAGTTCGAAGTTACGCTAGAGTTGGATAATTTGCATATGGCGTGCAGTTAAAGTACAATGGACGTATATGTTGCAGCAAATACATTACACTACACAAGCCCGGGAAACCTTAATAAAATAAATTAGAGTTATTATATTGCCCTACACATGAGCCCACTGTATAGTTTATGTGCCATATGTAAGGAAATGTAGGGGGGAAGCTGGGTACCCAAAAAAAATGTACGCACTTTTGCAGCCTATCACCCTGAAAAAAGGAAAAGACACCAGTGTTTTTGGGAATCTACTCCATTGCACTTCGCCTGGTCTGAGGTGGCGAAGGCAAGTCTGGCAAAAGAGGAAAGGTCAGTAAAATCAAAAACTTAATGAATTTGCTTTTTTTTTTTAAATGAGGCTCAGCTACCCAGTACTCTTCTTAGGGTTCTTGCACTTACAGTATGTTCTTTGTCAACATAAATGACCACTGATTTCACATGGGAACTACTGTATCTGAGAGTAGAAGAAAGGTTTTATGGTAAGGATTTAAGAGAGTTTAACTACGAAGTTGTAGAATTTTCTTCATGAAACAGTTGTACTAAGAGATACATTTTATGTTTCAAGATAGACTTGATGGACTATGTAACAGTGTGCTTTTTAATCCATTGGATTTTCATATTTATACTACCTTCATTTTAGGGCCTTGCTGTATGATCAAATAACATGCTCAGTATGTCTTCATTTATTCCTTTCATAGGGAATAGTTTCATAGTTTGGGATTCATTGCAAGTCTTTTTTCCACTGCGGGGGCTCATAGAATAAAAACTGCTTCCCAACTGAGTTATCAAGACACTGTTCTCTGTGTGAAATTGATACTGAAATCTGCGTGACAGTTGGTTCCTGGGGCTTAAGTTAAACCGCTTCAAGTTGAAAGAGCCACCTACTTTTTGAAAGTTTTACATTTAAAGTAATTCTCTGAGAGATGAAGCCTTTAGACATATAAACAATGAGAGCGGCTCCCCTCCAGTGCATACATTGATGTTTTAAATCAGAAACCACAGATGAAATTGAAAAAAAGGCTAAATTATTTCATTTGTATAAACGTTAGGTTCTTCAAAGTTATGTTGATCCATAGAAACGGACATGTGATTGTTCTGCTGCTTTTTATTAAGTTAAATTAGAGCTTATGAACATTTGAGGGAATGCCCCAGCACAAAGCAATGTTTGTAATTTCTGTTTTATAACTTTGCCAGTGTGCATAAAATTATAAAAAATATAATTATAATGTATTTCAGTTACATCCCCAATACAGGTGCTGGGTGGCTCCGACCGCTAAGATTTGGGGCAAAGAAAGAGAATTTGAGTCCTAACCAGTTAGCTCACAATTTTAGCACATGATTTCAGTCACATGGTTAGAATTTAGTATAATGTAGATAAATCATTGTAAAACTTTTGCAATTGGTCTTATTTTTTTCATATACATATGTAAAATCAAACACACCATTAATATGTAATAAAGCCGCTACCTCTTGGGCCCAAGAAACCATGCCCAAGGGCTTTTACACACAAGCTTTTTTTTTTTTATTGGAAAGCAGGTAAGATCCAGTGCAAGGAGGCTATATTTATTGTGGTGCATACTCTGTCTAGAAGCCTATTAATTTTTTTAATGGAAACTACCTGCTTACAGTGGCGCCTGTCACCAGAGGGGTTCCATTAAATCTAAAGACAGCCTCCTTGCCAGTGGCGTAACTAGATGTTGCTGGGCCCCACAGCAAATTAATTTTAGGGCCCCCAACATATCCAGTGTTTGTCCTGTTTTACCAATATATGTTCAAATTGCTCATCAATGAGAGCCTCATGGGGCCCCCTGTACCTCCTGGGCCCCCCTGCAGCCGCAGGGTCTGCTTCCTCTGTAGTTACGCCCCTGCTCCTTGCCATAATTCAGGTGTCACTTTATGTGCCACAAACCTTGGTCTGATGTGTGGTTATTAGCATAATTGTTTTAGCAACTATATTTCATGTTACATTTCTGCTGGGAGAGAAGCAGCATAGACATATTTTAAATGCCTTCAAATTCTTTGCTCTAGTCCCAATCTGTGCTCTGGTCCTTAACACTCTTACAATTACTTCTTATTGGAATAAAATGACAACCGTTTCTGTTCTGTGTTTTTAATGGAAAACGCCCAAATGCTCTGAAGTACTAAAATCTTCTACAATTCAGTCTTTTTTTTCCCCCAATGTGTACGCCCTAGATAGTAACTCTGCACCCATCGGGCATCTTTTAATTGCAAACCAAACAAAGTCATGCTAACATAGAGGATGCTTTATTGTTTGAATTCAGAAAGTAGTCTGCCATGAAACAATATTATTAAGCAAACATTAATGTTTCCTAATCAGCTGTGATTAACAGAATTTATGCCTGGGATGTGACCATCCTTTGTTAATGGTATGGTGTGACCTTATACCATCTGCATATTGTGCACCCGTATGCCATCTTCCATCTCGCACAGTCATCTTTTGTTTCCTTTTAAAGTAATTGTTCAGTATAAAATAAAAACTGGGTAAATAGAGAGGCTGTGCAATAAAAAAAATGCTAATATTAGTTAGTTAGCCAAAAATGTAATGTATAAAGGAGTGGCTGGATGTGTAACATAATAGCCAGAACACTACTTCCTGCTTTACATATCTATTGGTTTCCACTGATTGGTTACCAGGCAGTCAATCAATGACTGCATGCTAAGGATTAGTTGCAAACACTCACTGAACAGTTATGTCCCATGTGGCCCCCCTTAAAGTCGCTGACTAACTAAGAGCTTAAAAGCAGGATATAGTGTTCTTTTATGTTAGACATCCGCTCACTCCAGCTAACTAACTATATTGGAAATATTTTTATTTTTGCAGCCTACCTATTTACCCAGTTTTAATTTTTAGACTGAATTGTTCCTTTAATGATGAGCAGTTGGGATGATCGAAATATTTTTCCTTATTTCCCTGTTAAAATAACACCCATAAACTATAATGCACAGTAAAATAAATTTTGCACGGTTTGATGCCCATCGACTTCAATTGCCTTGGCCCCTTTTTAGCCATTTGCAAATTTTTGACAAAGCAAAACGGGTTAAATTCACCTATTACTATACAGTACTGACCAGTAATGACCGGCAATGAGCTGTTCTATGGATTGCAGTACTGTTGAGATTTGAGCTTTTTCATTATATTAATCAAACTTTGCTGCTTCTTCACGTGGGTGTAAGATAATGTGCACAGTACTTGAATTGGGGTAAAAAGGGGGATTGATGCTATTTGCACTAAAAATAAGCCACTCTCAAAATTATAAGCAACACCTAGGGGCACATTTACTTAGCTCGAGTGAAGGATTCGAATGCAAAAAAATTTGAATTTCGAAGTGTTTTTTTGGCTACTTCGACCATCGAATTGGCTACTTCGACCTTCGACTACGACTTTGAATCGAACGATTCGAACTAAAAATCGTTCGACTATTCAACCATTTGATAGTCGAAGTACTGTCTCTTTAAAAAAAACTTCGACCCCCTACTTCGCCACCAGAAACCTACCAAACCTCAATGCTAGCCTATGGGGAAGGTCCCCATAGGCTTTCTAAACTTTTTTTGGTCAAAGGAAAAATCGTTAGATCGATGGATTAAAATCCCTTTTTCCTTCGATCGAACGAATTGCGGTAGATCCTTCGACTTCGATATTCGAAGTCGAAGGATTTAACTTCGACAGTCGAATATCGAGGGTTAATTAACCCTCGATATTCGACCCTATGTAAATCTGCCCCCAACTGTTATAATAAGCCTCATCCACCACCACTTTCTGGCTTCAGCTATTTTAAAGTCATTTTGCCATTTTCATTTTGGTATCTCTTTCTAATGAACAGTTTAATGTCCAGTATACATATATTTAAGTATGTGGCCTGTATGGACCCCAAAATTAAAATTGATTATATGACTTTTCTTGGCTGCCAATCCTGCCAATTAAGCTTCTGGAAACACAGCACCTTGCCTGTGTATTAACACATAACACAGTACAAACCAGCTTATTCTATATTACCCTATTCTATATTACCCCCATGTCATTCTCATATACTGTATCATTCTCTCACCATTTCTCTATCTACTACCATTCTTGTCTACTTCTCTCACAGTAATCCTTTCTCTTCTTCTATATACTCTTTTAACTTTTTAAAGGAGAATTAAATTCTGAAAATGAATATAGCTTACAAATCCCATATTTTATATACTGAACTTTTTGCAACAGCCTAAAGTTTCATCTTCTGAAAAGCAGCAATATTCCAGGACTTCAAACTCCCCTTTCACACAACATTTCAGGGGTTCATCCCACTTTCTCATGTGCTCTCCACTTGCACTTGAGAAAGGGGGGTGAACCCCCGAAACATTGTGTGAAGCTCTTTTTTTTGTTTTATACTAGGCACCGTTTCTGAGCTATAAGTAGTAGTGATGGGCGAATTTATTCACCAGGCGCGAATTTGCGGTGAAAAAGGGGACATTTTTGAAGATAATATTAATTTAATTTTTAGACCCAAATAAAACCAGCACTATGTATTGTTCATTATTGCCTACAAAATTAAGGGTTTTATTTAACATATCCTATATGTCTTTTTTTTTTTTAACCTGCCTATTTTCTTTGCATGCAGGAGTGGCAAGGAGCTAAATAAAACTTTGGTATTTAGATAGAAAAAGTTCTGGGATTCAAAATTTTTTTCTTCCCTGAGAGAATGCTGTTTCACAGAAATAGTGTAGGGATGGCATCCCTCCCCAATTACAGCTCTGACTGTACACCATTATGACCCTAGTTGTTAAAAGCAGGGTGTGTCAATTTAATTGACTAACATTGTGCTGTATTTTTGAAATTTTTTGAGTTTTTGTATAGTTATAAATACAGAGCAGGTATGTCCTCATTTGAAGTGATCATTATAAGCTCATGAAAACTGTCTGTTGGAGGGAAGGTTTGCTACGTGGATTAATAATAATGCTCATGAGTTGACGATTATCCTTTGATGATTTAAGAGTATTCAAACGCACTGGAGCAATCTAAGTTGATAATAATCTTTTTTTCTAATGAAGATTACTCTTCAGCCAGTGTTCCAAGAATATCTAGGACATTACAAGTGCTCAATTCCACATTTTGCCTTTATAAGCTGTGCTTCCAGGGGTGTCAGAAGAGCAGATAAGAATGTTCCCAATATCTCACTGGCCTTTCAGCTGGTACACCCAGCCCCTATAGTTTTGGAACCACTGCTGTAAGGGCTATAGCACACATGATGGTCTTTTAATCAAAATTCTCAAGCAGTGCCCCCAGTTATCTGCTATAGGCAGCCAATTTCCAGTTTTTTCCATGGTAAGCGGTAACAGAATATTAAGGGAATTTGGACTCATGTGAATAAAAATATTATTATACTTTTAATTTAATACAAATAGAACTATTCCCTGGAATGGATAATATATTCATTCTTAAAGGGATATTGTCATGGAAAAAAAATTTTTTTTCAAAATGAATCAGTTAATAGTGCTGCTCCAGCAGAATTCTGCACTGAAATCCATTTCTCAAAAGAGCAAAAAGATTTTTTTATATTCAATTTTAAAATCTGACATGGGGCTAGACATTTTGTCAATTTCCCAGCTGCCCCCAGTCATGTGACTTGTGCCTGCACTTTAGGAGAGAAATGCTTTCTGCCAGTCTGCTGTTTTTCCATCTCAATGTAACTGAATGTGTCTCAGTGGGACATGGGTTTTTACTATTGAGTGTTGTTCTTAGATCTACCAGGCAGCTGTTATCTTGTGTCAGGAAAGCTGTTATCTGGTTACCTTCCCATTGTTCTTTTGCTTGGCTGCTGGGGGGAAAAAGGGAGGGGGGTGATATCACTCTAACTTGCAGTACAGCAGTAAAGAGTGACTGAAGTTTATCAGAGCACAAGTCACATGACTGGGGGCAGCTGGGAAATTGACAATATGTCTAGCCCCATGTCAGATTTCAAAATTGAATATAAAAAAATCTGTTTGCTCTTTTGAGAAATGGATTCAGTGCAGAATTCTGCTGGAGCAGCACTATTAACTGATTCATTTTGAAATTTTTTTTTCCCCATGACAGTATCCATTTAATGCATTTTTCACGATTCTCATAACGTGAATTTAGAACTATGAAACACATTAAGGACTAACTCTGCATTTCTTTGTACCAGAGAAAACCCCTGCATTTGTTCTTAAAGTATTACAATAAAGCTTTAATTCACTGTATTGTTTTTCTGCTCAGAGATCAGCCTATGCCACCTGTAAAGTTAAAGTACCTCTGGCCAGTTTTTTGCATACATCATGCAGACTGAAAGATGCTTCCATTGGGATTCAAAAATGTAACAATAGGAATAGTAGAGCCAGTAACTTTTGAGGGCCCAGTTGTATATAGAGCATGGTGGGGGCTTTCAATGCTGTTTAGTCAAAATGTACTAAAGAAAACACTTAAGGGTTGCTGAAGGCTCAGTACTTGCAATGTATGCTGTTGAAAAAAAGATATCATGGCAAAATCGTGAAGAAAACCGAGATTTCTGTAATAAACAGTATATTATTAGTAGTGAGTACAACGCTTTGCTTAATAATTCACCAGTTTGCTGGTTTTGCTGTCTCTTATTTTTACAAATTGGCAGTAAAGATCAGTGGGGAGAATTTTCTCTTGGCTGATCTATACCCCCCCTTTGAATCATGAATACATACTATTAATAATGCATCAGTCTTAACGGAGAAGCTATGTCTTGGGAGAGGCAGGGCAAGAGATATTATGCAAGATTTCTTTGTTGGGATCAGAGAATCCTCATTTGGTCTGCTTACCCCCTTGGGGACATGAATGCCTGTTATGTTAGAAATAAAGGGATTCTTTAAACAAGAAAAGTAAAATTCCCAGACTGCCATCTCTTTATAACCAAATTAGCCTTTGCTTCCAGTTCTCATTTCTTGTTAATCTCGCTACATAATCAAGAGTTAATTACAACTGAGAATGGGTTTTTATACCCAGAGTACATATACATTCAAATTCTTCATCTGATGTGAGCTTCTTTTTCTGGCAAACAGTTACCCATTGACCTTTCTGTCAGTTTTATGTAGTGTAAAGACTAGATCTGGCAGAAAGCCACAGAACATATTTAACTTCTCATTGGCAAATATGAAAACTCTAATGAAGAAAAACAGCTTTAGATGTGCTTTTTTTTGTACTTTGGATTTATGAATATGTCAGTAAAGTGTTCCTCTAGTCGGTACTGAAGTGCTCTTGTTTGAATGGCTTGTACTTTGAAAGCCCCCCCCCCAAATATATAGCATTTTAAAAGTAGGCAACTTATTGATTGTTGTGGGCTGCTGCACCTGGGCAAACTTGTTCTTTTTAATATAAAAATTTTTAAATGATAAGAACCATTTACAAGGATATAAGGATATAATTGACAGGTTATTCAAGGCTCTTGTCCTATAAATTATATCCTAATAAATGGTGCTTAATGATACAGAATTCATTATATTTCCTCCAAGTTCTTCCCCTGTTCTTCAGATCTCACATTTAATAACTTTACATTCTATTCGACCAGACAGGCACTCTGCCTAGGAGTTATCTTAGATGCGCATCTGTCTTTTTCACCACATATCCAAACACTTGCAAAATCTTGACCGTATCTCTGTTCAGACACAACCAAAACACATATTCAGTCTCTTATTATCTCCAGCCTGGATTACTGCAACCTACTTGTAATTGCAGGTATTCCAACAAATTGCCTTTCACAACTCCAATATGTACTAAAAGCTGCTAGACTCATTCATCTCACTCACTGCTCAACATCAGCTGCTTTACGTTACAATAGGGGGTATATAATTCTCTTTATATTTTTCCCTATGTGGTGGCTATTTCATCCCACTTAAATAAAAACTGGTTTTGATGCAGGTCATGAATAGGAATGGAAAAAGATGTCTGAATGCAGAATACCTGATATCAGATCAGTAAACCAGAAATAAAAAAGGTATGGTAAATGAAAAAAAAATTTAAATAAACTTATATTGAAGTCTTATCACTTAAAACAATGTATCCATTCTGCTACCCTTCCCCTTGTCAAGGATTAGGTAGGGGGAGCTGTGGAGACTGAAGGGAAAGGGCGAGTCCTTGAGGCAGGAGCTGTATGTGCCCAGGGAACACTTGAAGGAAAGCAGGAACAGGTTGATGAGGGCGAAGAGTCAGTCTGGATCAGGTGCAGAACAGGACGGAGAGGGCGAAGATCAGGACTGGACAGGAAGAAGAGGGCGACGACTCAACAGGAACAGACTGGACGGGGCAGGAGTGGAACAGGAACAGACTGGATGGGACAGGACGGTGCGGGCGTAGATCAGATCAAACTGGGGATAGAGTGCAGAGGGAGACTGGAGCGGATAGCAAGACAGGAGCAGAAGGAGATTAGAGTGGATAGCAGAAGGAGACTGGAGCAAGATAGCAGAAGGAGACTGGAGCAAGATATAGCAAGAGGAGACTGGAGCAAGATATAGCAAGAGAGGACTGGAGCAGGATATAGCAAGAGAGGACTGGAGCAGGATATAGCAAGAGGAGACTGGAGCAGGATATAGCAAGAGGAGACTGGAGCAGGATATAGCAAGAGGAGACTGGAGCAGGATATAGCAAGAGGAGACTGGAGCAGGATATAGCAAGAGGAGACTGGAGCAGGATATAGCAAGAGGAGACTGGAGCAGGATATAGCAAGAGGAGACTGGAGCAGGATATAGCAAGAGGGGGGTACAAGGCAGGGTCGGAAAGCAAGAATCAGGAATAGGCAAGACAAGATCAGTACAAGGTGAAGTCAGGGCAAGGTACAAGGTGGAACAGGAAGCAGAAGTCAGGAACAAGCAAGGCAGGATCGGATCAAGGTCAAGGCTGGGAAGGTACAAGATAAGGTAAAGCAGGACAAGACAAGGACAGGCAGGCAAGGCAGAATAATAAGGGAAAAGGGGCAAGAGCTAGAACTACCTAGTTAGGGGCGCTGCCGCAGTACTAGGAAAACCATACAATGCTCTGGCAAGGAGTGGTCTGAGTGCTGCCCTTAAATAGGGAAGATTCAGCCCTGATTGGCTGATTAAGCTAGGCAGCAGCTGGGTTGGGGCTGTAGATGCCAAACAGGCTGCAGCTGAGCTGGGGCTGGAGAGGCCAATCAGGCGGCAGCTGGGCTGAGACTGCAGAGGCCAGGTTACACATAGCGAGCAACCCTACAGGCTGCTCACCTGGCCAAATGTTTAAGGTATCGAGCCAGAAACCCAAAGGTCCCCGGCTCGAATCCCAGCAATACCTAACACCCCTTACCTTCCCATCATGGCTGGGGGTCTTCTCCCCATTAGTTCAACCACTGTTTAGGTAATTATTCAATCTTTACGTTTGGCATTAAGTACTCTATTCAGGCAGGTAGCATACAGTATCCTTGGCACATGTTGCTTCCAGAGGTAGTTTGGTAGTGTTGGGATATTTTTGGGCAAATAGTGCTAACACTTTTTCAGCATATTGACTTAATGAATTATATTGTTCCATTGATGTCTGCATAGTCATTAGCTTTCTGACCGTATCTCAACTGTAATCTATTATCCTTTAATGGCAAATAAAGTGATGCCATTTTGTACTTTTTTAAATTCTCCTTAGCTTTCAAGTTGAAATAATTTTAGTTTTTCAGCTTCTTATTTTGCATAATTGCAGGTTTTTGAGTCATAATCTTCTTGCTGAGTTTGCATTAGTTAAGTACTCTTTTCTCCCCCACTCTGCTGTTTAATTCTATTAGAGAACTTTTTTTGCTTCAGTGTGCTAACCATTAAAGTAAAATAGCCCTGTTTTGTGAGCAAAGTAAAATCTTCACTGCAGAAATGCCTCTCGAGGGAATGCATGTTATACTGATCTTAATGCAGTAAATTTGCAAGTAATAAAATTGCTTACCTGTGGTGTAGATGTTTTGTAGGAGATACATGGGCACTACCATCAGGTAGTCATGACATTGATAGGCCCTGGTGTAAAGTCCTCTATAGACCCATGGGAAAACTCCTCAGTTCGTTTAGTAGTGACGAAAATATAGACCTTTGGGGATATGTTTGGCTTTAATGTGTTGCAGTGACCAAGCTTAGGATTGTTATGGATTGTATAAAGAACACAACACTGTTACTTTTCCTGTTCCAAGCTAAAAAGAACGTGTTAAAAAATGGCTTTAGCCTTGTACTCATATCTAAGTATATGTACAAAACTCAATGAAAAAGAGTCCTTTATTTGGTATTAAAACCACAAGTACAATATGATCTCCTAGGCAAATGTACAACCCTTTCATTAATTCATTTATTCATCCACTCAGTTATGATAATGCAATTGGTGTTCAAAGAGGAGTAGCATAAATAATACATGAATTATTAAAGAAAATTTGATTATGCAAAAGTCTAATTTCCCAGCTTATGCAAACTCATATCCTAGCTTCTTGTTTTAAATTGTTCAGGGTAGACTTTTTGAGTCTTTTTAATAGTGTTTGACTATTTCAGATCCTTTGGAATAATATAGGATCTCTTGCCAAGAAGATTATGGGGGTTATTTATCAAAGGTCGAATTTATATGAATTTTTTTTGACTCTAATAAATTTGAATGTACTCACAACTCGAATGAAAAAAATTGAATGTCTAATATTTGATTGATTAGTCCCGACCTGAAAATTCGAATAGAATTCGAATAAAATTTGCAATGAGTTTTCCTCCATAAAAAACCTTGAATGTCAGGAAGGCAATTAACATATTCAAATGGTTCAATAGACCTCTGCCATTGACTTGTAAATGAACTCTGCAGGTTTTAGGTGGTGAATATTAGAATTTTCTACAGTTTCCATGGTCGAGGTGTGATAAATCTCACGTTCACATTACATTCAAGCTGGTTCTTTTAAATTCGAATTTGTGAGTTTTGACACAAAAAAAATTCCAAAATTCTAATTCACCATTCAAACCTACACCTAAGTGTATCTTTGCTCATCTTTCCCAGAATCTTACCTGCCACAGCGCATCATTATATAGTATTTCCATTAGCAATTTTATCTGCAAAGAAAAAAGTCCTTTTAGGTCAATGGCACTTGTGGAGAATGTAGATCTTGTGACTTTTACTAGCTGGGGAGTGTTATGGCCTTGTCAGAGTAGTTTAGCCAAAATTAGTTTTTGTGTATAATATAGACAAGAGTCTCCATGAATAAAATAAATTAGTATTTTCATACATCCTTTTTAACATAAACCTGTCTCACCAGATTCTTGCTATCTGACTATAATGTCCTGAACAATGCACTAAAAAATACGAACACTCAAAAACCTCTAAAAATTGTTTTTTTTTTAAAAAAAAATTCTAAAAACTTTTAAAAGTTTGAATTGATTAAAAGCTGTCCAGTCAGATCTGTGCAGCTCCCATTGACTTCTATAGAACTTCGACAACTTTTTCTAGCCTAAGTTTGGCATAAGAGCTTTTCGTTGTCTTTACACTTCATAAATCTCACATCTCACAAGTAAATATAGGAAAACCACAAATTTTCCACAAAAAAGGGATTACATTTTTGTCATAAATGGGCCCCTTAGTGTAATAATGCTTGTGCGGAGGGGATGCCCATCCTTCTCCTTTGTTCAAGCCAAAAAATGTCTTAGATTCGCGCTTGCATCACTTATGGGTTTGATGCGAGTGCCAAGTCTGATGTCATTGCACTTGGCGCGAAATTCAAATATTTAAAGGTGCCAGAACTCTCTCCCTGATCCTCTCACTATAAGACCTGGTGGCATCCTAGTAGTGGAGAGCTCCTCCTGAAGCGAAAGGTGGTTGTTATAGGCGTGATCTGAGGCCTGGATACCATTTGTAACACTTGGTGGCAGATTTATCAACTGAGATTAGCACTCTCCACTCTCTTTCCATTCCTATGGGATTTTTAAAATTGTATTTATCAATGGAGTTGTTTTAAAAATACTAAATTATTGATACAAGAGAACTCACCATGAACATACAGATTACCAGCACTATGTTCTTAATCTTGCTGTTCTTTTACAGATTATTATGTCATTTTTTCATTGTATTATGCTGTAAGCAGATATGGATAGGATAATGGACGTACTTGTTCAGTGCACAAACATGGAGCCAAATTTACACAGATCAGCTGTTTACTGGGTTAGGACCGGTTATGGTGGGTTAGGATTGGCCTGGATTGTGAAAACCAAATAAAATATTTCAAATTAGGATTGGCCTGGGTTAAATACTTTTTTACAAGCACATCAATAATCAGTAAACTTTTTATTAACTAAGGTAGGTTGGACGTTGACAAATGTAATAATCACAGCCTTCACATTTTTCACCAAGAAAATAAAAGCATACTCAAACTAATACAATTTTCTGATACAGTTGCATTTTTGAGTCTAAGATAATGGCAGTGATACTGAGAACAGCAATACATTAAGTTGCTTAGAGGTTGTTCCTTTCTTCCCTGCTATGAAATGGAAGCATGCTTCTAAATCATGAGCGATTGAGAGCTTTGTTGAGTAAATGCAACAAAGTGTGCCTTACATAAATTCTGCCTTCCATAGTACTAAGTCTGAAATGTTTTGTAAATGGAAATTTTCCTGAACCTTCCACCCACGTTAATGTTATTATAATCTCTGCAGATGTTTTTGAGTTAATAGCAGAAATAAGAGATTGCTCTGATATGATTTATACTGTTTCATTTTGTAGTGACGCATGTTGGTTTATTCTTTCACTGAGCATAATTAAAGATGCTGTTGGAATTCTATATATTAGTGCTAGATTGTTTAGAAACATGGAATTTAAGAGCAGATAACATTCATTTTCTACAGTATTAATTTTTCATCTGACTTCTCCAAAAATCAGTCTTAGATTTCTAAGCTTGCTCTATTTTTTGCACCCTAATCCGGAGATAAACTTGATTATACTGTTTAATGCAGCTTATAATTGTGAAGAGCATACCAAGTTCAGAAATGTTTAAAAGAGATGTAAACCCCAAGAAAAGAAATTGTGTTTCTAAGCAGCTTTTCGATTTACAGTACATTAAATTAATTTCAATTGGCTTTAAAATTATCTTCAAATATAACTGCTATTAAAAGCAGTATATCGTAAAACCTTAATTTTACATCCCCTGGTTTTAAGTTTTCCCTCACTTTACCTATTTTTTAGTGGTCCCACCTATATGTTATGCATAATACATTTTCCTGATTTTAAATTTTCCCTAATTTTACATGATTTTATTCTGGTCCCTTGAAAAATTTAAAATGGGGGTTCTACTGTAAGTCTGTTTTCTCATTGGTACAGGTATGGGATTCATCATCCAGAAACCTTTTATTCAGAATGCTTAAAATTACAGAATGGCTGTCTTCCATAGACTCCATTATAATAACATAATCCAAATGTTTAAGAAAGATTTTTTTCTCTGTAATAATAAAACAGTACTTTGTACTTGATCCAAACTAAGATATAATTAATCCTTATTGGTAGCAAAAACAGCATATTGGGTTTATTTGGGGGTACATTTACTAAGCTCGAGTGAAGGATTTGAAGTTAAAAAACTTTGAATTTCGCAGTTTTTTTTGGGTACTTCGACCATCGAATAGGCTACTACGACCTTCGACTACGACTTTGATTCCAACGATTCGAAGTAAAAATCGTTCGACTATTCTACCATTCGATAGTCGAAGTACTGTCTCTTTAAAAAAAACTTCGACTACCTACTTCGGCACTTTAAACTTACCGAGCTACAATGTGAGCCTATGGGGACCTTCCCCATAAGCTTTCTAAGCTTTTTCTGATCAAATGGAAAATCCTTCGATCGATGGATTAAAATCCTTTGAATCGTTCGATTGGAAGGATTTAATCGTTTGATTGTTTCCTTTTGATCTTTCGATCGAAGTATTTGCGGTAAATCCTTTGACTTCAATATTCAAACTCGAAGGATTTTACTTCGAGGGTCGAATATCGAGGGTTTATTAACCCTCGATATTCGACCCTTAGCAAATGTGCCCCTACACGTTTGCATGATTTTCTATTAGAGTTAAGTTCCAACTTATGGAAAGATCCATTATCCGGAATACCCTTGGTCCGGAGCATTCTGTATAATTGGTCCCATAACTATAGTTCTATTATTTTGAAACTATTCGGCAGAAACTAGCTGATTACAAAATCTTTGAATTCGGATCTGCTACATGTAAGAAAAAGTATGTTGAAAAGTTTGTTACTTGTAATAAAATCTTCTTTCATTACGCAAACTTTATTTTTAGGTTTATCTGTCCTTTATTTAGCAGTAGGTATGCTGGAGACACAGGCATTTCAGCAGAAGGCTCAGTGTGATGAGCTACTTTATGATTCCAATTGATCAATCTGCACAAGTAACACTTTCTGGTTATCCTGATATTTAACTCTTATCCCTGGTCTTAAGCTTCAGGTGCTATTTGATATTGCTTGGTCTCGCAAGTAGCAAGCTGAGAAGAAATGGAGTAGCTATAATGTGCAAAGAGATGGGCAAACAGGAGATGTCCTGGCACTTTAGCAGAAGGCTCTGCTCTACTGGCTGCAATTTAATTTGCTTTCTTTCACTTACCATTTAAAATATCATTGGATTTGTTGGTGTTATATTGCAAAATAATTGGCCTAGGGTGGCATAAATGATAAATCCAGGCTTGGCTGCACTTTCTAGGCTTGCAATTGAGTTTGAAGATACAGGTATGGGACCTGTTATCCAGAATGCTTGGGACCTAGTGCGTTGTGGATAACATATCTTTACGTAATTTGGATCTTCATACTTTAAGTCTACTAGAAAATCATGTAAAAATTAAATAAACCCAAAAGGCTGGTTTTGCTTGCAACAATATTAATTTTATCATAGTTGGGATCAAGTACAAGCTACAGTTTTATTACTACAGAGAATAAGGTAAACATTTTTGAAAAAGTTTGGAATATTTGATCATGATGGAATCTATGGGAGTCGGCCTTTCCTTCATTCAGAGCTTCCTGGATAAAGGGTTTCCGGATTATCTGTATAGTAACTCCCTAATCAGAGGCCAAATGATGTGAAAGAAATCTCAATAGCAACTGTGACACTCACTCAATTACTGATAATGTGGGGAATATGAAGCACATTTTTTAGTTATAGGCAAAACTTGAGGGCACATTTAATAAGCTCGAGTTAAGGATTTGAAGTTAAAAAAGTTAGAATTTCGAAGTTTTTTTTTGGTACTTCGACCATCAAATAGGCTATTACGACCTTCGACTTCTATTCGAACCATTCGAACTAAAAATCGTTCGACTATTCGACCATTCGATAGTCGAAGTACTGTCTCTTTAAAAAAAACTTTGACTACCTACTTCAGCACTATAAACCTACCAAGCTACAATGTTAGCCAATGGGGACCTTCCCCATAAACTTTCTAAGCTTTTTTTGATCAAAGGAAAATCCTTCGATCGATGGATTAAAATCCTTCGAATCGTTCGATTTTTCCTTCAATCATTCGATCAAAGTATTTGCGGTAAATCCTTCAACTTCGATATTCGAAGTCGAAGGATTTTACTTTGAGGGTCAAATTAACCCTCGATATTCGACCCTTAGTAAATGTGCCCCTTAGGTAGAATGAAAGCAGTACTGTGCTTAACACCTTCTGTGAGGCTATTCCATTTAGAATAGAGAATTTAGTTTGTCTGCTTATGTATGGATTGTATGGATGGGGCTGTCAAATTAACATATCTCAGCATTGTATAAATAAACCGTTGGTTTTGCTTTTGTCTTTCAGGTAACGCTTGCTTCATCCTATTGGTCGCTTCATGCCCCTGCTATTGAGATGGCTGAAAATTCCAACCAGTATGGCAGCTTTGCTTTTGTGTCTGCAGCTGTTGGTTTTTCTGGGGGCAGGCTTTGTATACTTGGCTGACCAGCTGCTATCAGCTCTGGTAAGTAGCAATTTTGTGTTCACCATTACTTGGAGCAGTTCTTGATAAGATCCCTTGACACAAATGAAAATGGCTATTGATTATTGTTATTGCATTATCTTTTCTTATCAGGTCCCTCATGGCATTTTTTATCTGTCACATAAACCAACACCTACTTTTCATTTTCAGGACCATGAATATTCATGGAAATTCAACAGAAAGTTCAACAAGTTAAGATAATGGCACATGGGGTATTTCGACTTACAGGTATCACCATTTACTAGCAAAAAGCCATCATATAAAAATGGTATATCAAATCATTCTGCCTTTTACACTCTTTAGGGTAGGGACACACTGGGCGATTTGGGGGAGATTTAGTCGCCTGGCGACTAATCGCCGCGACTTTTCTCCCCGAATGCCTCCCCTCGCTCTGCGCCTGGCTAAAATGAAAAATCGCCTGCGCTAATCACACGCGGCGATTCGTTTTCCGAAGTCGCCCGAAGTTTCCTCGTGAGGCAACTTCGGGCGATTTCGGAAAACGAATCGCCGCGTGTGATTAGCGCAGGCGATTTTTCATTTTAGCCAGGCGCAGAGCGAGGGGAGGCATTCGGGGAGAAAAGTCGCGGCGATTAGTCGCCAGGCGACTAAAACTCCCCAAATCGCCCAGTGTGTCCCTACCCTTAGTTTGTAAAAGTTGCTGTAGTTGGGCTCTGTTTGCTTTTGCTGTCCTTATCAAGGATAAACCTCTGTAATGTAAATTGTTTGGCCCCTGGAATCACCTTTAAGGTTGCTGCCTATCTGGCTATCACCTTAAAGGAGAACTAAAGCTGAACTAAAAAAGTAGACTATAACAAGCAAGGGAAAGTTGTGCTCACCACTAATTTTTAAAACCATTAGGCGGGGGTGCAATGAGGCTGTGACCACAAAATACATATAGACAAATACAAGAGTCCTCTGCACTCAACCCATTATCAATATAATTAAGACAGAGACATTTTGTGCATACTGCTACTAAAAAATGCCTTACCCTTTAAACAAAACAGGGATTGTTTGTCCATATATTGTAGACTAGAAATTTTGTACATTATGTTTTGGTACCAGCCCAAGGTAACCACAACCCTTTAGCAGTAAGATCTGTTCTCCAAAGATGCCCCAGTAGCTCCCCATCTTCTTTTCTGCTGATTCACTGCACATGCTCTGTGTTGCTGTCACTTACTGAGCTTAGGGGCCGACTCAAAATATACAGTACACATAGAACAGAAACATCATAATATAAGGATGATTAATAGTGCAACTAACACCACAAATTAATAATCTGCCCTGTAACATCATCTTATATTACAGAGCAAATTAATTTTTTTCTTGATAATTAGCAATGACCCCTAAGTTTCGCTTCTCAACAGCTGCTCAGAGCCCACTGAGCATGTGACAGACACTTTCCAAGATGGTGACCCCCTGTGACAGGTTTGAAGTCCTGGAACATTCCTGCTATTGAGATGCTGAAACTTAAGGCTGATGCAATAAGGTCATTATATACAATATGACATTTTAGCCATATTCATTTTTAAGGTTTAATTCTTCTTTAAGGTTGACACCTGTCTAGTTTTGAATCTGAACAGTTTCCAGTTTCCAGTCCCTAAAGCCTTGTGTAGTACGTAAAAAATAACTGTGTTATATAGCAAATTGCTTCTGAAATTGTACTTCACACTTTATTAAGTAAAATGAGAGTGGGATGGTAATTAATTCAGAAATGGTACAGAGTTTTTAATTGATAATACAATATATATATATATATATATATATATATATATATATATATATATATATATATATATATATATATATATATGTGTGTGTGTGTGTGTGTATATATATATATATATATATATATATATATATATATATATATATATATATATATATATATATATATATATATATATATAACTTCCAGACGAGTATCCGCACTCCAAGGTCAATCTTAAATAGAAGCGAGGTGCACGGTAAATCTTGTATACACCAATGATTTTCAGACCAGCACTCCCTTTTATGCTTGAAAAAGGTCCCAACAGTCCCAACGTTGGATAATGATGCAACAATAAAAGATTATTTGTTTTACATAAAAGGGAGTGCTGGTCTGAAAAACATTGGTGTATATATATATATATATATATATATATATATATATATATACTTTAATATTTCTATGACTTATATAAATAAATATAACACATATTAAATTGTGTTTTTCAAGGTAGTTTCCCTTTAACTAGACACCTAGAACATTTTGGTTTTTTTTTGGTGGCTTCTTTGTTTAAAGCTGTTTGCCTGGGTTTGACTGTTGTGAAACTAAAACAAAAATGTCAAGAACAAGCCCTCTACATTTTGCAGCACCAATCTCCCCCCCAACATCACTCCCCTCCCCCCAATGTGAATGCCCCTCAGACATCAACTTTTCTCACAGTGTCAGGGTTTGATGTCGTTCCTAGCATCACCTTGTCCAGTTCAAGCTAGTAAATATATTTTAATCAGGACTGGATAAAAATAATTTTAATGTTAGAATAGAATCCCAAACTGAAATGACACTAAAAATTATTATTGAAACATTGCCTGCATTCAGGGTTCTCACTGTTATTAGCAGGAGCTGATACAGTGCATAAAAAGTCGCCCTATATAGTCGTTGTAAATACACAGACACCCACAAAAGTACAGAACGGCGAGCAAAATCCTTATGTGCAGAAATAATTCAAGTGAAAAACATAACTTTATTATTTATATCTAACGTTACAAAATTATACCACAACATTGCACACACAATATAAGAAAATCTCATATGACAAGTACAGACACTTGAGGATTAAATTGCCATTGCGCTTACATAAACAAACATAAGATAAAAATATTATAATATAAAAATCTGAAATAATATATTCTCTTAGGATACGGAATGTGTAGATCTAAATATACAGTAATAGATGGCCTTTGATATTTTAAATAAATGATTCATGGGCTCATTTCTTTGGGGGATTGTAGAGTAGCATTTGTATTTGGAATGAAGGTAAAGAAAATCCATTTTCCTACAAATGTGTTTATTTATTACTTGGAAGGGGCTGCACATGTTTGACAGTGTCATAGTAATACAAGCTGGTTTCAGCCAAAGAAGCTGTAACTAGGATAATATCTATGGCAAAGCAAGATGGTGTCAAGGGAAAGTGTTGTAACTTTGTGATAGTAGTGTCAAGAAAGGTGTTCTAACTGTAGGGTAATATGATAAAAAGGTATCATTAACATATTGGGCCTTATGTAGGTAGGGCCAAGTATATAGTGCAACATGCTAGGTAGTCTGCGATTGTTTAGGCTCTGTGTTATGGTAAGGGAAGTGCACAAAAACTTAATTTTTAATTACGAAAGAGAAAAGTTCCTACAGGCAGGTAGTTAGGACAGTAGTAAAGACATAGGGGCAAATTTACTAAAGGGCGTAGTGACTAACGATGTTGAAGATTCAGGTGCAGTCGTTACTTCGCTAGTGAAGGAGATAGATGCTAGCGGTGATTCGCACGCTAAGATGCAGATTTTACTGAACGTTACCTCTTTTGCAAGACTTGCCTTTGCCAGCTCAGACCAAGCGAAGTGCAATGGAGTGCATAGATCTTCCTCATTCTTCTGTTACCTACATCATATTTTTTAGTGGAAAAAGTTTCTAAGTCGAAAAACGCTGGCGTCTTTTCCTTTTTTTAGAGTGATAGTCTGCGAAAGTGGGTAACCGGGTTCCCCCATACATTTTCTAACATATGGAACATTAACAGTGGGCTCATGTGTTCCGTTGTGTAAGGTTCCGTTGTGTAATGTAAATTTCCCGCCGTATGCAAATTAGTCTGATGAAGACCTCTAATGAAATTGCGCTAGGATTTGCTTGCATTGCCAAAGTGACGCTAGAGAAAATTTGCCAGTGTTTGGCACCCTGGACACAACTTTGCATTTTAGTAAATTAGCATTGTCTCAGCGAATTTTCACCTGGCGAAGTGTTGCGATGGCTGCGAAGCCGTCGATGGCAAATTTTTGCCGTTTAGTAAATTTACCCCATAAACAGGTGGTGAGAAAGAAGAGAAAAGGGAGCAGACTGATGTAGTTTTGGAAGGAAGAAGAAAGTGCACAAACTGGTGTGATTATTTGGAGAAGACAAAAAGCATTAGGCATATTTGCTAGGGATAAAAGAAAGAAGTGCTCAGGTTATCTGAAGTGCATGGGATAATGTCAATATAAACAAGTGCTAGTATGGTTAAGAGGTGGAAAGCTGTCATGGATAAGCAGAAGTGTCTCAGAAGCCATTTCATCCCAGGGAGTCAGTGATTACTCTCTTGACAACTCTTAGTCAGGACCATTCCCTGATTTTCCCTACAGAGAGATTAGCAGACTGTTATCGTATCCAGCCAGATCCATCTTTTGTGAAGCATGAAATTGTCCCCTATTCCATTATACAACTTAGAGAGGTTGTTCACCTTTCAACCTTCAGTTCAGTTCACCCAAAATAAAGTCGTAATACTTATTACTTTCTATTTTCTATTTGTGACAATTTTTCTAATTTTGAAGTCTATAGCTTCCTTTTTTGGCTTCTTGTGTCTTTCTGATGCAGCTTGGGGGGGGGGGTCGCCAACTCTTTAATCTTCTAAATTTTACATTAGTTAATACATTTCTTATCTTTGTCCCTGCTGAGCAGAATCCCTGAGTTTCATTAAAGGCACCTGTTATAATTGATACAATAGTTGTTAATATTTATCCATAACTAATGTAGCAAATTGTAACAGTTGAGAATCTGCACCTATTTTACTGAGGTGACACAGGTGCTGCAACATTAAACTTTAGACTTTGATTCTGAAAAAACTGTTAAAAAATAAGTAATGGAAATCAATTGTTCGACCAGACTTTTTCCATATTAAAACAACATAAAAAAGCGGTTGAAAGGTGAACAACCCTAACAACCATGCATTGATTTGAATAGACACTGGAATATTATAGGAGCTGCCTGAATAGAAAGATTAGTAATAAAAAGTAGCAATAACAATACATTTGTAGCCTTACAGAGCAGTTTTTTTCTAGAAGCGGTCAGTGACCCCCTACTTGAAAGCTAGAAAGACAGTACTTTATTTGATTTGGTGCTAAGTGTCCTCTCGCAATCTCACCCTAACTAGCCTTCAAGCTGGACTTTTAGGAAAACTGTTGGACAGCAAATAACCCTCAATTCAAATCTCATTCTAAAGCTCCCCATAGACGCGACGATTCTTCTTGCCGAACGACCGATTTTAGGGAAGCCCGACCAATTATCGTGTGGTTAGTGGTATTCGAACGATCGTACATCTTACGATTTTTCGGCCGACATCTGTCGGGAAATTGATCGGCCAGGTCAAAAAATCTTTGTCGGTCTCAGTGCAATCTCTCTATGTTTGCAGGGCCAAGCAGGCAGCTCCCCTTTGTTTTCCTGGTAAATTGGTCTTTTTAGTTGATGGTAAATTCGTACGATCGTACGATCGTTCTTAGAAGATCGTGGTCTCACGATCAGGATCTGATCTTTTAAAAATCTCAACATCTATGGCCAGCTTAACAGTCCTTCAGGTTACAACTTTTATCTACTCCTTCAGGTTACATTAGGGGACAGGGTGCATAGTTTATAACCAGGATAATTATTCTTTATTATCAGAAATAAAAAACAAGACCTTTCCAGCTGTTGCTAAATTACAACTTGCAGTGTTTTAACACAGCAGATGGTATCATGAATTGTAATTTCAGAAGAGCTTGTGGTTTGTTGTCTGCTTTCTTTGATCTAAACGAATTGTTTTCTGGAAGAGATTTAAGACTTTGAAGACTTTAGTTACCCTTTAATTTTGCCACTTTTGGGGCAAAGAGCTACATCTGCTGTAGTGATTTGACTTCATTGCTGTTCAGTGTTTCATAAGCACCTATTAGACCAGGGGTGTCCAAACTACGGCCCGCGGGCCAAATGCGGCCCGCGATCCATTTTTAATTGGCCCGGCGCAAATTGCAAAAATATACAGAATATGGCCCGCACATGAAACCTGGCTGTAGATTAGAAGAGGCAGATTAACACGGAAGATAATGGTCGGCCCTGTATTGGATGAAGGGGAGGTGGGTAGGAAACTCCTTAATGCGCGTCCCTTGGCCCCATTATCCAATAAAACAAGGGTCGGCATTCCTCAGCTAATTAGTTAATTTAGGTCTCCATAGCCCAGCCCCTGGCTATTACTCTTGCCTCAGTGGTGACGTTCCGCTCCGCTCACTACGGAACTTAAGGTATTATGGTTCTTGTCGCACTCCGTAAAGGGATTTCAGTTCTTCGCACATGTCGGTGTTTTGCACTAGTATCTTGCGGTAAGGAATAGACCGGCGGCACATAGGGACGGGGAAATACAGCGGGGAGCCGGGATCGCTGGTGATTGGGGTATTTTCTCAGAAAGCTATTCTAGATTGCGAGAATGGGGAGATATCGGTTCTATCTTAGCCTTGCTCAATAGAGAGAACTTGCTCTATTGCACGGCAGACGTTTTGAGAGTTGTAGTTTTACCGTATCGGACTGCCAAGGTTTAAGGATTCCCGGCAAGCTGTTTAAGGAGGCAAAATATATATATTCAAAGAATGTCAGGCTGAATGGTTGGCCCCCTCATATTTTCACCTCACCACATCTGGCCCTCGTTGCAAAAAGTTTGGACACCCCTGTATTAGACTCATCAACTAGTAGCTAGCATTATAGTTTATATGGTTATTAGGCTTGTCCAGATTGCATTCTTCTTTAATAAAAGATGAACTATTCAGGATATTGACAGGGTATTCTATAATGTATTGTTGCTATATATTATTAGTTATGACTGGCATTTTGACTGGCACTCAGCCTGGTATATTGCTGCTTAGCAATTTTACCTAAATTACACAGTTTGCAGCTGTACATCTCTGTTGTTAGCAATCTTTGGCAATAAACTGGTCGATCTCTGGAAGACACTTTTAAACTCATCAGCTTTTTATCTGGAGCTAAGTCATACTGTTGCTGCTTTTAATAATCTTCCTCTCTTATTGTACAGTGTTCAGACAAACAAGGACTTGTCAGACTCATCTACTAGTAGCATTATAGTTAATATTCAAATTACTGTTGTCAACATTATATTCTTCTGAAATAAAAGGAGACCACTTAGAGCATTTGACAGGGTATTTTTATGTTCTATTAATTATTTTTATCTATTATCAATCATCACTTTGAGTTATAATAAGAAGAAAGTTGTATATATGTCGGCAGCGCACACTACTATTTAGAATTATAGAAGCTTACAAAGCCATGTACGGCGGTGCGTAAGATAGATATAATTAGTTGCAACAACAAAAAGTTTTTAAAGATCTTATTTTCCGCACACTGTAGATTGCTTCATGTAATATATTAATCAAAATTAATAAATCCTCAGAGAACCCAAAAATTGTTGATTTGATTTTTTGAGGTTTTTTAATTCCAAGTACAAAAACAGTGAAAAATGCTATACAAATATCAATTTAATAAATACAATTAATTATACCACAATTCATGTATATATAGCACCATATATGGTTTGCACCATATTTTTAAAAGAATAATTTAACTGCTATAAGAATACTTTATTCTTGTGTATGCAGTCTCATGTATAATAAAATATTTTACCCCCCCCCACCAACATTTTAAGTCCTGTCGCAACACACAAACACATTAGCATATGAAGTAGTATGCATAGCAAAAAGCCTCTGCATATTTGCATAATGAAATGCTATAGAATTAAATATACAGTTTAAATATAGTACTATTAATTCTAGTACTACTAATTCTTATGCTACATAAAAATATAAGTGTTCAGGGACCAAAAGCTCAACATTCGTGGATTTACTTTATCTATAACATATCCACTTTAATTGAGTCTCCATTCCCCTCACAAAAATTATGTCTCTAAGTTAATTTATACTCTGAGTCCTCTCTTTTTCTCCTAACAATTACATTCTTGGCTTAACCACATGGATATCTTACAACATTTCTTAATATCGCACTAATTAATTTTTCATGCTCAGCAGAAAACATTCCGAGGCTACAGAATGCCACCAAAGAGTTTAATTTAATCATACACGCTGATACTGTCAACCCATTCAGAAGACAAAGCTTGGATGTCTAAGGATATAGAATTAGTAGTTAGAATAACTGGAATACTAAAGAAGCCATTACATTTAGACATACTGTAATATTTCTGCAAAGTATCAGAGTTTCCCTGATAGGAATGGGTTTGTTGACTGGGCTACACCTGCAGGCTGCAAAACACAGCACAGATCAGTTTTAGCACACCTTACAAATATATTTAGGTAGGTGTTTCTAGACTTTATCATCCATATCTTTCTTTTTAATCTTAGCTTTGGCATCACTTTGTAAACACCTCTTATCTGAGAGCATTTTTTTTTTTACTTTTTCAAAAGTAATACAGCATTTCTTTTTTTCTATGGTGTACATATGGACTTCTGTATCAGATATCCTTCTTTCAGCGTAAACCTCCAGGGCACGGGCTTGAGCATGCTCAGTTTGCTTCTCTCTCCCTCCCCCCTCATAACCCTCCCTGCTGTTATCTGAGCCCTGAACTAATTTAACAGATGCTATACTAAACAAAGAGCTTCTAGAGCTTTTTACTCAGGTATGGTAAAGCATTTTACAGAATAAATTAAGTGTTCTAGTTTGCACTATTATGGCTTATCTATTGGCTATAAACTTGGTAGCTTTCCTTCTCCTATAAGCCGTCTAATCAAGCAGGTTACTTTAGAATGTTTCCTTTTGATATTACAGTTAGATAATAAACCAATTATAGTTTTCCATAAAATATGTATATAAAATCTATAGTAATAAGTCAAATCAACTGGACTTGCTGTATTTTCTTTTTCCTTGAAGATGTTTCGCTAGTCATCCGACTAGCTTTTTCAATTCAGAATGACCTGTACAAGTAAATTTGTTATATAATATATTTGTGGTTATATAACCTGGATTCTTACTTCAGTCACGCTGGTTGTAAAACCAGCACGGAGTCAGAGACCTCATAGAGGTAAGGTGTTGATTGTCTCTGTTTTGCTGTATGTTTTTTTTCCTTGAAGATGTTTCGCTAGATGTTTTGTTTTCAATTCAGAGCGACCTGTACAACAATATTTGCGGTTATATACCCTGGACTCTTACTCCAATCAGCATAATCTGTTTAGTAAAAACAGTCTCTGACCCTATGCTGGTTCTACTAAACAGAATATGCTGATTGAGGTAAGAATCCAGGTTAAATAACCACAAATATTTTTGTACAGGTCATTCTGAATTGAGAAAACCAGTCTACAAGGAAAATAAAACATACAGCAAGTCCAGTTGATTGGACTTAATACTATAGATATAGCATGGCATGGATGAATGAGAACCTTCACAGACATAAAATCAGTTAAAATTAACTTTGATTTTACAGCTTTTCTTTAACAGTGCTCTATCACTGAAGGAAAACTGTTGCTTACCGGTAATCTGTTTATACAAATGAATGGGAACTGCTGTGTTGACTTCAGGAAATGCCATTTTCAATTGTAAGGAACATGTGGTGCCTTTCAGTCCAATACATTTCGGCTTCTATTCATTTGACTATATTTAAGGGCTTACAGGGCCCATTACTGGAGCTTTTGGGTTTCCCCTTCATTTGGGTAGTTGTATTACATTCAAGTACATGTGTTGGTTCTGGGTTCACATTAGTTGTTTTAACTACCATAAATGATCTGTGTTCACCTATTGTAGAGACTCACCCTAGTGGTCTAGTGGGCGGCGGGATCGCCCGCCGCGTCTCTGGCGGGGACAGCCGCCACATGCTGCCTTGTTCCTCCTGTGCCGGTGTTCCTATGGCACGCGCAGTGCGCACTTCCAGGTTTTACGTGTCGGCGTGATGACATCATCGCGCATTGGCGCAAATTCAACTATTTAAAGAAATCTCAGTATTTGAAAGATTGCCGGTTTTTAGGTTCAATTTAGGTTGTTCCTGGTACTATTTCAAAGTGATTCTTATTGATCTTCTGGTTATTGACCCTTGCCTTGCCTGACTATCCTGACCCATGCCTGGCTGTTTATTCTGAACTCTCCTAGCTGACCCTGTCTGATTACTCTACGTTCTCCAATCCTGATTCCGGCCTGTCTGACTATTCTAACTCCACTTGTGCTGGCCAGGCCTGCCTGTACCAAGCTGTGTTGTCTGGCCTGCCTTCCTAGTGGTGTTCTTCCATCCAGTATCCTTGGTGAGACGATCGTGCCCCATTGCTCGTCCAGAACCTCTCCGCATCCAATTATCAAAGGGTTCCTTTCCAAGGTGAAAGGTGGCTGTTAAAGGAAGAAGCAAGAGCCGAGACCAGGGAGCCTAGCACTGGTTGTGGATTTAGGGTGCCGAACGTGACACCTATCACTTGGATTGTATATTATCCCACTTTAACACACAGCACAGTTAATGCAGGGTAGAATACACATGTGTATTCACATTCCCCAATAGAAGAAATAAATGGCAAAGTAGAATCATAGCAAGAAAAAAGAATTTCAGTAATTAATTAGCAGCCATTAAATGGAGCATAACGCCACATGGAGGCAATCCATTTGATTTGTTGTTATGTACAGTATATTTATATATAATCTTTAACAGTTTTGCATAGGGGGTACAGAAAGAAAGAGAGGAGGGGTGAAACAAGTATATTTATACATAGAAGCATGTACAGTACATTTTGGTTGTTTAGGGCTACAAAACACTGAAAAAGGTCACTATAAGCTTGGAAAATCACTGTGTGCCCTTGTAAACATGTTAACAGTAAAACAGTAGCAAAACATTTGGTATTTCTGTTTAAATTATTAATATGAAGAGATATTGGTGTTTAGTAATGCATGACTCTTTTCCATCCTAATATCTGTTCTGAAATGCTCCTTAGATTAAAAAACCACGTCTGTGCCATTAGTGGGGGGGGGGGGGGGAGATGTGTTGCCTGCTCTGCTTTCTCTGTACTTTTAGAGTGGAACACTGCAATGCCATATGCAATCAGGCTGAGCAGTGTAGACATGTTGCAGGGCTTTCTATTATTGAGTCTTTCGAAACAAGTCAAAATTTGAAATTTGTATTTGAGAGGAAACCACTTAAGGTGGCTAAAAATAGGCAGATTTAAGCTGTCAATTCAAATCCTTTAAGCTGGCCATAGATGTAAAGATTTTTAAAAGATCTTTTAGTTATCGTGAGACCACGATTATCTTGAAACAATAGTTTAAATGTACGATTTGTCCATCAACTATAAAAAGACCATTTCAGACGATATTGCCAGCAAAACTGAAGGGTAGCTGCCTGCTTGGCCCTGCAAACATAGATAGATTGCACTGGGACTGATAACATTTTTTTTAACCTGGCCGACAGATGTCTGACAAAAAATCGTAAGATGCAATATCGTTCTATTCCCATTAACTCCACATTTGGTGGGCATATTGGGCGAACAGTTACACTTTTTTGTGACCTTCTCAGACAAGCGGATCTTGAAATGTATGGCAACCTGTACTGTACCAACTGATTTGTCACACTACTGCCTGAAATGAGGCACAAGAACGCACATTCAGGATGTGAACACTGGTCTGTGTGTTAAGGTGGCCATACACAGGCAGATTTAAGATGCCAGTTCGGGTCCTTAAAGCGGACCTGTCACCCAGACACAAAAAGCTGTATATTAAAAGTATTTTCCAAATTAGACATGAAACCTAAATTCTTTCATTTTCATTGAAACATCCATACTTTTTATAAATGCATTTAAAGATTTCAGCTGTCAATCATATATTTTCTGTCCTGCCTTAGGCATAGAGACGGGGCAAACAATTACTTTCACTTTCCATTCTGCAATTCCTACATGTCGCTGCACTTCCCACATTCCCCGCCCCCCTGCTCACAGTCTTTATAATTGTGTAACCAATGCAAACGCATGGGCATCAGGTCCCCCATTCTGGGGCATAAACAACATTTTGAGTCGTTACACTGCTTATCTTAATAACAGTGTCCACAAAATGGCTTCCTTGAGGTTTAAATAATTTATACAGCGTAAATAAAGTTTATTTTGTTTAGCAAACACAATAGATAAGAATTTGGAATTTTTAGAGTGACCGGTCCCCTTTACGACTTGGCAGTTTATCTACCTGTGTGTGTGGCCCTCCCGACCTATGTCTGTCAAAAAATCTGCCAGATGTCAATCGAGCAGGTTTGATTTTTCCATCTCATCAAGGAGCTGATGCAGGAATTAATCAGATGGGAAAATCAAACCATCTGTGTCTTTTCCTGTGCCAGCTACCCAGCCTGCGTCTGCTCCTGTACCCCCTACCAAGCCTGGGTCCGCTCCTGTGATGGCTACCCAGCAGGCCCAGACTGGCAATCTGTGGACCCTGGAAAATGCCAGAGGGCTCTGGTAAGATGTCATAGATACTCACTATTTAGTGGGCTGGTTGGAGGCTGTTTGGGCCTTTGTGTACTTGCTGGGGCAGTCAGTGCCTACTACCCAACTGGAGACTGCTCCAGTTCCAGTTACCCAGGCAGTGTTAGCTCTTCTACCTGCAGTCCTGCAACCTGCATATGTGCCATCAGTCCTGTCTGTTCCAGCCTCTGAGGACTTGTATGCCCTGGCCTCCAGGCCTGCTAATGTGGCAATGTGGATTATGAACCAGACTAATGATGGCACACAAGGACATTTGTAAAGCTTCCCTACAGTGAGCAATAATTCTCCCAAAGTGTAACACAAGTAAAACATACTCTATTACACGCTGTGATCTGACTTAAATGCGGGAAAAAGTTGGAGGTTTGTGATATTTGTGGAGATTTGTTGCTCGCAGTAGCGAAGAATTAAGCATGGGAACAAATCTGTTTGTGTGCTATCACCCTAAATGAAGTAATTTGTTTGAAAACAGCAGAAATGATCATGACTGCTATCATAGCATTTACTTTGACTTATAACTCAAGTTACAGCCCAGATCACCACATTATCATCATCAAGCAAATTTGAGTTTTGGTAGTGTTGAAAGAGTTTGAATGCTGCATACCCTTTCATATGCTTTAATCAGCCAATATTCTGTTTGTCTGCAGACACTTCTTATCAGGGCTGCAGGGTATGCTACTTTAATTTGGTTTGGTTCCTTATAAAACAATTGGATTTTCAGTCTGCTTTCTTTCTAATGTGTTATTCACTGATTTCTCCTTAGGACAGGAAAATGCAGAAGAGCTAAAATTGAACAGCACTTTTTTTAAGACATAGAGACCATGAAGCTCTAACTCTTCAAAGATACATTATTCTCGAATGTAAATGTGTTACATAATTGGTTGCTACATAAATCCCAACATAAATCGTCATGTATCCAGTTCACTTTATGTACACCCATAACCCACCCAAACGTTTCACTTTTTGTTGTAAGCAATCTATTTTAAATCCATGATTAGAGACTGTCTTGCCCAAACAGAAGCATGGAATGGGGTGGGGGGGATATTATTGTTTTGCATATCACATCCGATTTTTTGCTATGTATGTCCTTGTATCAACATATGTAAACAAAATGAGGTAAAACAATCCCTAGCCATGTTGAGAGTTAAAAAAAATAAGTGTAAAAAAAAAATTGGCTAGTAATACTGTAATGTACCAGCTCAGAACTTCAGCAGCCCCATAACAGTTAACGATCCATTAAATTTGTCAAAATCAGCTCCCCATCTTCTGGTCTTCTTAGGCTATCTTTTGAGTGTCATTGACACTGCAAATGCTCATTTGCTACTAAGGGGTTGCCAGATAACATCAAAACAGTAGCATACAAGTAATAGTCTATCCAAAGCTGTTAGTACAGGGCTGCTTATTAATCAATTCTAATGTAGAATGAACCTGTTTCTATCCTACTATGTAAAGTGATTCTGAATTACCTACCTATCAGCCTGTATCATTATTTCTGTATTGTGTAATTGTATTGTATATTGTGAGTTGTTCTTAAGCTCAGTTTCACAAAAATATAGGGAGCTCAGTTTCAGACTGAGATATCAGCCCCCATCCATTCAAAAAGTTTAGACCATAGGTACACTCTTCAAACTCAGTTGCTATAATAATAGCGATGCACCGAATCCACTATTTTGGATTCGGCTGAACCCCCAAATCCTTCGCGAAAGATTTGGCCGAATACCGTACTGAATCCTAATTTGTATATGCAAATTAGGGGTGGGAAGGGGAAAACATTTTTACTTCCTTGTTTTGTGACAAAAAAGACATGCAATTTCCCTCACCGCCCCTAATTTGCATATGCAAATTAGGATTCGAATTCGGACGGACAGACGGGCATAAGGATTCGGCTGAATCCGAATTCTGCTGAAAAAGGCCGAATCCTGGATTCGGTGCATCCCTAATAATCTATACTTCTATCTAATATAGATATGGGACCTTTTTACCCATATAGTAGATCACCGTACCAGAGGCCACCCCTTTAAACTAGAAGAAAAGAACTTTCATTTGAAGCAACATTGGGGGTTCTTCACAGTCATGACAGTGAGGTTGTGGAATGCACTGCCGGGTGATGTTGTGATGGCTGATTCAGTTAATGCCTTTAAGAATGGCTTGGATGGTTTTTTGGAAAGACATAATAATAAAGGCTATTGTGATACTAAGCTCTATAGTTAGTATAGATATGGGTATATAGAATTTAATTAAAGGTAGGGAGGGGTGTGTATGGATGCTGGGTTTTCATTTGGAGGGGTTGAACTTGATGGACTTTGTCTTTTTTCAACCCAATTTAACTATATAACTATAACTGTATCTATTTCTCCTCTTTGTTTCTATAAAGAAATAAAGACAAATTAAATAAAGATGGTTGAATAGTACAAACGGTTCAGAGCAGGATGGCCAACGAGGAGTTTTTTTCTGGCATTCCTGGTTGACCTGTCCAACATTGGGGGGAAGCTATTGGGGGCATCTTTGGAGGCACAGATGTTTACTACTAAAGCAGGTGCAGTGACCTTGGGCTACAGAAGCCCAAAATACAGTGGCGTGTGAAAGTATGTGAACCCTTTAAAAGTAGATGAAGAAAACCTAGTTAAACAAATGAAACTAAAATTATTATATTTGGTCATGTATTTATTGGAAGAAAAAAAATTATCCATAACATGTCGGCATGTTGCAAAAGTAAGTGAATCTTGCTCTCAGTATTTTGCGTGACCCCCTCGTGCAGCAATAACTGAAACAAAACTTTTGCAGTAATTGTTGATCAGTCCTGCACATCAACATTTTAGCCCATTCCTGCCCATACAGAACAGCTTCAGATCTTGGATGTTGGTGGGTTTCCTCACAAGAACCGTTAGCTTTAGGTCTTTCCACAACATTTCAGTTGGATTAAGGTCAGGATTTTTACTTGGCCATCCCAGAACATTCACTTTATTCTTCTTTAACCATTCTTTGGTAGAACAACTTGTGTGGTTAGGATTGTTGTCTTGCGGCATAACCCACTGTCTCTTGAGATTCAGTTCATGGAAAGATGTCTTGACCTTTTCCTTTAAAATTACTAGGTGCCAAGTTTGTAGGAAATCCATTAATTGGCAAAGGTAAAATCCCTCACAGCTAACAGGGCCAGATTCAATCAAAGGAGAAAGACTTATCTCATAATTCAGTTCCAGATTTTCCCATAGAGCCAGGTTCAATTCAATGAGAAAAACTTGTCTAACTATTTATCACATGAAGTACAGGTATATGAGAAAAACTGGGCCTGAATTAGGAGAGCTGTTTTCTGTCTTCAAATTGAATGTCATCCATAATTTTTATGTGGTAAAGATTTTATTTGTTGTAAAGGTAAAACATTTTCTCATTGAATCAATCTGGCATTTATTTGTATAGCTGGGAAGTCTGTGTAACGCTTTCTTGGCCTATCCTGCCAGTTAGGAGTTAAGGGTGTCCAGCTAGGTAGTGAGCATGGGTTACATTGCGAATCTACACCCAGGGCAGAGCCTTCGCCAAATGGAAGCTTCCCCTTTAAAATGTAGTAGAACTACATCTCACAGGCATATAAGTGTAAAAAAGAGATAAATGGACGCCAGGAGGTTCTTAGTTGGTAAAACAGGTGAACAGATTTATTATGCCAAAGGCAAATGACCACAGGTTTACTTACAGAAGGTATAGGACACAGCAGATGGAATCACTTTGGACATTAGTAAGGTTCACAGTCAGACAGAAGCGACTCCCATAGGATATTGCAGATGGGTGTGCATCAATTCCCAGTTAACCAACGTTGCCAGTGAGGGGATTGGGATTGATCAGGTAGGGTACAGGTAGTCCTTTGCTATCCTAGATGCCTATCAACTGAGTTCCCTGCTCTAAAGGCAAACAGGCCTTTTGGGAAAGCTACTTCCTCCTACAATCCTTGTTGGAGCGACAACTGCTCTTTCTGCTACACCTCTCTGTCTTACTCTCCTAGAGAGTCTATAACAAGATCTTACTATATTAGCTGTTCCTCATTACCGGGGTTACCTGGTCCCCGACTTAGCATCAAAGGTGTCAGGTCCCTCTGGGGTAATTGACTTACTGGGGCCTATGGTGATCCCAGGCTCAATGGGGATTCACCTAGCAGCAGCACCAGGAGCCAAAGAGGAAGAGGCCACTCCCTGCACAACACTATATAGCAGTGTGGCAGGGGAGTGTCATTACACTCTTTGTCCAATAGGTGAGGGTGTTACACTTTACCAGTTAGAAGGGCTTGGCCCAATACCAAGGGAAAAGAGAACTACATACAAAAGGTAGGGGATTAACTCTATAGGGATAGAATATCCTATAGGTCCCTACATCTGTTTAATTATAGAGTATAAATCATGAAAATGTGCTGCACTATACATAACACACATATAGGTAATAATCTGTTTGCAAAACATTTGACTAGAAGCCAACAGTCACATTATCCAAGGTGGAACCTTTAAAAGCCAAAAAGTCTACTACATTGGTTATATGAGACGGTTTATATAGAAGGCTGGCTGGCCTCTTTTATATTACAGGTATGGGATCTGTTATCCGAAAACCTGTTATCCAGAAAGTTACAGAAAGTTCATTTCCCATAGACTCCTTTATATCCAAATAATTCAAAGTTTTAAAAATGGTTTCCCTTTTCTCTGTAATAATACAACAGTACCTTGGCCTTGATACAAACTAAGATATAATTAATCCTTATTGGAAGCAAAACCAGCCTATTGGGTTTATTTCATGTTTACATGATTTTCTAGTAGACTTAAGGTATGAAGATCCAAATTACTTGAAGATCTGTTATCTGGAAAACCCCAGATCCCAAGCATTCTGGATAACAGGTCCCATACCTGTACATAAATATTTTATGGTATACAAATGTGTATATTGACAAACGTATTGGGATAGAATAGGACTGTTAATGACAAACTGGGCCAGAATAAAAGACACTTTATGGAAAGTGAATAAACATAAACGGGGCTGAGACTGGTATTTGATGAGTTCCCTTGGTGCAACAGCAGCAAGTAGCTTCAGTATATAGAAAAATTTTTTTATTCCCCTTTAAATTAACTGCAAATATATTTTCATTGGTTGTAAGGTACAAGTATGGGACCTGTTATCCAGAATGTTTGGGGCCTGGGGTTTTCTGGATAAGGTATCCATAATTTGGATCTACCTTAAGTCTACTAGAAAACCATGTAAACATTAAATAAACCTAATATTCTGGTGTTGCTTCCAATAAGGATTATTTATATCTTAGTTGGGATCAAGTACAACGTACTGTTTATTATTACAGAGAAAGGGAAATCATTTCTGTAATTTGATGCTTTCTAGATAATTGGTTTCCGAATAAGGATCCCAAAACTGTACTTATATGTTAAAGTGGGTCAAATCTTGGCAGACACTACTTATTTAACATATTTTTTGCCTTAGCTTACCAAACCAAGCATTTTTGCATGCTTTAAAGTTACACCACCATTAAATCTGTCACATCATTTTGGGGTCTGTTTACTAAAGTGCGATAAAAATATTTGCCCAAAATTTGTCGCCAAATATGTTTTCGCCAGTTTACTAACCTGCGGTAAATATAAATTTGCAAATTTTCTTGAGCAAAAATATGTTTTCGCCAGTTATCGCATTTGCTGAAAATAACGCTATGTACACATTAATACCTTGTTCACTAAACCATCGAAATGTGCAAAACACTAGGGGGCCGATTCACTAACTTCGAGTGAAGGATTCGAAGGTGAAAAAATTTGGAATTTCGAAGTTTTTTTTGGGCTACTTCGACCATCGAATGGGCTACTTCGACCTTCGACTACGACTTTGAATCGAAGGATTCTAAGGAAAAATCGTTCGACTATTCGACCATTCGATAGTCAAAGTACTGTCTCTTTAAAAAAACTTCGACCCCCTAGTTCGCCATCTAAAAGCTACCGAAGTCAATGTTAGCCTATGGGGACCCCCATAGGCTTGGCTAACTTTTTTTGATCGAAGGATATTCCTTCGATCGTTGGATTAAAATCCTTCGAATCGTTAGATTCAAAGGATTTTATCGTTCGATCGAAGGAATTATCTGCGCTAAATCCTTCGACTTCGATATTCGAAGTCGAAGGATTTTAATTCCTAGTCGAATATCGAGGGTTAATTAACCCTCGATATTCGACCCTTAGTGAATCGGCCCCTAAATTTACGCGAGAATATTCGCAAATTATTACTGCCACCTATGTAGTGGCGTAACAGTATTTTTTCGCCAGAAAATTCTCAAGGGGCAGGAAATATCCCATAATACTTTTTTTTTTTACCCATCATTCTTTGCTGATAGGAGAGAGATCTGTATCTATTGCTGACAGGATGTTTTGGCTTTTGCTTCTATCTGTTGCAACAGCAGCAGTTTCAGCTCAGATTTGTATTGTTGGCAGCGGGCATCACAGTCCAAGGATTCATCGGCCTCTACGCTTTTTTGGTTTCATTGTGATTGCCTACATTAAACTGTGCATTTCTATGAAGCAAAGAGGTTGACTGGTATGATTTCTTGTTCATATGATTCTGTTGGCAGAAGGGTTTATATGATGCATAAATGTTTGATTGGTGTTACTCTGGTGATGTTGTTGGATGGTCTAATCATCAGTCAATAAAGTTTATGAGTTTTGAAGATGCATTTCTGGCCATAAATGTCACAGTAAAAATTGTCATAATAACCACCATAAAACAAGACTATTTTATAGCCGAAATATTCACAAAAACGTAATTTGTCGCCAGAAAATTCGCAACTCGCTAAAATTACCTCTAACGTAAGCTGGTTCATTAACGTAGTTACTGCAAGTGATCACAATGACTTCTGAGCACATCGCTGTATAGTAAACGTAGTCGTTGCGAATATTCTGGCGGAAAAATATTCTCAGCGATAACATGCGGAAAATTAAAGTCAGATTTACCGCACTTTAGTAAACTGACCCAATCTTCCCAGGGCTGAAATATGCCACAAATAAATTTTGCAAAACAAAAGTTTGCACATTCATTGTGCAATAGTCCCTCCTGTCTGTGATCTCCTAAAGATTCTGCTTTGCTTGTTCGGTTACCTGCCAGCAGCACAACATGCAGACATATATACAGAAGGGGAGAGGGAGAATGACACAATTGTGGAGGCTGCACCCCTACTTGCAGAGAGAGTTCCAAAGGTCAAGAGGTGACAGGACAGCTAACAACAGTGTTTCTGAATTATATGAAGGGAAGGAGTAAGGTACAATACTGTATAGAAAGGGCACAATGCAACAAACTATACGTTATTCAAAAGGGCAGCTATACCACACTTCAGTGTCAGACTGAGATGCCAGGGGCCCACCAGAAAGCCTTAGACCTTGGGCCCACCAGAAAACCTTAGACAGTAGACCTTTCCAAATTATTATTCATCCTCTACTTACTCAACCACTTCTGGAGGCATGGTGATGTTGTTGTGCACTATGATTCAGCACACCTTTATTTCATTTAGTACTTGCACTGAAACTTTCAGGGGAGGGGGGCAGGTGCACCCATGAGAATTCATTGTACCATCAATGATGGCAAGCCATCCAGGCCCAAACCAGAACAGTCCCATCACCATGTTTCACAGATGGGATAAGGTTCTAATGCTGTTTTTCTTTCTCCAAATGTAATGTTCCTCATTTAAGCCACAAAGTTCTGTTTTGACTTCATCTGTCCACAAAACAATCTTCCAGTATCTTTCTGGTTTGTCCACAGGATTTTTAGCAAATTTTAGATGGTGAGCAATATTTTTTTTGGGGGGGGGGAGCAGTGGCTTTCTCCTTGCTACCGTGCTATACACAACATTGCTGTCCATTATTCTTCTGATTGTGGACTCATGAACGTCAGCATTCACCTATATAAGAGAGGCCTTCAGTGCTTAGAAATTACCCTGGGTTCCCTTGTAACCTCTCGGTTGCGTCAACAACTTCTGGGTAGGGTAACAATTGTCTTGTATTTCCTCCATTTGTCTACAATCTGCTTGACTGTTCATTGGTGGAGTCCAAACTCTTTAGACATAGTAACTTTTTCCAGCATCTCAACATCTCTTTTTCTGTGGTCGTCAGACACCTCCTATGTTCGAGTCATGATACACATCCACAAATGTGTTGTACATGTGATCAGGCTTTGCTGGGTCCCCGTTCTTTAAATACAACAGGGTCACTCACTCACACCTGATTGTCATCCCATTAACTGAAAACACCAGCCTCTGATTTCACCTTCAAATTATATGATAATCCTTATGGTTCACTTACTTTTGCCACACACAGATGTTATTGATTAATTTGTTTTAATAAACATATGACCAAGCATAATGTTTTTTGCTTCATTTATTTAACTAGGTTTTCTTCTTCTACTTTTAGGATTGTTTGAAAATCAGATGATGTTTTAGGTCACATCATATAAAAAGGTGGAACATTTTAACAAACAACATTGTTTATGGTATTGCTTTTCTAGTCTTAAAAGAAGTTACAGAAATATTTTTAAGCTTATTCTTGAGTTGTGCAATTACTTTCATAATTAATGTGGGTCCCCTGAGAAAAATCTTAATAACGCCTGCTTGATAACGAAAAATAAAGATACACACATTTTATTATCTCTGAATAATAATGTTAATTATAGTACCCTTGGCTTGCTTTCTGGGGTCTGGTTACTGAGGTGGAGCATTATTAATAACAATTGTAATTAAAAGCTTTGCTGAATATGACGGGCAGTAGGAAGTTGCCAATTTGCAGTAACATATCTAATAAAGCCCTTCGTTAATCTTGATTAATGTGAAAAATTCAGAAAGTTGTTAGTATTCTCTCTAAACATTGTTGTTGGACAGATTAATATTCTGTGCGAGTGCTGTATATGCAGCAATATTAAATAAGTAAATAAATATATAATTTTTCATATTTTTTTCTATTACCTAGTCGAAGTACACAAAAAATAGCTCAAAATTCGAATTTTTTTCATTCGAAAATTCACCTCGATCTTTGATAAATCTGCCCCTAGTGTCCACTAAAGTTTTTCCTCCTGTGCTGAGAACATTTTTTCCGGATTTATTTAAGTCCGATGGTGTTAAAAGTCAGATGAAAAAAATACTCAAACTCAGACCTGCCAAGAACATGTAAAAGTCAATGGCAGATGTCCCATTAAGATTTTCTGAGTTGCTCTGGGTTTTGGAAGAATTTGCTTTTTTAATGAAAAAAAAAAACAGGTTTTGAGCGCAAAATCCAAGAAAATCACAAGATTTAGATTTTTTTTACAATTTTATCATGACTTTTTTCCACAAAGAAGAAATCATGAAAATGTATGAATAAATGGGGGGAAGTCAGTGCGGATTTGATTGGAGTGGTTTTCAGAAGAAAGTGAGAAAATTTAAATAACCACCTTATGGGCATTGGTAACGTTGAGTAAAATCCACATTTTAGTGAATTTACGGAGTAGCTTCCATTCACCAGAGCGAAAAGTCGCCTGGCGTTAGAGTGCAAACGACCACTAGCGAGGGTCTGTTTTGCTAGCCAATTGGCCCCTGCGCCTGTTAGTAAATTGACAATGTCCCTGCAAGTGTGCAACGCTGGCAAAAAGTCACTAGCGTTAGCCACTTCGCTCTTTAGTAAATCGACCCCTTAGTGCAGTGTCGGACTGGCCCGGCGGGATACCGGGAAAAAACCCAGTACCCTCTCCCGATCAGATTCGGAGGAAAAAAAGTTTTTCCAGGGCCGCATGCGTTCAGCACCTGATGATTTACGAGCGCCGCGGCGCCTTCACGCAGGCGTGACGAGTGGCGCCTGCATCCGTGCACGCACGGCGCATCATATAGGGGCGAGGGGTTGGCGGGGGTCGGAGGGGGCCCTGGACATTAGTCCCGGTGAGCCCTGGGCCCCCCAGTCCGACCCTGCCTTAGTGTTTTTCCTTCAGTGCTGAGAAAAGAACAGACTTCAGAGATGGCCTTCATATGGTGGATCTGGAGCTAAAAGGAAATGCCTATATAAAGCAGGGCTATTTGCGGGCCATTGTCCAGTCCTTCTGAGTGCAGCCATTAGAAAACAGAATCCACTTCCAGAAAAATAAATGTGCCATTTTGTTATAAAAAAAAGTCGTTATTGTCAGGAAGACATAAATTTGGGGCTGGCTAAGTAGGCTGTTGATTTTCATTGGTTGCTCTCATACTAACAGTTAAATCTGGGCATTTGCTTCATTCTGTCACAAAAAGTGGGGCAAACTCTCCTCTGCAAGGAAACAGCTCTCAGGTCACGTCAGGCGAAACCTCTAAGCAATTTGGCTATTTAAAAGTATGAAACCAATGTGAAAATATCTCAACACTGATGCCCACCTCTCCCTCTCTCTCCTATCACAGCATCAGGACTTGTCTGTATCCATGGTAACTTTGGAAAAAAAGGAAAAGAAAATCCAAGCTCAAGTTAGAAATGCTTAAGCCCCCCCCCCCCACACGTCCTCCTAAATTTGTAGTACAATAAGAAAGGCAGCCTTTACATAAATATTCTCAGTCACTTGCCTTGGGTAGGTTTTAATGAGATTTATGTATTATCCTGTGCAAGTTCATAGGGCTGTTATATTTTGTGTGGGTTGAACAAAGTAACACACACTATACGCATTGCCTGGCAAATCTTATTTACTGCAACTGTAATTGTGAGTACAGTAGATGTGGATTTCCTCGGAGTCCAGTGGAAAACACTGAATAATGCAAGACATTTGGGCAAAATGTAGTTTTGGTTTTGTGATCATTAGGTAGAACCATGGGTACAAATGTCACACAAATAAAAATAAAAAAACCTACAATGTACAGAGTTTTTAATCCAGGAATCTCTAGAGGAGACATTCATTTTGGTGGCTCAGTGTCCCCACATGTAATCCTTTTCATTCAAAATGATTTCTGGCTGTTTATAAAGCCAGGAGTAGCTTTTTGTAACGGAAAGAGCAGAGGCAAGCTGTTTAATCTCATGTTTACAGACCCTAATCCTGCTCTGCGTCTCTTTAAGTGGAGGATTTAGGGGGCGACGGTTTATATCATCTGCTTGTCGGCGGGGAAAGGTTTTGCTAAGAAGATATTCGCTGCAGACTTTTTCCCTGGCAGGTTTTTGTAAATCATTGCCTATGAGAAGAGAAAGTAGGAACTGTAGTGGTGTCATTAGGGACTGCATTTTGTTCATTATAAGTGTTTCCTAAACTTTGGGGCTTTCTCCTCTAGTGGGGCTCAGAGCTTTGATTTGGAGGCCAGACTAAGACCAGTTAGGAACAGTTTTTGGGATAATGCATATTTACTGTCCTAAATACTCGCAGAAGCCCAGCTTGAATGTCAATTGTAGAATTACAGCAAGATTTGGGGTAAACACTGCTTTCACCTCCTTAATATTTTGGAACTATGATTGAATGGCTCATTTATATATAATTCCCACCAGCTTGTGTTCCTCCGCAGGCCAAGAATCTGCTCCACATTGCTCCTCCGCTCCTGCTTTGCCTGCACCCAGAAGCATGTCTCTGCTCAGGTGCAGGCAGATGTGGGGGATTTCAGTGCTGAAACACGAAACTTAGTAAAAAAGTGACATCCTTCTCTGGTTTGCCTAATCAGAATATATCTTGAAACCATCAACAATGAATTTGTTTCTGTACCTACTGTAAAGTAGGGATGCACCTAATCCACTACTTGGGACCGAGCTGAATCCAAAGGTGTGGGAAAGGAAAAAGTGGAAAAGAATCTTTTTACTTGTTTTGAGATGAAAAGTCATGTGATTTCCCTTCCCACCCCTAATTTGCACATGCAAATTAGGATTCAGATTCGGTTCGGCCAGGCACAAGGATTCATCCGAATCCTGCTGAAAAAGGCCGAATCCTGGATTTGGTGCATCCCTACTGTAAGGTATACTAACAGGAACCATCAAGGCAATGTCTGTAAGTTCAAGGCATGCAGTCTTATAGCGCATTCATTTATCTGTTGATAAATGAAATTTCAGAGCAGTGTAAAAGGTCAGCTAATGCAAATCAATATGGTCATTGCTCAAAAAGTACTTAAACCCATGCTGGTAGCGTGATCTTTTTTTTCTCTGCTTACATTGCCGTGATGTAGCAGACAAATTTCCATTTAAAGCCCAGTTCTTGTACATTGTTTGTCTAACCTAAATGCTCGCATTTGTCCATGTCTATCAGTGTGCCTGTTTGTCACTAGCTTTCTGTGGGGCCGAACTAGGAGGAGGCAAAAGAGGCACATGCAGGACGTGCAGAGCCGAACTGGATAATCTGGGCTTTTTGTCACTCCTGCTGAAGTTGAATGTTACCACTCGTTGTTGCTCTTGGGGGTGCAATGATCATCATTGCCCTTGGCACACTTCCTTGTTTGGCTTATCTTCTTTGCAGACACTTCCTTGTTGGCCTGCCACTGGCTTTCTTTTCTTTTAATCTGTTTTTCAGAATATGCAAAATCTAAAATTCACCAATATTTTTGGTAAATACATGCTGCCAAGACAAACCCGATTGATATCTTTTTTCATAAAACCCCCCACACATGTGCGCGCCCCATCGTATTGGTCAGGGACCACTGGGTTTTCTCATGGTGTCCCTTCAGCCTAGTCCGATCCTACTGTATTTGTCTTTTTGGCTCATGGGATGATTGTTTGGATACCTAGTACTATCAACATGTGTATGTGCCATGCTGAGCAAATAATGTTCTTTGGACAGTTATATGGTCTCTTCTTTCCTAGTTTTGGTTATGGCTCACCATTACAGCTGGCTCCATCACCCTAGTTAGAGCACATAATACAAAGGTACACCTGACATCCTGTTTCCATTGTTAGAGCTGCATAACCCTTGTTGTTGAATCACAGAAGCTCTTAAAGGAGAACTAAAACCTAACTAAAGAAGTAGCTAGAAATGTTGTAAATTATGTTTTGTGCTTCTGTACCAACCCAAGGCATCCACAGCCCTTTAGCAGGGAAGATCTGTGTCTCTAATGTAGCTCCCCATCTTCTTTTTTGCTGATTCACTGCACATGCTCTGTGCTGCTGTCAATTACTGAGCTTAAGGACCCACTCACTAATTAATACAGATAATTACTACATAGCAGCACATAAACCAGTGCAATTTGCATCACAATTTAATAGTCAGCCCTGTAGCATCAGCTTATATTACAGACCAACCTAATTTTCTGCTGGATAATTAGTGACGACCCCTAAGATTAGCTTCTCAACAGCTTCTCAGAGCCCACTGAGCATGTGAGTGTCGCAGACACTTTCCAAGATGGTGACCCCCTGTGACAAGTTTGAAGTCCTGGATCATTGCTGCTGTTGAGAAGCTGAAACTTTATGCTGGTGCATTAAGTTCAGTATAAAAAATATGGCATTTTTAGCCACATTAATTTTTAGGGTTTAGTTCTCCTTTAAAGGAGATGGAAAGGTTAAATCACTGGGGCGTACCATATTTAATGCACCCTGCCATTGATTATAATCACGTACCTGATACTCTGGGCCAGTACTCCTGTAGACAGTGAAATTCACAGTCCCCTTGGTACTTCTGAGTGACCACCATGGAGAAATCTTCTTCCTACTTCTTCCTTATTTGTGGCGGGTGAGCATGCACAGTAGAGTGAAAGGCTGAACTTTTTGAGGCTTTTTTGACTGTCGTGTTTGCTAGGGCCACTGAAAAACAAAGACGCAGAAGAAGTTGTTCTGTGGTGCTTGCTTAAAAGTACCCCAGGCTAATGCAGTTTGCTGTTAACAGGAGCACTGACCTGGGGTATCAGGTTACGGTAAGCGATTATCATCACTAGGGGGCTGCCTAACATTTGGCACCCCGCAGGAATTTAACCTTCCCTTTGACTTTAATATCAGTTAAGCAGAATGTATAATAAGTGCCTACATTTAAATATTTATGGTTACTACAAAACATTTATCATAATTGTATTTTAATATTAAATTAACCCCCCTGTTTATCCTATAATGCTTCCATACCCCATCCTCAAGAGACCTCTGTGACAGATGAGACATATATATATATGTTATCAGCAACATTCCTTCTTCTATAGCCAACTGTTGCACTGACCCTTCTATTAGTTTTGCAGTGGAACTGGAGTATTTTCTAAGCGTCAGTGTGGTGTACCCATAGAAATTTGATTCATCTGAAAATCTAAGAAAATATTTGTGCCCAGGCTAATTTGTGTTGGACATGATATGAGAGTGGGGAGCTACTACAGGTGCCTTTCAAAATAAAAAGAAACAGCATCATCCCTCTGACTGTACAGTCTACCCATCAATGGCCAGTGGACAGTATCACTTTAAGACCTGCCAAATGGGCTGCAGGTGGAGGTCAGTAAGGTGTCTTACTTTATGGTGCTTTCACTGCTTTGCTCATTTTTGGGGTTATGTAATAAAAGACACTAAGTTTGGCCAGGAGCAGTAACTCATAGCTACCAGCAAGTATAATTTAATGGTCACCAGTTTAAAGGAGAATTCAATCGTTTAGCCAAAAAAAATTAACCGGACCTGCTTACTTCTTCTGAATTCCATGGATTGCCATGTGAACCACTCCCCACAGTGATTGCAATGCCAACCTGAAGTGACATTGTGTTGACAAGAAGTGATGCCACATTGATCAGTGACATCACACCAATTGGTTTTTTTTTGTTGTTTTTTTTGCATTATGAAGCTTAGATTATCAACATTTTCTCCTGGTATGGCCGCCAGTAGTCCACCCCACTACAGCAGATTGTATACAAGCCAAGACCCAATCACATTGCGTGTATTCCACTGGTTCCTGACCCGATTCAGAATTCTAACATAGGAGGTTTAGAACCTTATCTGTGTGATGGCATTTCCTTTCATAAATAGCTCTACACATTTCCTGGTGCTGGTCTGTAAACGTCCCCCTACCTAAGGGGAAAAGGCAGCCAGAGGACAGTCATTCAGAAAGTACACTGAAGAGGTAAGAAATAATTGAATTATCATAAAGCTTGCTTTACTATGGAAATGGTACAGGAGCCCTAAGCATTAACCTGGGCATAAACATAAAACACCTCTGTTCATTTACTCTTTCTAATATTTGCTCTTACTGTTTTGGAAAAGGTTGGGAGTTGCAAGTAAACGATAGTGAATATTTTGTGCTTCCACGTAATTGCTTAAAATGGCAAATATAAATGCTGCCTGGCCATCGTGCATCAGAATATGCCAGATTTCTACTTGACAAGCACCCAGTAGGACTGATCCACTAACTAATGTTTATGCGTGTTCCCACTCATCAGCATGCCATATGCTCATATTTTCCACCTGTTTTGTGAAGCCAAGATTCATTTGAATAACAATTTCATGTGCTGGCTTTTTTAATTTTAATGGGGCACTAAATCTAAAATATGATTAGATAAAAAGCAAAACCCCTATATCATCAGTTGCAAAAAGTTCCCGCAGCCTTATACATTTCAGAGTTTATGAAGGCTTGTAATAATGCAAGTACGTCTTCAACTTGTTAGGTTGGAACCCTGATGTAGACTTACACAGGAACTCTTATAATTTCAAATCCCCTTCATCTCTCACTGTCTGTCCTTTCTTAACTGGCATTTAAAAAACTGTATGTGTGTGTGTGTATATATATATATATCTGCCCCTGTGCCTGGATATCCAATGTATACAAAATAGAACAAAAAACCAGCACCAAGGGTCTTAATATGACAAAAATAGTGGTGTATTGTTTCATGGTATGTAAAACCGACGTTTTGGTCCCCAAACGTCGGCTTTACATACCATGTAACAATACACCTCTATTTTTGTCACATTAAGAGCCTTGGTGCTGTTTTTTGTTCTATTTTATATATATATATATATATATATATATATATATATATATATATATATATATATATATATATATATATATATATATATAGATATTTATATATATATAAAAATGTGAATAAATGGATGCACACCGGGATTTTTTTAAAAAAGTTAAAACTCGCTTTTATTTAAATACTTAAAACATGGTCAGGTCAACGTTTCGGTCTCCATCTTAGACCTTTGTCTAAGATGGAGACCGAAACGTTGACCTGACCATGTTTTAAGTATTTAAATAAAAGCGAGTTTTAACTTTTTTTAAAAAAATCCCGGTGTGCATCCATTTATTCACATTTTTATATGAAAGCACGTCTGGATAGCACCTGGGTTGGATTAATTATCTCCTGAATGGTGTGCTGAGATCCAATTGGACATTATATATATATATATATATATATATATATATATATATATATATATATATATATATATATATATATATATATATAGTACAGCAGGTAGGAGCGCACACCTTCAGCCAATGTCCATAACCTGGGTGCTAGTCCATATAGAAATAGATACGAAAGCAGAAGGCACGGAATTTTATAGCCAGGCACAAGTTTGTCAAAAAAGCAGGTTTATTTGTCCAACGTTTCATTTCCTCATGGAACTTTCATCAGGGAAAAAACGAGTGAGTGCACAAGGAACGCTTAAATCCACCTTTTGGTGCCCAAAGAACGTTAATGAACCCATAATCATAGGACACGCACAGAGCCGAATCAAGGGCTGGACAGGGGTGTGTCTAGCTCCCCGTCCAAGGTCCTGTAGAGGTGGGGACAGCTAATACGGCTCTGAGGATCAGTGGGACGGTACGGAGCGTCATGCTCAATTTTGCCCCACCTACCTGTATCGCAGCGTCTCTTGCATAGCAACGCCGCGCGGCGAGCTTATGGTAGAGATTAGCGGACCGTGTGGCACTGAGGCAGATCACCATCCTATTGGAGACCGACCGTCTTATGCCACAAATCCTCCATGGTACAGGTGCATTGTAGGCTATCAAGCTAATGAGTCTTAGACCCAGTCCGATGTTTGTCACACCTAACCTCTATGCCCACATATATGTGAACCCGCTCCTGGTATGTGGGCATAGAGGTAAGGTATGACAAACATCATGGTACAATGCACCTGTACCATGGACGATTTGTGGCATAAGACGGTCTGAAGATTTTTTTGTAGGGGGGCCCAGCACACTCTAGTTATGCCACTGCTAATCACATGAAGTTTTGTGCCTTAAGCTAAAAAGTAACATTAAATTAATATGCAATCTAATTAAATATTTGGTGGCAAAAAAAAGAAGGAACCACCAAAAACCATTAAAAACAATACATTTTGATGTTGGCAAGGTATAATCAGCCAGTTTAAAACATCATAGGTGAATTTCTTCATTCACTCTTAATAAAAACGCTGAGACTTCTCTACAAATCTCATAGATGTATGTCCTGTATAAGATTTGGGTTTTTTTCCAATTCAGACAGTAATTTGCATATATTCATTCATTTTCTCACCAGCTAAGTCAGTATACTGATGTTGTACAGCCGCTGCCCGTACAGCTTTCTCATCCTCCCCCAGGCTGGTTTTACCATCTACTGACAGGTGGGAAAATGAGTAATTGTTTCAGTGATAGCAGTCTGTCACTACAGATCTCTGTGCTAAGTAAGAATTGGTAAACTGTGTTCAACACTATAGATGCTGCAGACCTCATACACAGTGTTATTCAAAATTGAGAGCCGCTGCACTACCACTTCTAGTATAGAAAAAGGCTTAGCATTTCCCATCCAATTTGTTTGAGCTTTATTATAAGTGGCATTATTTACGCCGAATATCTGTCTGCCTAAGCTTCTGTTATCATGCATGTGAGTGAAAAAGAGAATTATCACCATGACGGTTAACATTCCTTGGGTTTAAAGCATTTACAAGAGACTATATAGAGAATATAATTTTGCACCATAAACCCTATGTTTACATACTCCTTACGTTACAGAAAAAAGCAAGGCTCTTTGCAGCAAAAGTAATTTAATTTGTGCGCACGTGGCTGATTCACATCTGACAGTAGGGTCTGGGGAGTTTAGAGAATCTTTTTTGCTACAGACATTTTACCCAGGCTGTTATTATACCCCATAGCCAATTATATTGTGAGCAGCTCAGCAGGGGGAAATGTACTGTATATTCCCCATTGTATCTGTTCTTCATACACGTTGCACGCATCTTTCAGCCTCAGCAATCATCCCCTTAGAGTTCATTTAACTTGAAATAAATTGTATATACAATATTCTGGTGACAGTGTTTTTCATAAACTTCTTTGTAACTGTTTAGTGTTGTTAGTGTGGTGATCAAAGGGAAAATGCAATGGCTCTGGGACTTTCATTTAACTTATATATACTGTATATTTCTCTACATACACATACTGCTTCATTAAAAGGTAACAGTCATTTTTCTATCTGCCTCTACTATTAACAGTTTTGGATTTCTTAATATAACTTATTTCTATGGTAATTTATCAGTCTCTAAAATTCCTTTATACAGGTATAGGATCCCTTATCCGGACACCCGATATCCAGAAAGCTCCGAATTACACAATGGCTGTCTCCCATAGACTCCATTTTATCCAAATAATCAAAATTTTAAAAATTATTTCCCTTTTCTCTGTAATAATAAAACAGTAGCTTGTACTTTATCCCAACTAAGATATAACTAATCCTTATTGGAAGTAAAACTAGCCTGTTGGGTTTATTTAATGTTTAAATGAATTTCTAGTAGATTTAAGGCATGAAGACCCAAATTACGGAAAGATCCGTTATCCGGAATCCCGAGCATTCTGGATAATGGGTCCCATACCTGAAGTGGGGCTTTACCTTGTACTGATAGATGAACTAGATGAATTTTGCTCCTTTATAGTTCTGTCTTGTCAAAAATGCCAAAACGTTAAGAAATAAATGGATAAAAAAAGCAGCCTGCAATTTTGTGACAAACATTAGTCCCAAGAAATAGGCAGAGGCTCCAAAAAAAAAATTGTACTCCTAAAACTACTAGGTATGTCTTTAGTGATATTAAAAATGTGTTTGTCTAGCTGTTCTTCAGTTATAGACACCAATATCTCTCAAAGATGCATTCTAAGGGTTGCATTCTAACGACTGACAGTTGGGCTTGTATCCTCTCTCTGAATTAGCTTTCCATAACATTATTTGCCTTGCTTTATTTTGCTGCAACATGGATGGGTTGTTCCTGAGCAGTGGTGTGTAAAGGCTATTTGTTGTATTTCCCTTTATCTGTGCTGTTATCTTATCTTATCTCTTCTTCTCTGTCACATTCTCATAATCAACTGTGTTCAGCTCAACGTACAGACTATACCAACATTTAAGTTTTTACATCATGAATAATAATGGTCTTCGACTTCTATAGTCTCTTAAGGTGGCCATAGACGAAGTTGAAACTTCGGCGACTTCAGAAAACGAATCGCCGCATGTGATTAGCGCCGGTGTTTTTTAATTTTAGATGGCGCAGAGTCAGGGAAGGCATTTGGGGAGATTGGTCGCTGCAAAAACGAGGCGATTAGTCACCAGGCGACCAAATCTCCCCAAAACGCCCAGTGTGGCCTGACCCTTACAGCCTTTCCTTTATTTTCTTCTCTTATCTGATTTTCACTTCTCACATCTTGCAAGGTTTTCACAAGCCCAGCACAATGCTTTGTAAACAATAGCTTGTATTATTATTTTGTAACATCTGCATGGCTTTGTACTGGATTTATAAATAAACTTTTTTTTTTTTTTAAAAAAGGAGGGATTAGGGGGCTAAGTTAAGAGAGCACTGTTCATTTTTCTTGACACTAAAAATTCCCAATATCAGGTTGGTGGGATGTAGAGAGATAGCAGAGCATAGGATTGCATTCAAAATTACAAAATAGCTGTATGTAGAAGAACCTTACACCCAGTGCACTTAAAGGGGAACTAAACCCTCAATAAGGAAATCCCCTACCTACTACCCTAGGTAGTCCCCCCTCCCTGCTTCCCCCGCATAGTTAGTTACCCCTGAAATTGTGGGGAGACTACATAGGGTAGTGGGTAGAGGATTTTCATATTGGGGGTTAGTTCTCCTTTAACTGCATTGCATTCCCTTTTTTTGGGCTGCAGTAATGAACACTGGGTGAGCTCTCCATGCTAGAATATTAATCTTTTCTGTGTATGTAGTGACGCTTGAAGGTTGTGAACTTGATATTGTTTCTGAAGTTGGCATTTGCTTTGCAATAGTTTTTTAAATTCCAGGCTGGAAACAGAAAAAAAACATAATACAGTAAATGCTAAAACCTTCACAGCCTAAACAATACTCTTAACTCTACCTCAGATTCTTACTTTGCTTTCTCTTGCGCTAAAGAAATAAGAAATGATAATATATAATAGTATTTTCTGTAAAGGCATTAATATTCTCATAAAAAAACCATTTTGTTTAATAAGCAAAGTGTTTACTGTTTTGTCTGCTGAGGATTTAATCTCAACTGACTGCTGGCGGATATGAGAGGATCTTCCAGCATTATTGAAATTGATGGACAGGTAGATCTATAAAATACTGATGGTTTTGCACTGTTGGGTACTAAGCAAAAATTTAATTTTGCAAACAAAGTTAGAGCTGGAAATGGGCTATTCTGAAGGTCACATTTCCTAGTGACAAGTTTTCGTTCAGTAATAAAAGTAAATGAGAATCAATTGCATGTTGGTGTTTTTTAATTTCCTGGTGGCGTTTCTAAGCACCCCAGTGCCTCTCACTGTTAGAAAAAAAATAGCTTTTACATTGTTCTATGTTTCCAGAACTAGAATATTTGTGAAGTGGTTGAAAGTGGGATAAAACCCACACAAATGTGTTAGTTTATAAATATAGTTTATATAAACACTTATCTCATCACAGGTCATTTCTTCTCCATAGGGATTTTATTAAAGGGATTCTGTCATGATTTTTATGGTGCAGTTTTTATTTCTAAATTACACTGTTTAAACTGCAAATAATCTGTTCCACCATGTAAAATTGTATTCCTAACCCAACAACTGTATTTAATATTGGCATGTAGGCAGCCATCTCCAGTGATTTTGCCTGGTCATGTGATTTCAGAAAGAACCAGCAGTTCTGGGTGGAACTGCTTTAATGCAGGCTATTGTTTCTCCTACTCTGTGTGTGAAGTAGTTGCAGTGGGAAATGGATTTTTAGTGCTGTTCTTATATCTACCAGGGAGCTGTTTTCTGGTTACCTTCCCATTGTTCTGCTGATGGGCTGCTAGGGGGGATGTCACTCTAACTTGCAGTGCAGCAGCAAAGAGTGACTGAAGTTTATTAGAGCACAACCTACATGACTGGGGGACATGGGAAACTGACAATATGTCTAGACCCATGTCAGATTTCCAAATTAAATGCAAAAAAATCTGTTTACTCTTTTGAAAAATGGATTTCAGTGCAGACGTCTGCTGGAGCAGCACTATTAACTGATGCATTTTGAAAAGAAATTTCCTATTACAATATCCCTTTAACCTAAAGTACAGTGTGCACTTTTCGATGTAAATTGCCTTGTTTTGTTCCGATAGTTCTATTGTATTTGCGGTAGTGCACTTGTAATGGGGGCAAATATCCTGTGCCGTACCCATGTTAACACTTTTGTGTGGGGGAAATAGCTGCCCATGCTAATTACCTTGCACTCTTACACTTCCTAGAGCGTACTGTTCTACCACTAGGCCTCATACTACCTAGGCTCAGTACCTCTTCCAGAAGATGACTCTACTGCTGCTTATCTTGCTTCCCATGACGCATCTCTAATATCAGGTCCTCTTCCTTCTCTTTGGCAATTTCTGGCACTTTTGATGCATGCGCAGTTGCTACGAACCCGAAGACTGCTCCAACTGCGCATGCGGCAATATGGCAATCCCTTACAGAAGAAGACAAAGATCCCGAAGATGGCACTCATAAGCTCCTCTGCACTTACTCTGCAAAGATATGTGAGCAAAGTGGCACCTTCTGGCGTAACAAACTAAGTGGGGGAGAATATTTATTGGTGGGTTTAGTTTTCCTTTAAATATATGTTAGTTACACTTTTTTTACCAATTGAAGGTCATGCCACATTTTAGAGTAAGCTCATGTCTAGGACTCTTTTGTCTTTATGTTGCTTCCTTGGACATGTTTAATAATAAGTAGCAATTTCACCATCACTAATAAAAACATACATATGACCGGTATGTGCCCGCCATATTTAGATTTACATAAATGTAAGTATGTTAATGAAGTTTCTCTGGGAAGAAAGCAACACTTGAGAAAATTGCTAAGAAACTTTCTTGCTGCAAACTTTCTCTAGCAAAAATATTCATGAATAAACATAGCTGTAGCGAAATAACGTCTGACGTTGTTGCGCAAAGCATGGCAAATTTTTCCTGAAGCAAAATTTCAGACCTAGGTAAATGTGCCCCTATATGTGAGAAAAGATATGGAAGATATGGAAAGGTATGTTTTCAAGGGCCTTTATGCAACTGATGCACCCTGAGTTATTTTGCACAATTGCCCTTTCTACATTTGAATCAGAGTTCTGGCACAGATCAGTGAGCAGTGCTAATGGTTTTGGCTTTAAAGTGGATGGCTGTATAGGAGGGATATTGAGGCATATTTTTATTGTTTAGTTTTTACTAGGTTTATAGAAAACCAACATTTTACTACGGCGGTTACTCTCTAGTTCTTTGTCCATTGTCCACTTATGGCAATTTAGTCCATCAAAGAGATACTAAACATACAAAATATAATAGAAAGTAGGGTTTAGTATAGATAGGGCATGCATTATGACATCACATGTCCACCCACAGCACAAAACCCATTAAATTAGAATTTTGAGAATGACCTTTTTAAGTGGAGTGACATTGCAGATCCTGATGTTTATTTCTAGCATGCCACCATAATTGCTGTTTAGGAGCTGAACTAACAGCTTTGGCTGTACACTGAGCTTTTAATCTTTGGGACAGGATCTGAGCTTGCTTGTTATAAGCTCCCAAGTACACACACTTCTGATTAACATGATGCTATCTTGTGATCTTGTATCCCATAGCTGGTGCCTTAGATTCCCTGGGTTACAGTAATATCAAATCAATCAGTGTTTGCTTTGCATTAGCAGCAGTTCACATTTGCAAGCACAAACATGGCACTCCACACAGCCATTTTCACCTGCACATTTATGCACATTCATGGCAGCATACCACCTGTACTACCTCTTTATGTGACTTCATGTCTTGTGCACAGGCTGCAGAGGATGGCTTGGTTGGCATTTGATTCACTACTTTTTTACATTGCCTCAAAATCTCTTTCCTTTCAAACCCTAGGCCTGCTCAAGATACATTCACCCTACCCATCTGCATCACTGTAAACCTTTTGTTCTGCACCTTTACCATACCTGCTCTGTAGGGAACAACAAGAGGCATTAGATTGTGGCCCTCAACCCCAGAGGGATACCCTTTTTTAGCAGAAATACAGTAAACAAGGCAGAATTGGAAGAATAGTGGTGCAATTCGAAAGGTAAGTGGAAGACCTCTGGAGGGGTCTTAGTATTTAAAAGAAAAAATACTTCTTGTTATATTTTCTGTGATGTTTTTACCATCTCTTTTCTCATCAGGAGATTTCTCTGGGGTATAAGTGCCTTTAATTCTGTGTGACCATATCTTTGAAATAGGCAGTTCACAAACTAATGCAAAGCCCAAAACTGAAGTAGAATAATTTTTGTTCAAAAGCCAAGTTTAAAAGGGACCACAAAAATGCATAAAAATGTCTTTAAGGGTTCATGTGGTAAAAGGGGCAGGGTGACTATGGTAAGTAAACCACAGCAAACAATCTGATGTTTGCTTTCATGATTATTTTATTATATTTAAAATGTAACCGCTGGTTCTTTTTTACATTTATCTATTATGGTTTATTATCTCAATTGTCACTTTATGTATTTGACTTTCAAGCACGAAAGAGGGATATTTAATTTTACGTCCCCAGTTCCCCATAGGAGCATCCCTTAATTTCCTGTTATGTTGCAACAAATACAGATTTTCATACAGCTCTTTAATCACATGTAATCTTTTACAGCTTTGTCTGATACAAAAAGCTACATCTCTCAATCCTAGTAATCGCCTGGGGTAAAGCCGTCTGTGACAGTGTGAAGACCCCTTGTCATTTTTCTTCTTTATAAAGCTTAGCGCGTCCTGTCAGTGTCTTCATTAAATCCTCAGGTCACCATATATGTTCTAGTGTATATATATATATATATATATATATATATATATATATATATATATATATATATATATATATATATATATATATATATATATATATATAAGATTCCAAGGCTAGTGCACACATTTTTCTCAAAGGAGTTAAGCAATATAAGCAGATGCACACAGAAAACTTTTATTGAGAATTTATCTTTAATGGATCAACCTTTTGGGGACCAAGGTCCCACATGAGGACCGAAACATTGATCCAAATATTGAAGTAAAGTTCCCTGTGTGTACCAGCATCTACCTGCTTATATATACTGCTTATATATATAATACACAGAAGCCATGAATATCCTGTAAATGTTATCCTTATAAACAGCTCTTAGTGATATCATCAGTTATAAATGGAGCTTATTGATATCATTTTTGAAACACGACTCACTTAAATTTGTGTATTATAATAATAAAAGTACCCCTTGTTGGAAAATAGGACTTATAATATCCTTATATTTTACAATAGGGGTAGTTTATTCACTATATATATATATATATATATATATATATATATATATATATATATATCTATCTATCTATCTATATATATATATATATATATATATATATATATATATATATATATATATAGTCATGTCATTATTGGCACTCACCAAATTGCAAACAGGTTCCGGGTGCAACTCCCATCAAATATTCATGAGTTCAGGAACTTGGAGGCACTCACAGGTCTTCATAAATTAGAAGTTTATTGGGTTATCACATATTCCCCCACATCAATGCGTTTTGGTTCCTTAAAACTGACTACGGTTTTAAGGAACCGAAACGCGTTGATGTGGGGAATATGTGATAATCCAATAAACTTCTTATTTACGAAGACCTGTGAGTGCCTCCAAGTTCCTGAACTAATATATATATATATATATATATATATATATATATATATATATATATATATATATATATATATATATATATATATATATATATATATATATATATTCATCCAAAGACAGTGCACACTCCTTTCAAAAAATCTTCTTTTATTCCAGTGTTAAAAATTAGGTTGCACTAACGTTTCAATTTTGGTCTAAAACCTTAGACAAAATGCACACTGTGCAGTGAGCATTTTGTAAAATATTTGTAAAATATCGCAATGCTACCAAAAAAAGCATGCAGTGGTACAAGTTTGGAGTGAAATAACTCGGTAGTAGATTTGTGAAAGCATGTAGAACAGCATTATAGATTCTAAGACATTACCTTTATCTTGTAGTCCCATTATGCATTTTTTGATAATATTATTCTGGAAAAACAATCACATACTAATGTTAACTTGTAATGTGATAACATAAAAACTTGCAATTTCATTAAAACATTACAAACCATGCCATAATTCTGAAATCATAATTTAATAACTCCAAAAACAAATCTGATCTTATATCTTTGGAATCTTGCTTAAGAAGGGAGGCTTAGGTTTGATTTCTTTTGGCGACACCTCTGTCAGCTCCTTGTATTCTTGGGCAAACCCAAACAATCTATATCCTCATTTAAAAAAAAATCATAAATTATAGCTAGCAAGGGTAATTTATGACTTAATGCTCTCTTACAGTATTGTATGCAATTAGTAGAGCTATAAAGAAAGCTATTAGTATGAAATCACATTTCTATTTGATCTTGGCATCAAATAACACACCTGATGACGTCCTTTTACATTTGTATGTAATACATACATTCATCCATGTACATTAGTTAATTTTTTTAAGCTTCTCTGAAGTTTTGATGTTATGGCATGATTTAATTTGGTAAAATAGCTGGAAGCTTCTAGGATATAATCTGATTTCTTTCTGGTATGAATTTAAAGTGGGGAAAAAAAATTCCCAGGAGGGGAAATACACAGATTTCTGCTAATATTCCTTCACCTTTGCTTTTACAAATGGCTTATGCTTTTAGTAAACAGAATTCAGAAGGCAAGAATCCTGTCACGGTCGGCACCCTAAATCCAGAACCAATGCTAAGCACCCTGTTCACGGCTCTTGCTTCTACCTTTAACACCCGCCTTTCACCTCGGGAGGAGCCCTCGGCTAATCGGATGCCGCCAGGTCTTATAAAGAGAGGTGCCAAGCGAAAGGTTCTGCAAAGTCTTTGGGCAGAAGGTCACAGTACAAGGCGTAGACAGAAAGCGTAGTCAAATCAGGTCAGGCAGGCAGTATTCAATCGGAGTCGGACAGGCAAGGGTCAAAGCCGGGGTTAATCAATCAAGAAGCGTCAAGTCAGGCACGGGTCAGATTATAGAGAGTAGAATAGTCGGTTACCAGGCAGGGGTCAGAATCACAGAAGACAACAGAATCAAGACAGGCAGGGGTCACAACACGAATCAGATCACAGACAGGATACAGAATAGCTCCCAGGAACTCACTTACTGTAGATGCACCTTTAATGGGCAAAGAATACAGGGCAAAGGTCC